>NC_084830.1:73110574-73413604 GCF_033115175.1 Lepus europaeus | reverse complement strand
AAATGTATGTATTGCAAAATGTGCAATTATCATGATGATCTGCTAGTTACTTCAGGTGGAGCTGTACAATCACCTAATGCCATGCTAAGCATTTTGCATGGGAAACTAGTATATAAAATATTTATCATGCCAATTTGTTTTTTAAAAAGATTTGTTTTATTTATTTGAAAGGCAGAGTGTGTGTGAGTGTGAAAGAGAGAGAGAGAATCTATCTGCTGGTTTACTCCCCAAACAACAACTGTGGCTAGGCCAGGCTGAAGCCAGGAACCAGGAACTCCATCCAGGTCTCCTGTGTGGGTGGCAGGGGCCCAATTATTCAGGCCATCTTCTGCTGCCTTTCCAGGCACATTGGGATGCCATTGTTGCAAGCAGAGGCTTAAACCACTGTGCAAACAATGCCAGCCCTTCATGCCCATTTTAAACAGGAAGACACTGAAGCTGAGATGGGAAAATAATTTTGCCAAAGTCACACAGCTAGAAGAGTGACGAGTCTGAGTTCAAACAGATTTGTGTGATTCAAAGTCACGAACTCCCCCACCAAATAATAATGATTCTGTTATGTATGATTTCCAACCTGGAAACATTAACTTCCCCAAGAGTTAGATAAACATGCTGAAAGGTCAATTATGATAGTACTGCTCTGGATTCATACAGTATATCTTCTCCCCCAGAACTCCACACTCAATGATGTATTCTCAGGACATATGCGTGAGGCCAAGAGAAGAAAGTATTATTTTACCAGATGTGGAATCTTGAAGAACAAAGATTCTGCAAATTGCTGAAGGCCATAGAGATAGCACAAAAGAAAATTAAAATTGAATTCTTTAGGTTCCCAACCTAATACTTATCTCCATTAAAAATGGCTACCTCTCATCAAGTTGACACTATATCCAGTTCATCAAGCAATAAATTCAGAGGCTGTGTTTGTATAATTAAAGAAAAAAAAAAAGCTGCCTTTGTTGAGTACCTACCACGTGCCAAATTCTTCCAGAGCCTGTTATCTCCAGCTCTCCTGATCCGCATAACTAACTTGCCTGGGGCCGCATAGCGATGTGATAAAGCTGGTATTCAAATCCAGGCTTTTATAGTTTGAAAGTCCAGACTTTTTTCCTTTAAGCCACACAATAAGGGTACGAAATTCCATTCCCAAATCCAAGACAGGATACATGTGGTATTCACTACAAATCCTGCTCCAAAAGTGAATTGTGGCAGCCCATTATGTTGTTATAAGGATGAAATGAATACATTCCTATAAAGTGCTCTATACCAGTATGTGATATCAACTAAGAATGCAATAAATGGCAGTAATGGCGTGGTAAAGATGATGATGACTTGGACTGATTGAAAGACAATTGACACATTTCTCATTAAGTTTGATTTTGTCCAGCTGGCTACATACATGTATCCTTGTACCAAAATAGCCAGCTTCCTCATCAGAAGTTATTTGCATGCAGAGCTAATCAATCAAAACCAGTAATGTGTAATTATCTATCAGTGTGATTGTGTGCCAAGTTAACTTCTGAGAATAATTCAAGAATATGAGACATAGTCCTTGCCTTTAATTCTAAGTTCCAGTGTAGTTGGAAAGGCTAGAATGAAATAATAACATAAGAAATTATCTATCGAGCTATCAAATTAGTTCTATCTGCACCATAATTGTGCAGAATAGTTTGTAGTATGAATGTGTGCTAAATTATTGCTACAAACTGACCCATCAAAAAGATAGGGGAAAATTGAATTGATGTTGTCCCAGGAAGGCAGGAGGGGATTTGCAAAAAACAGTGGATGGTACATGAAGATGGAGACAGTGGGATTTGGCAATTAACTGACTTCTTGATAAACTTCAAGGGCTTTGACAAAAGTGTGACAGGGAGAGAGCTGTATTTGTGGCAATGTCCTTGTTGCACAAAGCTCATCTCTGATGCTGACTCCGGGGCTCCTTAGCAGGTGCCCCACATGAGCTCAGGCTCTCATCTAATTCCCCAAACTGTGGTAATGCAGTCATCTCCTCTCCTTGTGATGTTGACCACTTACATGGCTCGTGGCGTGAGTTTCAGAGTAATTCTTTTAAAAATTCTCTTTCTTTGCCTCCCGCAATAAACTCTCTAAGTAAAATCACTGTTTTAGTGGCAGCTATTTCAAGGTTTTATTGCATTGTCATAAAAACTTGTCATGATATCGAACACTGAAATGATGGTGGCAAATGTATGGCAATTATATTTCATTGGAATTGCTAGTATGCTTGCCCTTGAGGAGATTTTCTAAGTCTTTAGCTAATTACAATACCTAATAGTATCCCTGATTTTTTTCAGAGTCCATGGTAGAGAAAGTAATTGCCATTTTTATCAGGGGCTCTTGCTTTATCCAAGCATGTGTGTAGCCTGCTTTATGTCATATATGAGTGTGTATATATTGGTAGACATGTGTATGTATGTGCATATGTGTACATGTACATACATGTATGTGTGTTTGATTTTGTATTGTTATTGCACGACATCTGATGTGGTTAAATCCAACTTTTCAGGAAGTGAACCCTTTCTGTTAATCTCTATCCCATAGGAAACCAACAAGCGATTTGACTAATGGGAAAATTCAGGATGGATTCTAAATTGGCTAAGTCACTAAAAAATTGTGCCTACACTTTTTTTTTTAAGATTTGTTTATTTATTTGGAAGGCAGAGTTACAAAAGAGGCAGACGCAGAGAGAGAAAGAGAAAGTGTGTATGTGTGAGAGAGAGAGAGAGAGAAGTCTTCCATCCACTGGTTCACTCCCCCAAATGGCCGCAATGGCCAGAGCTGAGCCAATCCGCAGCCAGGAGCCAGGAGCTTCTCGTGGGTCTCCCACACAGGTGCAAGGGCCCAACACCTTGGGCCATCTTCTACTGCTTTCCCAGGCCATAACAGAGAGCTGGACAGAAGTGGAGCAGTCAGGACTCGAACCAGTGCCCATATGGGATGCTGGCACTGCAGGCGGCAGCTTTACCTGCTATGCCACAACACTGGCCCTATGCCTACACTTTTATGTTCTGCAAGAATCTCCTTTGTATCCTAAGCTCTTCCTGGCCAAAGAAACAAATAAAAACCAAAACTAACCAAGTAGAATTTTTTTAATGTGTTGTAGTTATAAATCTCCAGTAAGTTTTCACCATAGTCATGCTATTTAAAAATTAATATAGTATAATTGACACAAATCAAAACCACAAAAAGACTTAAAACTATTGTTCTTCAAGAATAAAGTTAATCAGGGCTGGCATTTTGGTTTAGCAGGCTAAGCCTCTGTCTGCAACGCCGGCATCTCATATGGGTTCCGGTTCCTATCCTGGCTGCTCCTCTTCTGATCCAGCTCTCTGCTATGGCCTGTGAAAGTATTAGAGATTGCCCATGTGCTTGGGCCCCTGTGTCCACGTGGGGGACCTGGGAGAAGCTCCTGGCTCCTGGCTTCAGATCAGCCCAGCTCCGGCAGTTGCAGCCATTTGAGGCTTGAACCAGCAGATGGAAGACCTCTCTATCTCTGTCTCTCCATCTCTTTGTCTGTAACTCTAGTTCTCAAATAAATAAATAAAATGTTTAAAGAAAGAAAAGAAGAATAGAGTTAGTCACATTTTTCTGTCATTGAAGATAGGGCATTTCTTTCTTTTTTAAAAATATTTTTAAATATTTATTTTTTTTATTTGAAAGTCAGAGTTACACAGAGAGAGAAGGAAAGGCAGAGACAGAGATAGAGAGTGAGAACTTCCATCGGTTGATTCACTCCCCCAATTGGCCACAATGGCCGGAGCTGCACTGCTCTGAAGCCAGGAGCTTCTTCTATGTCTCCCACATGTGTGCAGGGACCCAAGGACTTGGGCCATCTTCTACTGCTTTCCCAGGCCACAGCAGAGAGCTGGATCAGAAGTGGAGCAACTGGGTCTCGAACCAGCACCCATACGGGATGCTGGCACTGCAGGCGGTGGCTTTACCTGCTACGCCACAGCACCGGCCCCAAGATATGGCATTTCTGAAGCTTGTACTTGGCTATGGATTCGGAATCCACTGACCTCTTCTCTTGCTACTGTAGACTTTAAGTAGTCAACTCTCAGTTCCTATTTATTTATTTTACTTTTTAGTTTTTATTTTTAAATTATTTATTTGAAAGGCAGAGAGACACTGACAGAGTGCTCATCCACTGGTTCGCTCCCCAAGTGTCTACAACAGCCCAAGCTGGGCCAGGCCAGAGCCACAGGCTGGGAACTCGGTCCAAGTCTCCCACGTGTGTGGCATGGACCCAACCTCTTGAGCCATTACCTGTTGCAACTGCAGTCAGGAGCTGAACCAGGAATTGAACCCAAGGCACTCTGATAGGGCACACAGCCTAACCAGATCTTAATCACTAAGCCAAACACCCACCCCCCTTGAAATAATTCTTGTTTGTGTTGCCTTTTCATGGTGTGGCAACTAGGTGGTTGCCTTGTCTCTTGGGCACCCCCTTCTCTGGATGAACACTGAGGACTTTTTAGCCAAGCCACCAAAGGGTCGAACCTGACAGGGCTTAAAATATGGGCCTTGAGTAGCACCGAAAGTGCAGAAGGCTAAAGCAAAATCATAGAACAGCCCCTGTAGTTCTAGGATTTAGGAATTAGATGATCAAAGCCCAGAGGCAACTCAGAAATTCAATACATGTTGAGAATATACAACTTCATTAAGAAAAAGCTGTGGCTCTACATCTTGGTTTGTTGTGATCCATTGCATGCTGTTTTGCTTACAAGCATCATTTGTCTCATGGCAAAGCCATCTGCAACCCTTAGTCAAAGTTTATCTTGCATTAGAAAACTTTGCAATCAAGGTGTCACTCAAAGTGCAGTTGTGTTACAACAGGGGAATATGAGGTCATTTTAAATGGTGCACGAAAGAATGTCCTTTAATAGTTATTTACTTATTTCAATATATCTGAAAACATGTAAATGGCATAGCAAGCACATAATTGTATAGTGTAAATACTATTGTATTGCCAGGGTTTAGACATATATTCATCTACAGAAAAGTTTCAACACATAATAATAATCAAGTCATTCTTGTAAAGGGAGCAGGGAAAGAAAGTTTGAAAACACCACATTGTCGCTTGCTGTAATAGTCTTGATCAATTGATTGAGGTCCAATACTTATCTTGCATAACATGGTGTGGGGGGGAGTCTTCAAAAAGTTCATGGAAAATGCATATTTTGCAAAAACTCTGCGTGGGTGTCAAAATTGTTTTGCACCCAAACTAAAGCTCTCTTTCCACTCCATTTTTTTCTACAAACTTTTTGAGGTTCTCTCATGTTAGGGAGGAGAAGGAAAAAGCAAACAAGTTATTAGGCCTTCAAGAGAACTGTGGTGAAACCCCTGAAATGACCCCTAGAGTGAGGAGCTGTTATTTCAGCCAGATCAGTACTCCAGAGGCACGGGGAAGACTTAACTGTGACACAGGCTCGGGTTTAATTCGAGGGAGCCTGCAGCATCCTGTAGCAAGCTTGACAGAAGGCCCCAACCAGAAAACCCTGGGCCTGCTCCCCAGACGGGGGTCCCTTCTAGGAGCATGCTGGGTGTGCAGTGTTGGCAGAAGGAGACACAAAAGGAAACCTGACAAGCTTGCCAATGTCTGGGGAAGGCGAGAGCTGGCTGGCCCCGGGAGGGACTCTGGTTAAACTCATCTCTGTGTTCCTCCTGTGCTGCTCTTCCTGGGCTCTCATTAGAAATGCAGGGGCAGAGAACAAAGCCGCCAAGTTTGTTTTTGCAGAGCAAGAAGGGGCTGGTGAAAACAGCCCTGACAGCTGTGCCCTGTGTCGTGGTGGACTAAGGGCTTTTCCATGTTTCATTCAAGACTGTTTAGTCTGGTTGCTGAGGATTCGTATACCAGTTTTTGGCTCCAGAGTCATCGAGGTCGTTCTGATTTCCAATGATTTCATTGTCGTCTCTCTCGGCCCCCGTGAAAGAAATAACAGCATTGCGTGATTGCAGGGTCCCTTAAAAGCTTGCCTTTCTCCCTTCACTCTCTCTAATGGTTTTGCCAGTGCTTCCACAAAGGCAACGCTAAAACTAAGCTAAGGCGACAAGCAGGCCTTAATCAGTCACCCCTGGGTCAGAATCCGTCACCTGCTTTCCCGTTGGCCCTTGCAGAAGTGGCAGTGCATCCAAGATCCATCTGGCAAGCTGCGGATCCACAAGTGCAAGGGACCCAGTGACCTGCTCACGGTCCGGCAGAGCACGCGTAACCTCTACTCTCGTGGCTTCCACGACAAGGACAAAGAGTGCAGCTGCAGGGAGTCTGGTTATCGCGCCAGCAGGAGCCAGAGGAAGAGTCAACGGCAGTTCCTGAGAAACCAGGGCACTCCAAGTAAGCCGTACTTTTGTGAGCATCTCCGTGGCTGACCAAGGCCTTACAGGGACAAACGGTCGCTCTTTCCACGTTTTTTAGAGATTACCCATGCATAGTTCTCAGGCTAAAAGCAAATCAATGGGTTTTGTTTTTGTCTTTGTTTTTTAAATAAGAAAGTTAAGATTAACTTGCAAATTTGCTTTGTAAACATTTTCACTTAGGCAGAGAATGAAAGGATATTTAATATGAGCACCAGATGTAAAAGATTGCATACGTTAAAAAAAAACCTGCAAAGGGGTTATTCCAAAGTAAAAGTATGGTTTAGGTCCATTTTATTTTACTTTCATGCTAATTTTCTGCTTTGTCTGCCTTTTAAAAAAAAAAGTAAGTTTTCAGTGTATATGCATGTGCACTTAAGATGAAAAGTATAAACACTTTTTTTAAAAAAAGCATATATTTTAATCTCTGTTAGGACAGTATATTCTTCTAAATTCTGTCAAATGGTTAATTCTTGTTGGCTGACAGGGTCAAACTAGTTGGATTCAGTATGAAAAGCACTGCCTCGCATTTTCTTCATAAAAATTCTAGGATTATAGAAATAGGAAACCTCAGTCTAGCATCTTCTAAAAAATAATGAGAGGCTAGTGCCATCTGGTGGACTAGTGTGAAAGTGACTCAGTTCTGTGGCGATTCTGTACTGGTTTGGAAATAAGCAAACTACATTAAATTCAATTCTGCGTTCAAGATTTGTAAGTCAGATTATTCACTAGACAATGTAAGGCCTTAGAACAGACATTTTTATCCTAGAATCCACAGTATGAGCATTAGGGTAATGAAACCCCTGAAATTTCATCCAAAATTATAAGTATATTCCGTGTATATATGCACATTTTTCTCAATGTCAGTAACACTCAAAAAATCCTTTTTTAAAAAACATTTATTTATTATTTCAAAGGCAGAATGATGAGAGTGGAGAGAGACTGGAAGAGATCTTCCACCCAGATATCTTCCCAAATGGCCGCAACGGCCAGGCCTGGTCCAAGCCAAAGTCAGGAGCCTGGAACTCCATCTGGGTCTCCTATGTGCATGGCAAGGGACCCCATCTTCCACAGCCTTACCACGTGCACTAGCAGTTTGCTGTATGGGAAATGAAGCAGCTGAGACTCAACCCGGGGTTCATATGGCATGCCTGCATTGCAAGTGGCAGCATAATCCACTGTTCCACAATGCTGCCCCTCTCAACAAATTCTTTTAAAAGTCCATAACCCACAAGGCTAAGAACCATTGATTTGGGGGATTTTCTTCCTTTCATGTGAGGCAAACTCCCAGTTTTAAAATACAGGAGCCTGGGACCTGGGTAGAGGTTCAGACATCTGGCTTCAATCTGACCCAGCCCTGACTGTTGTGACTAGCTGGGGAGTGAACCACCAGATGAAAGATTTCTCTCTCTCTCTCGCTCTCGCTCTCTTTCTCTCTCTGTCTCTCTGTCTCTCCCCCATCTCTGTAACTCTGCCTTTCAAATAGATTAAATAAATCTTTTAAAAATAGATACTTTTTAGGCCGGCGCCGTGGCTTAACAGGCTAATCCTCCGCCTTGCGGCGCCGGCACACCGAGTTCTAGTCCCGGTTGGGGCACCGATCCTGTCCCGGTTGCCCCTCTTCCAGGCCAGCTCTCTGCTGTGGCCAGGGAGTGCAGTGGAGGATGGCCCAAGTGCTTGGGCCCTGCACCCCATGGGAGACCAGGAGAAGCACCTGGCTCCTGCCATCGGTTCGGCGCGGTGCGCCGGCTGCAGCGCGCCAGCCGCGCGGCCATTGGAGGGTGAACCAACGGCAAAGGAAGACCTTTCTCTCTGTCTCTCTCTCTCTCTCACTGTCCACTCTGCCTGTCAAAAATAAAATTTAAAAAAAAAGTAAAAAAAAATAGATACTTTTTAAAAAGAGTATGAAATTTAAAACCCAAAAGGGATAAAGCCCCATGATACTGTCCTGTAATGGAAGTAGATGCCCAACATTGTCTCAGAAGCAAGAATTTTCTCTTCCCTTCCAAAAAGTTGGACATCACCCCCCTCCTCAAAGCAGTGACATAAAACACACTAGGGTTTTAGTGTTGAGCCCAAACAGAAGTCTGGAACAGCTTTTTCCACCTGCATGGGCTCTTACAGATCTGGGAGTAGGAGCTGGTTTTTTTTTGTTTGTTTGTTTTTGTTTTTGTTTTTTGGCCACTTCTTCATCTAGAAACTGCACACCCTGGATAAAGCTGTCTTAGAAACCAACAATTCAGACTTCCCAGCCAAGGTGCCTACCTTCTTCCTCTCCCAGGGGAGAGATCAGGCCATGTGACTGAGTCTCCCCAGAGCCCACAGGCAACTGATGAGCAGTGGCCAATGGGTACACATTGAAGTTCTTATCTAGCACCTGATGAGCAAGTAACCATGTCCCATGGTCACCAGAAGACACACTGGCCTCCGCCTGTTACCCTCCATCTACCAAGTGTGAAAAGTCTGTTAGCTAATGAAAGTGTTCGCCAAGTTTTCGCTTTGCTGATAGCAATCTTCTACTACTGGTGTAGCTAGAAGGAGGCCAAGCATTCACCTCTTTTGACAAAGCAGCCTGTAGAGGTAAGACTCCCCAACCCTGTCAAAGATGCAGAACATGCAGAGCCTCCATTTTCTCACCCAGTGGTTAAGGATGAAAACAACACATTCATGAGCCCACATTGACAACCTGATGTGTTTTTTATAATTTATTTTTATTCAGCAGGTGGAAAGAGAAACAGAGATAGATAGACAGAATTCCCATCCACTGGTTCACTCCCTAAACATTCACAACAGTCCCCAGCAGGGTTCCAAGCACAAGTCAGGAACTGGAAGGTCTCCTCCCATGTGGGTACAGGGACCCAACTGCTTGTGCAGTCATGTGCTGCCTCCCAGGGCCTACACTGGCAGGAGACTGGAGTTTGGAGCTAGGAACAGTGAAGAATTGTCCTTATTACTGTGTGTTTCAAGTAAGCTGGAAGAAAGGTATTGAGTGGCATCAGCATAAAGAAATGATCACCGTTTTAGAATACAGATGTGTTTTCCTTTGTATGGATATTCCACAGTGCTTATATGGAGCAAGGTATTACATAGGACCCCACAAACTGGTTCCTTTTTTATGATTCAATTAAATAAAATGGAAAAAAGAAAGGGTAGTCTTTTTTTTTTCAAAGTTAATTTCACTTCTTTTTCTTTTGAGAAACTTAACTAACTTTAAAGAAGCACTCAAGATTATTTAAAGTTAATTAAGTTTCTTTAAAAAAAAAAGAAGTGAAATTAACTTCAAGATGCAATGAACTTTTTTTAGAAAGCTTTTATTTAATGAACAAAAATTTCATAGGTACAGCTTTAGGAATATAGCAGTTCTTCCACCCATACCCACTTCCCACCTTCCACCCCAACTCCTGTCACACCTCCTACTCCCTCTCCCATCCCATTCTTCATTAAGATTCATTTTCGGCCGGCGCCGTGGCTCAATAGGCTAATCCTCCACCTTGCGGCGCCGGCACACCGGGTTCTAGTCCCGGTCGGGGCACCGATCCTGTCCCGGTTGCCCCTCTTCCAGGCCAGCTCTCTGCTGTGGCTAGGGAGTGCAGTGGAGGATGGCCCAAGTGTTTGGGTCCTGCACCCCATGGGAGACCAGAAGAAGCACCTGGCTCCTGCCATCGGAACAGCGCGGTGCGCCGGCCGCAGCGCGCTACCGCGGCGGCCATTGGAGGGTGAACCAACGGCAAAAGGAAGACCTTTCTCTCTGTCTCTCTCTCTCACTGTCCACTCTGCCTGTCAAAAAAAAAAAAAGATTCATTTTCATTTATCTTTATATACAGAAGACCAACTCTATACTGAGTAAAGAGTTCAACAGTTGATGTAATGAGTTTGAACAGCCCTTGTCTCGACTGTTGAGGAACAGTTTTTGTTGTTGTTTTCGTGCAAATTGTTGAACTCTTTACTTAGTATAGAGTTGGTCTTCTGTGTACAAGTTAATCAAAAATGGATCTTAGTAGAGAATGAGACTGAGAATAGGAGAGGGAGGAGGAGGAGGGATGGCAGTGTGGGTGGGAAGGTGGGATGGTGGGAAGAATCACTGTATTCCTAAAGTTGCCCCTATGAAATCCATGAAGTTGATAGTCCTTAAATAAGAGGTTTCTTTGGGGGTGGGGGGAACAAGTGCCCAAGAATGATACATCTTTTGGGAGCACTTAGCCATCACTATAACTTATGAGACATAAGACTATCCTCCACTTAATAGACTAAAAGGAAATAAATCTTTGAGAACAAGTTTTACTGTTAACTCTCATAACACAACTCTGAGGTCAGAGGTCGTGCGTGGGAAGTTAGTGCACCATGCATAATGCAGTCATTATGATTAACATCATCATTGGGAACATAGTTGTAGCTGAACCAACTGCCTTAGCAGTTTCCATTGAAAACTGAAGGTAAGAGGTCCTAGGCTGCTGTAAGTGGACAGGATCATAGAGATCCATACTTGAGGAATGAAAGGGCCTGAGACCCAGAGAAGCACATTGTCCCTCCCAGCGCTGTGCAGTGGCGTGAACTCTAGGGGGCCGCCCAGGGCACCACGATGCCCCTCAGCAGTGCCCTGGGTCCTGCCTGCCCCTCTCAGGACTTTCCCTGGGCCACATCACCGTTGTCTTCCCTCCTGAACTCCACGAGAACATCCCTGCTAATGTGACTTCCTTATTTCCAGAGTACAAGCCCAGGTTTGTCCATACTCGGCAGACACGTTCCTTATCCGTGGAATTTGAAGGCGAAATCTATGACATCAATCTGGAAGAAGAGGAATTGCAAGTGTTGCAACCGAGAAACATTGCGAAGCGCCACGATGAAGGCCACAGAGGGCTGCGAGGCCGCCAGGCGGGCAGCGGTGGCAACGGGGCCGGGATGCTGGCAGAGAGCAGCAATGCTGTGGGCCCGCCCACCACTGTGCGAGTGACACACAAGTAGGAGGACTCTACATGGTTATTAGGCTTGGGTTCAAACTTACCCTTCCTCCCCTGGGACCACTGTGTTGTGCTTTGCTAAAAGAAATATGGTGTCCAAAATACCTGGGTCACTCCAGGAAGCACTGAGGAGTCCCAACCATCCTAGGCTAGGCTGTGTGCTACAGGTTCAATTTCACTCCAAGGCTGATCAGCTGGGAATCCAGCCAGAGTCAGTTTGTCCTATCTTGACTTAGCAACACGGAGTTTGTGTGTATCTAGAAAACAAATGGAAATAGTTTATGGGAGCTGAGAGAGGCTCTTCCATGCTGCCTGGTCACTGTTCCTCCTAGCAATGGGGTGAATGAGGACCTCAGAAACTAAATGTAGCCAGGGGAGGAAGCTGAGTCTCCAAGAAGCTTCCAGAAAGATGATGTAGGTTAGGAATGGCTGCCCAGACCTCAGAGAACAGAAAGGGCCATGGAAATCAGGGAAACAGGAAAGGGAGATGACTCCCCCCTAGCTCTAATGGACTCATTGGCTGTTCAGTTCCTTCCCAAATCGCTTGCTCTCTTTCTGAATTTATTGGCAAGATCTTTGTTTTCTTCGCGGTTTCACTACTTTGGGGAGGTGAGGTACCAAGATCCTGCCAGGATTTTCATCTGTGGGACGGGTCTCAGTGCCTGCAGCTGTTAGAGTGATATACTAGGAAGATGCAGGCTGGGATTTATTTCTCTTGCAATGTAGATTGACCCCGTATCCCACCTGCTCTCCATCTCTGGGGCAGCTTCTTTGCTTCAGAGCATAATGACACACTTAAAGCAAGCTCTTTATAACAGAATGGATGGGCTGAGCACTCCCTTTCTGGCTCTGCATTTCTTCAAACAAGCCGTTTTTATTAGGACTGTAAAAACTTTTTTCTACATGTATTTGCTTAGGTTTTCAAAACTTGAGTTCTAGGCCGATATCTGTTCCAGGGGTCAGGGATTTTGAGAGCTGCCCTGAAAGGCGGCCTTAGCGACAGCCTCAGTCACAGAGCTGTGACATCATCCCTCTCCCAGCCAAGTGACAGGACATGTTCCACATACCCTGGCTAGGCATGTACTCCAAACTTCCTGTCTCATCTATGTCAAGACTTTAGAGGATAATACGTTCTATTTGGAATATAAATTTATGTCTCATATTTTGGTTGGTTTGTGCAGGTGTTTTATTCTTCCAAATGACACAATCCATTGTGAGAGAGAACTGTACCAATCAGCCAGAGCCTGGAAGGACCATAAGGCATATATTGACAAAGAGGTAAGCATGGCCATGCAATTATAGGGTCTAGTCCAAATTCAAAGTCAGTGTGCCAGCCCTGCTGTGATGGTGCAACATGCCGTGTGTCCACCCACCTCATCATTTTTGTAATTACATAAAAAAGGAAAAAAAGTAATCAAGGTATCTGTCCTCCAGTGATTGTGTGATAGACTTCTGCAAATGAAACGGAGTGTGAGAAGAGGGTGAGGATGGACTCAGTAGCCTTCTGATGTCTCTGCAGGAAAATGATTTATTCATAGACATGCCAGTATTGTGGTGTAGTGGGTAAAGCCACCACCTGCAGTGCTGGCATCCCATATGGGCACTGGCTTGAGACCCAGCTACTCCACTTCCCATCCAGTTCTCTGCTATGGCCTGGGAAAACAGTGGAAGATGGCCCAAGTCCTCGGGCCCCTGCACCCATGAGGAAGACCTAGAAGAAGCTCCTGGCTCCTGGCTTCAGATCAGCCTAGCTCTGGCCATTGCAGACATTTGGGGAGTGAACCAGCAGATGGAGGATCTCTCTTTCTGCCTTTCTATAATTGTGCCTTTCAAATAAATAAATAAATCTTTAAAAGAAATTTTAGTTATAACACATCAGAACACAAGGTGCCTTCAAAAAGTTCATGGAAAATATGTATTATAAAAAGACTAGGCATGGGACATGGGTTGGCATCAAATTGTTGGCATCAAAATAAACAACTTTTCATTCTATTTTCCTACTTTTTTTTGAGAAATAGAGAAAGAGATAGAGCTCCCATCCACTGATTTCAATTCCCCACAAAAGCCAGGACTGGCCCTGGCTAAAAGTTTGAAGGTGGGAACTCAAATCTAGGTCTCCTTTGGGCGTATCAGGAGCACAATTCCTTGATCCATCACTGCCGCCTACCAGTTTCTGCATCACCAGGAAGCCGAGATCAGGAGCTGGAGCTGGGTATTGAACACAGGTCCTCCAAAGTGAGATGTGAGCATTACAACTGTGTCTGAACTGCTAGGCGACACAGCCACACCTCCACAAACTTTTTAAAGTTTCTCCACATAGAGGTAGATTTGATTTGTTTCCGAATGAATTATTGTCTCAAATGAGTGGTTATAGAACACAGCCAATCCACAAAGCACACTCATAGAATGACAAACGCCCTAAACAGCACTCTGCCCTCAAAATCAACCCTTGAGGCTTCCTGGTCTGGCTGAAAGGCCTCTGAGAGCTTTTCAGGCATGGAAAGCCAAGACATTGTGGCAAAAAATATCCTACATGAAGGATCTCTGTGAGTGAGACCCCAGTGGAAAGAAGGGGCAATCAAAGAAGGAGGCACTTTTCTCTGAAGGGAGGAGAGAACTTCCACTTTGCTTATCCCTGTCTAAATACTGATGGAGTTGGTGGACTCAAAAGGCTTCCATAGCTTTGGCAGCTCATGACAAGAGCCTCGGGTGATCACTGACATCATAAGTAAGAGTGTGAATCTTAATGAAGAATGGGATGGGAGAGGGAGTAGGAGGTGGCACAGTTTGGGCTTGGGAGAGCAGATATGGGGGGAAGAATTGCTATATTCCTAAAGCTGTGCCTATGAAATTTGTATTTATTAAATAAAAGCTTTCTAAAAAAAAAAAAAAAAGAAGAAGAAGACCACAGCCAATAAGATGAAAAGAAAGGTACTTTGCAAAGCAAATTGTGATCTCAAAGGGCAATTTTGCAAATCTCTGTTTTGCAGATTGAAGCTCTACAAGATAAAATCAAGAATTTAAGAGAAGTGAGAGGACACCTGAAGAGAAGGAAGCCTGAGGAGTGTGGCTGCGGTAAACAGAGGTGAGCCTGGAGCCTCTGCCAGCTGCTTCTGCAGACTCCAACTCACACAGGCTACGGGGTCGGTACCAGGCTCCTCGTCCTCTCTCACTGACAGAGTTTCCTGTGAATGCATTACCGTGTAGTAGATGACCTAACCTATATAAGTCAAACTAAATCTGCCAGAAGGCAAAAAGTCCCAAGAAGCTAGAAGTGTTACGGCAAAGTGCTGACCTTGTTTCTCCGTTTCTTTCTTTTTATACAATGAATGGTTGGGGTCAAATGTGAAGACTCACTTTTTCATTTCCTTGCCTGCAGCTATTATAATAAAGAGAAAGGCGTAAAAAAGCAAGAGAAATTAAAGAGCCATCTTCACCCATTCAAGTAAGTCACGCTCTGTTTTCCACATTTGCTGGGTGTCAGGGACTGTCCCCAAAGCGCCTCTGGGAGACAGGAGGGTTCCCTGTGGGCACAGTGGCACTGCTCTGGAGGAGGCAGGTTCACCCAGTAGGGCACATAACTCGAGAAGGGGGGCACAAAGCCGACGCCTCCCCTGGGAGCCATGCAATGCTTTTGGAATCCTTTGCAGTGCAGGCAACGACAGCTGTGTTGCATTCTCTCATCCTGTGTGCGCTTCTGCATTCTCTACGGAACCAGTAACTGGACTGAACTTGATGCAAAGTATGCAGAGTGACAGAGCGACAAAGGCTCTTTAGGTCGATTTAGGTTGGTGTGCTCTAAAAGTGGAAAGAAACATCCATATTTGAAAAATACTAGCAAAACTTGCTTGCAAAGGAGATTTAATATTTGAGCCTCAACAGAGTTAGAGTTGTATTCAAACGTCAAGATAATGAAAAAAGAAAAAAAAATGTAGAATTAACTCTACAAGGTACCTTGAGTCTGTAAAAACCTAATTTAAAATTTTAAAAATGAAAATTTTCTAAAAATTTAATTAAAAAAACAGTTTTTAAAGATTTATTTATTTGAAAGGCAGAATTACAGAAAGAGAGCAGGAAAGACAGAGAAAAAGAGAGCTTCCGTTTTCTGGTTCATGTCCCAAATGGCTACAACAGCCTGGCCAAAGCCAGGAACCAGCAGCTTCCTCCTGGTCTCCCATATGGGTGCAGGGGCCCAGGCACTTGTGCCATCCTCCGCTGCTTTCCCAGGCACATTAACAAGGAATTGGATTGGAAGTGGAGTGGCTGGGACTCCAACCGGCACCCATAGGGGATGCCAGCATTGCAGGCCGCTACCTTAACCCACTGAGCCACAGTGCCAGTACCTCTCCAAACTCATCCTGTAGAATTCATCTAAGAATTCTTTAAATATTCGAATCAAAGCCATCTAATCCAATGCACCATTGATTCAGTGGCTGATAGTGTGGCGCCACCAGCAAGTGAAGACAGTTGTGCAAAGGGCCCGGCCGGCAGTGGCCACTGATTCACCGACATTCACCTCCATGTGTGTTTCCATGTAAGTAAGGAGGAAGTTGCTGATCCTGCTAGGGTTCCATCAGCTCCAAGAGAGCTGTCACTGAGTGAGTTTGCCCCCCCCAAAGCTGATTAAATGATGATATAATCATATAATCTTAAAAAAATCTGGAATCTGTTATTGTGCCTCTAAATGGTGGTGCGAGACTCATTGCAACAATCCCATTTTTGATTGAGGAAGTAGTTTCTGATCATGCAAAATAATCTCTTCTGCCGGGCTAGGGAGGCTGCCCAGGAAGTAGACAGCAAACTGCAGCTTTTCAAGGAGAATCGTCGGAGGAAGAAGGAGAGGAAGGAGAAGAAACGCCAGAGGAAGGGAGAGGAGTGCAGCCTGCCTGGCCTCACCTGCTTCACGCACGACAACAACCACTGGCAGACGGCCCCGTTCTGGAACCGTAAGTCGCCCCTTCTGAGCTGCTTCCCGCCTCCATGCAGACACCGCGGTGCCCACCCCAGGAACTCAGACTAGGGATTCTGTGGCGTAAAACCAGGAAGGTCAAAAGATTGCAGAGAAAAGCATCGTGGTATAGTCCATACTCACAATTTGAATCCTTTTTAGGAATGTATTTTTTCATTTTATTTGAAAAGACCAACTCCTCCTTGGGTTTTTCCTCTCAAGGATGTTGTTCTACAGGGCAGGCTCCATCTGGCAGAGCCCCTACTGGGTTAGACTACTCTGAGTCGAAATAGCCAAATAAATGGACCGCAAATGGATGCTGTTTCTGCTTTATGTCCAGAGCACACTCAGCGTAATAAAAGGAAGTGAAAGGATAGTAAAAGACACTCAAATGTAGGGCCCACGTCCTAGTTCCTCTCAGTCCCCCTCTGGGCCATGCTTGTGTCATAATAGGCACTCTGCAAGATTGTGTGGTTTTGCATTGAATTGCCGAGGGTCTGGAATAATAATACTTTTCAAATTAGTGCTTGTATTTTCTTTTTTCATAAAGGACCTGTTTTATTTTTCCTGAATTTTTTATTGGTTTACTTCTTTGTTCAATTTATCTGAAAGGCAGAAAGAAAGAGAGAGAGAGAGAGAGAGAGACTGAGAGAGACTGAGAGAGAGAGAGAGAGAGAGAGAGAGACCGAGAGAGCGAGAGAGACCGAGAGAGAGAGAGAGAGATCTTCTGTACTTTGGTTTACTCTCCAAATGCCTACAAATAACACAAGGCTGAACCATGCTGAAGCCAGCAGCCAGGAACTTCATCCTGATCTCCCACATGGGTGGTAGGGGCCAAGGAACTTGAGCCATCACCCACTGCCTCCTGGGGTACTCATCAGCAGAGTCAGGACTCAAACCAGGCATTCCAACACACAATATGAGTGACCCCAATGGCATTGTTAACCGCTGTACCACATACCAACCCTGAAATGCAAGTATTTTCTTTAGTGGTGTGTGTACCACAGAGGCCTTATTAGAAATGACACCCAAGTTCTTGGGGAGCATTGTTCAGTTGAAGGCTTTGGAGACCAGGGACAGATGAGACACCAAATTGTGTGATTGTGGGAGGGTCGCTGCATAGCACCTGGCCTCCGCTTCACAAACTGGGATTGGGAGACCCCAAGGAACCCACAGACCATGCTTGGGAGGACCTAGGACCTCTGCAGGAGAAATTCTTGTTTCACCTTCCTGTTTTGGTACTTTGATTTCAATGTCCATGTGTGCATTTCATTGTACCATCACATGGAGGCTGATTGAATTCTTACAGTCACAGCATCAAACCTTATTAGAGTTTCTAGAACCAGGAACTCCAAGGCTTATTTCCATTGCTCAGGCTCTGTCCTCTGCCAGGCTCAGAGCTGAGAACTGGGGACACTGAACAAGATGCCTTGAGCTCTGCCCTCATCATTCTTAGTTTTAATTGGGGGAGTTTGCATAAGGAAAGAAAGTGAAATAAATACAACAATGACAAGCTGTATTAATGATATAAAGGGAACAGCAATCACAATTTTTAAAGGGGACCTTCTGTAGAGCATGGGAGATGTCAGAGCTCTGTGAGGAGGTGAAGTTTAAGCAGCTGAAACCTAAAGATGGAGCAAGGCAATCCATGTGGAAGGGGAACAGCATCCCAGGCAGATGGAACAGCATAAGTGGGGCCTGAAGAAGTAATGAATTGGTGTGGCCAGGGCTAGAAACTCCTTGAAAGAGGAAGTAGGGGACAACACAATCATAGTTTGTGCACACCAGAAGGAGAGGTCACCCCTCTATCTGCCTGCTTGCTCCCACCCCCGATTGAGGCCAACCTCCCCAACCCTCCACCATTGCTTACCTCCCCGTGGCTAACCTTCCTTAGTGGCATCTCAGACTCCTCTCTGCCTCTCACCAATGTGTCCTGCCCAGAAGAACTAAAGTGGTCTTCGGTGCCCTGTGTTTCTTAGGCTAAAGAGCAAAGTCCTTAACATGGCCCTGTGTTCTGTGTCCAGTCCTACTCTGGGACATTCCCTCCCACCTTTGCTTACTCCGCAACTTGCCTTCTCGTTCTCTAGTAAGCATTCCAAGCTCTCTCCCACCACAGGGCCTTTGTACATCTTGCTCCCTCTTTCCGTAAGGTTCTTCCTCTATGCCTGTCAAACAATCCCCCTTCCCATCTCCATTGCCATGTCACTTCTGATGGACACGTTCCCTGTGCCTCGGGCCACAGGAAGCCCCCTTTACACTAAACTGTCAGCAAGCCTTACATTTTCTCCATGAGCCTGACCACATCTGTGATTATTTTGAGTTGTTTTACTTGTGTTTTTGTTTAACTTTGATCTCTAGGCTGCAAGCATCTCAAAATAAGAGACCATGGCTTCATGACACTGCATCCCCTGTCACAGTATTAGCTGAATAAATAAACAAGCAAGCAAACTACTCCATCCAAGATCGATAACTCTTGTCAATATAGCTAACCTTTGAGCACCTGCCCCTGGGTACCACTGTGTAACAATGTGAGGAATAAAAAGTGAGCCAGGCTGGCACCGCGGCTCAATGGGCTAATCCTCCACCTGCGGCGCCGGCATACCAAGTTCTAGTACCGGTCAGGGCGCTGGATTCTGTCCCGGTTGCCCCTCTTCCAGGCCAGCTCTCTGCTGTGGCCCGAGAAGGCAGTGGAGGATGGCCCAGGTCCTTGGGCCCTGCACCCCATGGGAGACCAGGTGAAGCACCTGGCTCCTGCCTTCGGATCAGCACAGCGCACCAGCCACGACGGCCATTGGAGGGTGAACCAATGGCAAAGGAAGACCTTTCTCTCTGTCTCTCTCTCTCACTGTCCACTTTGCCTGTGAAAAAAAATTTAAAAAAAAAAGTGAGCCAAAAAAAAAAAATAATCTTCTGTCACTTGGGTCTTTCAGAGCAAAGTGGAGACTTAATCTCACTTGGTACCAAAGACAGGGCACTTTCTAGCTATCAGAATTCTTTTGGTAATAAGTCACAGTAAAAAATACCTTTTATCTCAGGATCCTCTGCACGTATTGTGCATACAGAAATATATGCATCAGTGTGTATGCTTGTAATATATATGATACATATAATGTATATACTGAAATTAAAATTTCAGAAAGCAATTCTATGTGCCATAGTTTTGGCTTTTCACCTATCCTATTTCCTATTTTGAGGAAGTAGTTTATTGCCATATTCCCAATATCTATAGTACTAACCTAAGCCCTTGCCTCAATAACATTGAAAAAAATAGGAAAGGAAAGTCAATGCACCCAGGCATGTGACACTCCAATGCAATGGCCTCTGAACCTTTTTGAGTATGTACCCATGTCTATTTTTGAAATGAGCACAGAGCTAAGGAGAGGTTAAACTAAACTACTAGATGCAGCTTAGCCTTCTGCGTGTGGGAGACCACCACCTTGTTTTTCCATTTTTCACCTGGTTTTACAGCAAATGTGTATAGAGATGAGGAAAACGTGCAGGTGTCCTTAATATGAAACCACAGCATTTATGGAAAAGAAACCACAAACTTTGAAGTGTAAAGACAAGGAAATGCTGGGACAGCTCACCTGCTCAAGGTCTTCCATGTTTTTATTTTGCTTTGTTTGTCTTTTCACCCACCAGTGGGATCGTTCTGTGCTTGCACGAGTTCTAACAATAACACCTACTGGTGTTTGCGTACAGTCAATGAGACACATAACTTTCTCTTCTGCGAGTTCGCCACTGGCTTTTTGGAGTATTTCGACATGAACACAGATCCTTATCAGGTAAGAGAATACATATCATTTTATGAGGGTTGTTGAAAATAGGATAACCAGAACAAGAGCCAAAATGCATTGTCCTGCTCTCCTCACCCGCAGCTCACAAACACAGTGCACACAGTAGAACGGGGAGTTTTGAATCAGCTGCATGTACAACTGATGGAGCTCCGAAGTTGTCAAGGGTACAAGCAATGCAACCCAAGACCGAAGGGCCTTGACATTGGTAAGGAAAAGATTTATTTTTTTCTTTATTACCGGGACAGCTCTTCATGTTACCAGCTTTTCTGCCTTTGAAATAATTCTGTGGATATATAGAAATATGCAGTTGGTGGATACTTACAGAGGAAATTTTCTGAACAATTCCACACGTGATTGGTTCTCTAAGCTTAACTCTGGATGTATTAACAGAAAAACTCAATCCATCAAAACACCTGATGAGTGCTTCCTTCCAGTCTCTCCCACAGTCTATTCAGTTGGCAAACCTTGATTCCTAGCAGAAGCATCTACTGGGAGACGAGATGAAAATGTTGGAGATTTCTTTGTCATTGCTGTCAACAGTCATAAGAAATGCTATAAAGTAAATGAGAATCTCTTCTTTGAGAGAATATAGATGGAAACACACAGTGCCCTATTTCTGCTTATCACATTTCGAAATGCCCTCTGTTGGATCCAGGCCCACAACCCAGGGAACTAGACTTCTTGTCCCAGATTTTCTCATCTGGACCTAGAGATACGTGAGCTGTGCATTAACTCGGTGCCTAGCAGAAGCAAGAAGGTCTCCATGGAAACCGCCAGATGCTCCTTCCCTGCCCTGTAGTGTTAAACTCACTTCCTTCGGTGCAAGGAGGGTGCAGCTCTTAGTGTGAGACCCAGTTCTTTCCTGGTTAATGAGAATACCCATTTTCTTCTCATCATTTCCGTAAAAATTGAAATGTTGGTGGTCCATAGCAAGAAGGAAAAAGGGCTGAAGCTGGTAAGGGCACTGCCATTGGCCTAGCGTGTCAGCCCCAAAAGCATGAAGAGCTGAACTTCCAGGCGTTTGGGAGCAGTATTTATGCAGCTGTTTTCTGGTGTCTTTAACGGCTGTGTCTCTGAGTCCCAGGCAGAGCCAGCAGCACCAGCAATGAAAGTGGGCAGCTCTCTGGGTCATGGGAGACAAAGGGGGCAGGGGATCCCTTCCCAAAATGGACAGTGTCCTCACTTGTCATTTCTACCACTCCAGGGTTCCAAAGGCTTCCATACTATAGGAGTCCAGTAGGAAAATTTAAGTCCTGTGGGAGATGTCACATCCCAGGCCTCAATCAACACTTTTCAATGAATACCTAGGGGAGGAGTTGCCAGCCAGGCGGGGACTGGACACACAATACAGGTCTTTGGTCACTGACCTCACTCAGCTCAAATTCAAATATTCTGCTTATCTGTTGATCTTTTTCCTCTAATCTCAAAAGAAAAAGAAGAAAGAGCAAGAGATGAATAAAGGACCCACAAAAGCCTGGAATCTAAACCAACGGTAGAGACACCCAAAATGTTACATCCAGATATTTCTTCCCAAAAAATCATAATGCTCTTAACTCCTATTGGTGATGACATAATAACTCTACTCAGTGAAATCTGACAGTGTCTCTTGATGGTGAAGTGACACAAGGTGGAGCCAGTCATTGCTGTTACACTTCAGGTAGCCCTCTCCACCTTCTAGATCATTCTTCCAGGAGACTATCCATTGCCCATTTTCTCAAGTGTTTCACATAACCAAAATTTAACTTTGGCTGAGAATTCCACGGACTTCTGGAAGTATTTTTCTCAGTGCTTTTAAATGAAGTCTTCTCCCTTTCTCACCCCCTCTTCATTTTTCTCACATGTCTCATATATTTTTATCTTAAGCCTTTTTATTTCTAGCTTTCAATCTTCATTTCGAACCTAATAGAAAAAAAAAATCTCTGTTGGACTTCAACCCTCTCTATGTTTAACACAATATGTTTCTTTTTAGGATTTAGATGTTATGCATGGAAAACTACGTAGTGAATGGTTTTATGAGTTCTAAAGCTAACATAAATTACTCTTCTATTTCCCTATATCAGGAAATAAAGATGGAGGAAGCTATGATCTACACAGGTATTCACACTTTTTTATTCTCAGCAGCTTCTTTCCCAATAATTGCATGTTCCAGTCATTCCAACTAATTTCTGTTTCTTACCATGCTGCACAGAATATAGCTTGGGGTGCATGCTTGTTCTAACAGCATTCCCTGCCATCTTGTGTCATTGGATTTTTTTCATTTTGCTTTCAAATCAGCTCACTGTCCCAGCAAGACATTTCTCAGAGCATTTACTCATTGCCATGCTTGTTTGCCTGTTGGATGATGCTTTTAAGCATGAAATGATGTGACAAAAGCAGACCAGCCTTTGGGAGCCTGGGAGAGGGTGGGAGATGTATTTTCTTTGTCACGCTTACATTCTAATTTGGTGGGGAGGCATCATGGAAGCAAGTTAGAAATTTTTATTAATTATGATATCAAAGGCACATGAGGACTGATGAGCATTCTCAAGTGGAAGTTGGGGGGAACAAAGGAACTTCCTGGTTAGTGATCATTAAAGAACTTTGGTCCCCAAATCAGCAACCATTCATACATGTCAGAGGACTCTGCCAGGTAGTGGTGAATAAAAAGATGGTGGTAGAGAGTGGGGTGGGTATCTGAGGTCGAGAAAGGTTCCCCCCAACACAGTACTGAGACAATAGTGCCTTGTGCACAAAATTTCCCAAACAACCATCAGTCTTATCATCTTATTCCCCTTCCAACCCTCATCTACCCCTCCTACCTCATGGTGCTCTAAAAGGGCACCAGACACCTGCTGGCCCTTGGAAATACCAGCCATTGTTAATTTTCTACACTAAGCACTGACCTTAGAGTGGTGTAGGTAGAGACTGAGAGAACACTGTGTTATGGATGTGTCAGCACCTTAGTTGATGCATTTAGTTGTGAGAAAATTTTCCATTAAAAAAAACGGACTTAATTGGTGCCATCCATATTGATATCTTCTTAGACAAACAAAAGAATGCTAGTCCAAGACACCCTGCTTGCATCCTGCCTACTCTCACTCAGATTCCTCCTTTCAGAGACAGTTCATTGCTCCCAGGAGAAGCTAAAAGACTATAAGAGAGGTGGTGGGGAATATGAATGCCAACAGTAAAGCAAAGGAAGCTGGCTGGACTTTTGGGGATAGTTTACTGCCACTTACGTACGTTTTCTTTTGCCTTTTTCTCTCATCTTTCTTCTTTTCTTCATTCTGCCCAACACCAATTTTGTGTCCGCCTGCCCCCAGCACATAAAAATAAGACAGCAGGAAAACATTCTTTTCAAGCAATTTTTATTTTTAATTTATTTTTATTTTTATCTTTTCAGATTTAAAGAGAGGGACAGAGAGGGGGCACACACCCATTTGTTGATTCACTCCCCCAAATTCCCCTGATGGTCAGAGCTGAAGCTAGCAGCCAAGAACTCAGTCCAGGTCTTGCATATGGGTGACAGGAACCTAGCACTCGAGCCATCACCACTGCCTCCCAGGGTCTGTATTATTTGGAAACTAGAGTCAGGAACCAGAGGTAGATATCAAACCCAGGCACTTTTATACAAGACATAAGCATCTTAACCAAATGCCTGCCCCAGAACACTCTCAAGTGGGTTTTACGCAGTGTAGACTAAGCAGCCTACTTCCTATGGATCACATTAAGGCATTTCCAAAGTGTGACATTACAAATGGACCTAACACTAAATATTGACTGCAACTATTCATTTTTTGTTTTTTTGTTTTTTTGCATTTTGGCACCCCTCCCATCTCCCGCTCCCTCTCCCATTCCATTCACATCAAGATTCATTTTCAATTATCTTTATATACAGAAGATCTATTTAGTACATATTAAATAAAGATTTCATCAGTTTTGAATGCAACTATTCTATGATGTGTTCAGTTTTGTAGCTGCACAATCTTCAGTCTAATGATCTTTTACTTCTGTCATGAAAAAGGCTAAAAAGATGGATTATTTAAGACATCATCCCAGTCAGAACTGAGTTATTCTCCACAAAGTCAACCCTGGACTGCTTTGAACAAAAGAATGACTGACTGCTCTTGAGATGTAATTAGATGACAAGCATCTGGGACTCTCCCATTCCCTGACCTCTGCCACCAGCACTCAATGGGCCAAATAATCAATTGTTTCCTGGGTCATTTTCACATGGCCTTGGCAACTTTACCTGTTGAAAGCCTGTGTACAGGAGTGACAGCATTACCTGTTGCTCTTTTTTCCCCCTTCAAAACTCCTTATGAAGAGGCAACACTATGGGGACCTTAAAACTCAAACTAGCTGGTATTTTCAGATATAATCTGTAGGGAAAGTCACCTTGCCATGGCTGTCCCTGCCACAGACAGGAAATCTTGGCACAGAGTTACTTAAAGAACATTTGTTGGTCACACACATCTGGGACTCACAGGAGCCCCAAATGCAGCATTTAATGGGAACTTCTCCCTTCACCATGTCTTGTTGAATTGAATGGGAACAGATGCGAATCACACCATGGTATGTGCAGAATTTCCAGAAAGCCTGCCTTTTCCTATGGCGCTGGCCAGTGTACAGAGCCCCCCCTGTTGGCACCCTGAAAGGGGTTTCAGAAGGCTTCCTTCTTCAGATTTTGATGGTTTTGGAAATCTACTCACAATACATTTTAATCACAAAATTTGATGACAGACTGAGCAGTTAAGGAACTTCACGAGACCCCAATATCCCATACCAAAGTCCCAAATTCAAGTCCTTTTCCTAATTCCAGCTTCCTTCTAATGTGCCCCCTGGGAGGCAGCAGATGATGGCTCAAGAACTTGAGTCTTCTGTCACCTATGTAGGAGACCTGGATGGAGTTCTTGACCCCTGGCTGTGACCTTGCCTACCCTTGGCTGTTGTAAGCATTTGAGGAGTGAACCAGCAAATGGCAGATCTTTTCTTCTCTCTCCTCTGCTTTCCTTTCCTCTCCTCTAAAGATTTTAGTGGAAATTTGATGACAAAAGATTTTGAGAGAAATGCCAGATCTGAAGAATTTTTTTAAACTTTTATTTAATGAATATAAATTTCCAAAGTACAGCTTATGGATTACAATGGCTCCCCCCCCCCATAACTTCCCTCCCACCTGCAACCCTCCCCTCTCCTGCTCCCTCTCCCATTCCATTCACATCAAGATTCATTTTCAATTCTCTTTATATACAGAAGATCAATTTAGCATATATTAAGTAAAGCTTTCAACAGTTTGCACTCACACAGAAACACAAAGTGAAAAATACTGTTTGAGAACTAGTTATAGCATTAAATCATGATGTACAGCACATTAAGGACAGAGATCCTACATGAGGAGTAAGTGCACAGTGACTCCTGTTGTTGACTTAACAAATTGACACTCTTTGTTTATGGCGTCAGTAATCACCCTAGGCTCCTGTCATGAGTTGCCACGGCTATGGAGGCCTTTTGAGTTCGCTGACTCTGATCATATTTAGACAAGGTCATAGTCAAAATGGAAGTTCTCTCCTCCCTTCAGAGAAAGGTACCTCCTTCCTTGATGACCTGTTCTTTCCACTGGGATCTCACTCACAGAGATCTTTCATTTAGGTCATTTTTTTTTTTTTTTTGCCACAGTGTCTTGGCTTTCCATGCCTGAAATACTCTCATGGGCTTTTCTATCAGATCTGAATGCTTTAAGGGCTGATTCTGAGGCCAGAGTGCTGTTTAGGACATCTGCCATTCTATGAGTCTGCTGTGTATCCCACTTCCCATGTTAGATCGTTCTCTCCCTTTTTTAAATTCTATCAGTTAGTATTAGCAGACACTAGTCTTGTTTATGTGATCCCTTTGACTCTTAGTCCTATCATTATGATCAATTGTGAACAGAAATTGATCACTTGGACTATTGAGATGGCATTGGTACATGCCACTTTGATGGGATTAAATTGGAATCCCATGGCACGTTTCTAACTCTACCATTTGGGGCAAGTCCGATTGAGCATGTCCCATTGTACATCTCTTCCCTCTCTTATTCCCACTCTTATATTTAACAGGGTTCACTTTTCAGTTAAGTTTCAACACTTAAGAATAATTGCATATTAATTACAGAGTTCAACCAATAGTGTTAAGTAGAACAAAAAAATACTAAACAGGATAAAGTATTCAGTTGTTCATCAACAGTCAGGGCAAGGGCTGATCAAGTCACCATTTCTCATAGTGTCCATTTCACTTCAACAGGTTTCCTTTTTGATGCTCAGTTAGTTGTCACAAATCAGGGAAAACATATGATATTTGTCCCTTTGGGCCTGGCTTATTTCATTCAGCATGTTGTTTTCCTGATTCCTCCATTTTGTTGCAAATGACCGGATTTCATTGTTTTTTACTGCTGTATAGTATTCTATAGAGTACATGTCCCATAATTTCTTTATCCAGTCTACTGTTGATGGGCATTTGGGTTGATTCTAGGTCTTAGCTATTGTGAATTGAGCTGCAATAAACATTAAGGTGCAGACCACTTTTGTGTTTGCCAGTTTAATTTCCTTTGGGTAAATTCCAAGGAGTGGGATGGCTGGGTTGAATAGTAGGGTTATATTCAGGTTTCTGAGGAATCTCCAGACTGACTTCCATAGTGGCTTAACCAGTTTGCATTCCCACCAACAGTGGGTTAGTGTCCCTTTTTCCCCACATCCTCTCCAGCATCTGTTGTTGGTAGATTTCTGAATGTGAGCCATTCTCACCGGGGTGAGGTGAAACCTCATTGTGGTTTTGATATGCATTTCCCTGATGGCTAGTGATCTTGAACATTTTTTCATGTGCCTGTTGGCCATTTGGATTTCTTCTTTTGAAAAATGTCTATTGAGGTCCTTGGCCCATCTCTCAAGTGGGTTGTTTGTTTTGTTGTTGTGGAGTTTCTTGATCTCTTTATATATTCTGGTTATTAGTCCTTTATCTGTTGCATAGTTTGCAAATATTTTTTCCCATTCTGTTGGTTGCCTCTTCACTTTCCTGACTGTTTCTTTTGCAGTACAGAAACTTCTCAGTTTGATGCAATCCCAAATGTTAATTTTGGCTTTGACTGCCTGTGCCTCCAGGGTCTTTTCCAAGAAGACTTTGCCAGTGCCAATATCTAGCAGGGTTTCTCCAATGTTCTCTAATAATTTGATGGTGTCAGGTCATAGATTTAAGTCTTTAATCCACGTTGAGTGGATTTTTGTGTAAGTGAAAGGTAGGGGTCTTGCTTCATGCTTCTGCACGTAGAAATCCAATTTTCCCAGCACCATTTATTGAATAGACTGTCCTTGCTCCAGGAATTGGTTTTAGATCCTTGATCAAATATAAGTTGGCTGTAGATGTTTGGATTGATTTCTGGTGTTTCTATTCTGTTCCATAGGTCTATCCATCTGTTTCTGTACCAGTACCATGCTGTTTTGATAACAACTGCCCTGTAGTATGCCCTGAAATCTGGTATTGTGATGCCTCCGGCTTTGTTTTTGTTGTACAAGATTGCTTTAGCTATTCAAGGTCTCCTGTTTCTCCATATGAATTTCAACATCATTTTTTCCAGATCTGAGAAGAATGTCTTTGGTATTTTGATTGGTATCATATTGAATCTATAAATTGCTTTTGGGAGAATGGACATTTTGATAATATTGATTCTTCCAATCCATGAGCATGGAAGATTTTTCCATTTTTTGGTATCCTCTTCTATTTCTTTCTTTAAGATTTTGTAATTCTCATCGTAGAGATCTTTAACATTCTTGGTTAAGTTTATTCCAAGATATTTGATTGTTTTTGTAGCTATTGTGAATGGGATTGATCTTAGAAGTTCTTCCTCAGCCATGGCATTGCCTGTGTATACAAAGGCTGTTGATTTTTGTGCATTGATTTTATATCCTGCTACTTTGCCAAACTCTACTATGAGTTCCAGTAGTTTCTTAGTAGAGTTCTTTGGATCCCCTAAATAAAGAATCATATCGTCTGCAAAGAGGGATAGTTTGAGTTCTTCCTTCCCAATTTGTATCCCTTTAATTTCTTTTTCTTGCCTGTGGCTCTGGCTTAAACTTCCAGAACTTTATTGAATAGCAGTGGTGAGAGTGGGCCTCCCTGTCTGGTACCAGATCTCAGTGGAAATGCTTCCAACTTTTCCCCATTCAATAGGATGCTGGCCATGGGTTTTTCATAAATTGCTTTGATTGTATTGAGGAATGTTCCTTCTATACCCAATTTGCTTAGAGTTTTCATCATGAAAGGTGTTGAATTTTATCGAATGCTTTCTCTGCATCTATTGAGATAATCATATGGTTTTTCTTCTGCAGTCTGTTAATGTAGTGTATCACATTGATTTGCAAACATTGAACCATCCCTGCATACCAGGGATAAATCTCACGTGGTCTGGGTGGATGATTTTTCTGATATGTTGTTGTATTCTATTGGCGAGAATTTTATTGAGGGTTTTTGCATCTATGTTCATCAGGGATATTGGCCTGTAATTTTCTTTCAGTGCTGCATCATTTTCCAGCTTAGGGATTAAGGTGATGCTGGCTTCATAGAAAGAATTTGGGAGGATTTCCTCTTTTTTGATTGTTCTGAATAGTTTGAGAAGAATTGGAGTTAGTTCTTCTCTAAAAGTCTGATAGAATTCAGCAGTGAATCCATCTGGTCCTGGGCTTTCTTTGTTGGGAGGGCCTTTATTGCTGTTTCAATTTCTGTCTCAGTTATGGGTCTATTTAGGTTTTAGATCTGAAGAATTTAAAATTTGAAGATTCAACCAAGTATTTTAGAAAATTGATCTCGTATGAGTTGGACTAAGTATTTTTTAAATGCCTCCTTTTTCTGGTGAATTTTCAAAAATGAATCTTCAGACTTTAAAAAGCAAATCCATCCCTGATACTGTTTTTTTCTTTTTCCTGTGTCATGTGCAGGTATGAGGCAGGGACAGCTGAAATACTTTGCTGGCTCATATTGGTCATTTGCCAGGTTAAGACCAGTTCAGAGCAAGGACAGAGCTCAGAAAGAGGCACCCATGGCTCAGAAAATAATCTTTAGAGTGCATTGAAAGCAATTACTTCTATCTGTGTTGCAAAAGAATCAGAACTATAGGCGATGGCATTTCTTTTTTCCTGTTCCTGTGAAAGCTGATGATTCTGGTGCCCTTTGATGTCAAAGAAGAGCTCCTTGAAGCCGTGGTCTCATGGGCAACTCTTGGCACCTTTGCTCTGGCAAGGCAGCTTCCTGAGCCTTTGTTCTAAGCCCTCCATGCCCCATCCCCCAGCAACAAGGTTCTGCCCACGTTACTGCTCCTTCTTTTGATTCATCTCTCCCTAGAGCAGGAGTTTGTGCCCAAGATGGCTGTGGGTGACACGGCTGCAGAGCGCTGTGGTTGTGAGTGTGGATGCTGGAGCCGGGCTGCCTTGGGTTCAAATCTCAGCCTCATTGGTGAGCATGCTTAGAACAGAGTCTGGAGGTAGCAAGCCCCAGTGAGTGGTGGGAATTATGAATAAATCACAACAGGGGACACACTGCACTTCCATGAATGAAATTGTGTGAAATAGAAAGTAATATTAATTCCAAATATTGCTAGGATGTTTCATCAGAAAGACAAAAATAGGTGCTTGCCAGCATCAGCACCACCTCCATCATCCTTTATAAGCAACCAAGAGTCAAGCCCACAGTGCATTTTCTGTGCTGCCTCCTGAGACGAGAAGACTCCCAGCCTTCACTCCCCAGCTCTGTGTTGCCCTGAGGGGCTTCCCTTGGCTCTCTTCTCGCTGTCTCTTCGCAGGGATGCAGGATTAGTTTACAGTTGCCTTGCTAGTGCTGTTGGACTTTTCTATTGCTGGTATTCTAATGAGAGCTGGGGCAAGGTCACAGTGAGGGGATGAAAGGAGTGGAGGTGAGGTTGGCCTCCTAAGGCAATGAGGAGACACGGGTCAGGGTTGTTGGGGTGTGAGTCAGATCCAGGGGCCCTGTTTGCAGTTGTACGGTTTGTAAGAGTAGGCACTGCAGCCCAGGCAAAGAAGCTCTATAGACATGTCGCACGCACAGTGGTGAAGGTGGGGGTGATACCAATAGTCACTCTGTTCAGGGTTAAGATCAGACTTTGAGTTAGTCTCTGTTCATTTTTTTTCTTATTTTTCTGATTTGATTCCACATGACGTACCTTGTTTCTTGTGCCATACAAAAAGAAAGTAAATCAGCATCTGCAGTGCTGCTTAAGCCCCTCCCCACGCTGGAGAATGAAATTGATCTTTAATCAGTTTCACTGTATAGTGGGAAATGACAGGGAAAAAAATTTGTGTGCATTCATTCATTCAGCAAATAAACCAAAACAAATAATCTAAATGAACAATTCAGGGCAAGGTACAGACTTCAAGAAGTATGTAGTCAAGCAGTGGAACTATGAGGAGCTTGCAGAAAGTTCATGGAAAAGGCATATTTAGAAAAAACTGTGCCCAAATTTTAAAAGTTTTTTTTTCCTAAGATAAATTTGTTTTAATTCCACTTTTCCATGAACTTTTTCCACCCTCATAAAACTCACACTGCAAAGTGCTTCAACAGAGAATACAGGGTTCCATGAGAGCCACCGGGAAACCTCTGACCCAACCCAAGGAAATCCAGAGAAGCCCCCCTAGGAGGAGGCACTGATGCTGCATCTGGAAGACAATATTGGGGTGGTCCCCACACAGGTTAAAGGAAGTCAGCCCAGCTAGAAGAGACACCTAGTGGGGACTGCAAACAGTTTAGCAAGAGCATGAGAGAAGATAGGGGAGAGGGATGAGCAGAATAGGCCAATGGCCCTGTTTTATGAAGAGTGATGTGTGCAGGGGGGCAGTGACTTATTTTCCAAATAGGGCGTGTGTTCAACAATGGGGAAAGGGTACTGAAAATAATCAGGATTATGTAAATGTTGATAGCTGTGTTTCTTGACCAGTGAATTGATCAATAGGTATAGAAAGCAATTGTATTTAAAACAATTTCTGTTCTAAAATTTTAAAAAACTCTGGACAAATGCTAAATTGAACAGGATGCAAATGCAATAGGCATAAATTGGAGCCAATCAGGGCAAACCAGAAAATTTGGCCACCCTAGTGATATGTCACATCAGAGATAGCCTATGTTTTGGGGGCCGGCGCCATGACTCACTTGGTTAATCCTCCGCCTGCGGCGCTGGCATACCATATGGGCACCAGATTCTAGTCCCAGTTGCTCCTCTTCCAGTCCAGCTCTCTGCTGTGGCCCAGGAGGGCAGTGGAGGATGGCCCAAGTGCTTGGGCCCCTGCACCCGCATGGGAGACCAGGAAGAAGCTCCTAGCTCCTGGCTTCGGATCAGCGTAGCTCCGGTCATAGCAGCCATTTGGGGGTGAACCAACGGAAGGAAGACCTTTCTCTCTGTCTCTCTCCCTCACTGTCTAACTCTATATGTCAAATAAATAAAAGAATAAGATAGCCTGTGTCTTAAGCCATGGAGAGATTTTTGGGAGTGTTCAACTGTGAGAAATAATGTGAGAAGATTGGGTTGATCAGAGTGGATGACATGAATGCTTAGGAGAACAATTGTGTAGGTCAGATTGAGTTTAAGTTCTGGCTTTGCCACTTCCCAATTTAGGGAACAATTTTGTTCACAGTATTGTACAATCCATTATGCACCAGCACTCTTCTAAGTGCTTTACATACACTGACTCTCTTAGCACTCACGAGGATTTTGTGGAGTTAGTGTTTTTATTCCCATTTTACAGATGGCGAAATTAAGTCACAGAGTCATTAAGTAACTTTTGCAGAATGAGGCAGCTGATGAATGGTAGAATAGAGTTTCAAACTCTGCTTCTACCATGCACTCTTATGTGCAAAGTTATGCATGTCCATCAGTAAGAAGGTATATTGTTTCAATCAACCATTGACTACACAGTTATTAATCTATAAATATATTTATTTCAGTACAACTCCATAGTTGAACATTCATTGCCCTTTATTCAATAAAATAGTACTCTTACAACTCATAAATAAAGTAGGTTAGAAATTTGTAATCTTCCATACCAAGCAAATGCTATGAATATGTGTTTACCATTGGCTTCTGGATATGATGCAAGACACCAGACTCAGAATCTCCAAAATTTCAAAGCCTGGTTCCAATTTCTTTTCAAGCCAAAACATGTTATGTTTCAAGCAGCATGAGACTTGCTCAAGATGCATACCAGTGCAATCCCCAATGCTGGAAACCCTGTGTCCTCAGAAAAAATATTCAGAGAGAGTACAGACAAATGTGCACAGGTTTACAGAGAAAGGGTAGAATTGTGAGTTCAGGCTCCCTCAATTTTGAACACTAAATTAGTATCATAGAACTGCAGCCTGCAGGGGCATAGCCGTATTGATTCAAATATCCTCAGATAGAGCATGCAGCAGACTCCAATACTTTATAATTTTCTGGTTGACTCATCACTTGCTTCATGGAACTGTAGACACCTGATCAGATGAAGTTCAAAATTTGCTCTTGGGCATCAGTACCCAGAATCAACTGCAAATGGATGCTGTGGGTTTTTTTGGCTCCCATAGCTGAGGAAACCCAAGGGAAGGGCAGGGAGGGAAAGATGCTTAAATTTAATCTTGAAGGCTGAGAGCTAGCCAGGACAATGAGGACGTGAGTCAGCCTAACACGTTCTGCAAATAAACACAAGCACTGAGGAAGAAGGGAGTCTGGTGCTTTCAGGAACTCGTACCTGTTCCGTGGGGCTATGGAGGTCTCAGAAGTTGCCAGGAGTTAGGCTGTCTCTGTGGAAAAGAACCTCCCTATTTCTTGTAACACTCTTAAGGCTTGTTGATTATGACACTGCTCCAGAAAAAGTTAAAATTCCATCCATGAATGATCTCTAAGCCACCTGCCTGTAGAGTATAGCATAATGGAGTTGGGTGGTTGTGTTTTTATTTTATTTTTTGCAAAGAATGAGTTTCAATTCTTATATTTTTTTATTTGAGTGACAGCACTCCTAACCCCTAGTTCACTCCCCTAGTGCCTGCAAAGGCCAGAAGAAAGTTCATTCCAGGTCTCCGGCATGGGTGGTTGGAGCCCATTACTTGAGTTATCCCCACTGCTTCCTTGGGCCTGCATTAGCAGGAAACTAGACTCAGGAGCCCAGGCTGTATATTGAATCTCGGTATTCCAATGTGAGACTTGGGCATCTCACAGCTAGGCCAAACGCCTGCCCCTTATGGATATGTTTTTGAAAGCAAGAAATTTTATCTGGAAATTGAATCAGCTTAAAACTTGGGTATGTTCTTCAATATATCTTAATGGCTTCATAATCTTCTGTTCCAGAGTTGGGTGAGAATTACCCATAAGTTGAAATCATGTCCATTTATTTCCAAAAATCACTTTTCAGAACCAACCTGTTCTTACCTTTCCTCTCTGAGCCAAGAGCTTTGGATTGACTATAGAAAAGGATTTCCTTTGCATGCTGATAACTGGCATAAACCTGGACAGACACATAGAAAACTTGGGTTCTAATGTCTGCTTTTATTTATCTTCTGTTCTGATATAATTTAACTTTTACAGAAAGGGTGCAAGAATGATTCCAAGAAATTTTACCCTATTTGCATCATTGTTTCCTTTTGTTCTCTCTGTCTACATAAACACGCACACACACTTTTATTTTTCTGAATCATTTGCAAGTAACTTGCAAATGTTATACTCCTTTATGTATACATGCTTTCATATGTATTTTCCTAAGAGCAAAAACATTTTCAGACTTAGCTGTTGTACACTTATCAAAATCAGGCAATGCAGCATTGACACAACACTATTAGATAATGTACATTCTACATGCAAATGTTGCCAGTTGTTCCAGTAATATCATATTTGTGGCTTTGTTTGGTTTTTCTGATCCAGTGTCCAGTCCAGAATCATACATTGTAGTAAATTGCCACCTCTTTTAAGTTTCCTTTCATCTGGAACAGTTCCTCAACTTTTCTCTATCAGTCATGACATGGTAATGGATACAGACCTTCAGTTGGGATTTGTCTGATGTTTCTTCATGGTCAGACTAAAGTTGTGTGTTTGAAGCAAGATACCACAAAAAACAGCATTGTGCCCTTGGGATATCTTATCAGGAGCTGCATGGTGTCTGCCAAGGTGATGTTATCTAGGCTAATCTATCATAAAATTACTCATTTTCCTTTTTTTAATTAACAAATTAAAAAATCTACTACCTTTTGTATGCATTCATAATTCTCACTCAGATCATTAGCCTAATGGCTGCAAGAAGGTAAATTTCGCACCATATTGTTCCCCCAAATTTCTCATTCCTCAAAGATTTATCATATGATATAAAGAGATTGCCCCTTTTTCTTCTCTATTTATTTTTTTATATCTATATAGTCTCATTGCTTCCTATTTTGTTCCATGGATATCTTTTTGCCATCATTATTTTTGTGATGACCAGTGTCCCAGATTTGGCCCCTGGTCCCTTCAAGTGGCTTCTATGTCTCCTGGGAGTGTCTCCATCAGTTTTGGAGCACTTCACTGCTTTCTGGCCTAACAAAATATTCCAGATTCATTGGTGATTTTTGCCACCCCACATAAGGACTCAGCCATTTCTTCAAAGGCCCTTAGTTCCTTTTAGAAAAAATGGCATATGGGCACCAAGATCTGGACCAGAGGCGTAGAAAGTGGCTACTGAGGAGTTTTTACGTCTTGACCCTTTCGGGGGATACAGCCAGGATGTATACGTGTATGCATCCAGTATGTTGACTTCTGTTCCTGCACCTGAAGATACATAGGGTGATGTTTAATTGAATGAACCGATGCTCCCAGTGTATTACCTCTTCCTGATCTTAGTGAAAACACTTTTAGAATTTGCTCACTGAGTGAGAGCTGGCTGTAGGACTAAGTTAGGGAGCTTTTCAAAATGTTAAGAAAATAGCCATCAATTCTTTCTTTAATGTTTGTACCATTAATGAGTATTGACTTGATCAAAAGCTTTTTCGACAACAGTGATGGTGTTCAGAAAACTTTTACTTTTAGATCTATTAACAAGGTACCTTATATTAATAGATATATTTATTTTTGCTAAGAATATTTGCTAAGAATCGATGAACCTTTCATTCCTGTAATAGAACCCACTAGGTCATTGTGTGTTATTTTCTTATATATTACTAAATTCTATTCTCTAATATTTAATTTTCTGTATCATATTTAAAAACACTATTGTTTTTAAGTTTCTTTTTGTTTGTGCTTACAGTATCTTTTAGGTATTTCTTTGGTTTCTTATTGTTGCTGTACTAAGTTGTCACAGTATTGAAACTACGAATTTATTCTCTCTTATTTCTAAAGGTCAGAAGTCTGAAACGGGTTTTAACAGCTAAAATAAAACTGTCAACAGGGCTTTCTTCCTTCTGGGAGCTCAAGGGTAGAACCCCTTGCCTTGCCTTTTCCTGTTTCCAGTGGTTGCCTGCATTGCTTTGTCATGCCCCCTCCTTCTTCCATCTTTGAAGTCAGCAATGAAGCTAATCTACAAAACTCCTCCTCCCTCCTTCTCTGCCTCTTTCTGTCTTTCTCCCCATGCATTAGGAGTACTTCGAACATTTACTTCCACCCCTTGGAAGGCAAGACCTAGTCCCCAGGGTCTCTTACTATCAGGACCCCTTATGTAACCCCTTCCAGCATGGGCCCAACCTAATCCACTTACCAGCCCTGCTCAGGGCCTTTCCCGGGGGGTGGGGGTTGGGGTGGGGGGGTGGAGAATCCACCATAGCCACCTGCAGTCTCTGTGTCTCCTGCAGGCAGACAAAACAGTTCCTGTTATCCTCTGAGAGTGCAGGAAGAACAGGTCTGGATGCAGCCCATCTCTGCACTGCTGCAGCCCCCTTGGCCCATGTCCGTCCATGCATGGACTCAAGTAGGGACCACAAGAGGGTGCACTCCAAGGTTCACCCAGCAGATCCAATAATATCTCAGTCTATTTGGCTTTAGTCTATTTGATATGTCTTGGACTGCATCTGTCCCATCATTATGTTTCTCTGTATTTCTCATTATGTCTTGTATCAACTATTCCACATAAAGATGGTTCTTTTGATTCCCTCTTTGGTACTTAGTGAGGGCTGTATTTTTGGCCCACTGGTTACTTTTGTATTCATATCTTTTTAATGCTCTTAGGTCCTGTTTTCTTATTTCACCTCTCATTATCAGTTTTTAATGGCATTCTTTGCCTCCCTGCTATTACCTGACCATACTCAATGAGCTCATTCTCTTTCATCTACTCTATTTCTTTCATTTTTAACTAAATTATTTCTACTTTATTATGCAAAATACATAAATTGTTTTTCACTATTCATCTGCCTTTGTGTTTCTTCTAGATCTAATTAGTAAATTGAAATGCTCACCATTAAATGCTCAATCCTTTTGCTGAAGTTTCCCCAGTGATTTCTTGGTTGAATGAAGCTCGTCTTCTGGAAGGTTGCTCAGAAAGAGCTCATGTGTCCAGGATTCCCGGCATTCTTACATGCTGCGAGCTGTTTCTCTATAGCCTTGAGACTTGAAGGAGAACTTGACTGGATAGAAGATTCCTGGCTCATACTTTGTTTTCATATTAAAGATGATTTTCACATCCCCAGATGCTTGATTGAGAACATTTAATTTACTTACCCCTGGTGTGTTGTGGTTTTCTTTACCATAGGGTTTATTTTGGCAGGAGCAAAAGAGATGATTGACTTTTTATTCTTGTTTTCTATAAAAATAATTTGGTATAAATTTAGGCTGTTTTATTCCACAGATTTGGAGTATTTACAGGATTTCTAGTTTAAGAGGATGCTTTCCTCTTGGAGCAATCAAAATATCCTCCTTTGCTTTTTTATTTTGTTATTATTTGAGAGTGGGAGTGGGAGACATGGTATGTTTTCAGTTTTTCCCCTTTTTTTCTCACAGGACCTTCAGTGTCTGCCCTTTTGCTTGTGCCCTCCTTTATCACCCATTTTCCATTTCTCCCCACCTACCTTTGCATCTTTTACTCCCTGAACCTGCCTTTCAAACACCATGACTTTGAATCATGCACACTTCTTTTTTAGTATTTATTTATTCATTTATTTGTTTGCTTGAGAGACACATGGACAGAGATCGTCCGTCCACTGGTTCACTTCCAAAATGCTTGCAACAGTCAGGGCTGGACCAGCTGAAGCCAGGAGCCCAGGACTCATTCCAGATCTCTCACATGGGTGGTAGGGACATCTACTTGAGCCATCACATCCTGCCTCCCAGGGTGCATGATAGCAAAAAAAAAGCTGGAGTCTGGAGCAGAGCTGGGCCTAGAATCCAAGCAGTCTGACAGGATGTGGGCTTCCGGACCAGCGTTAACCACCAGACCAACACCTGCCCGTGTCATGCAGTTTTAGTTCCCTGCTTGCTGTCATTGCTGTGACTCACCAGGACTCTCCCCAGTGGTTTCTACTGCAGGTTGACGATCTTTGCAATGATGGCTTCAAATCAGCCTTTGGCACCTTCCTCAATTCCCTTTTCTCCCATCCTTGGTGTTTCCCAAGGATAGTGACATGCAGCTCTGCTGGAATTTGGTATAATTTTTTAATTACAGATGATCTGAAGATTGCAGAAGTCTCTCACTTATGAAACCAGAGGTGTGGGCTTGTGTAGTGTTACTAATTCTTCCTGCTACTATGTGTTGCTTTGTGTTAGCTTACTGCAACCTCTTTAACTGTTCCTTGGGCACAACTAGAGAATAAGTATTGTTTTCTTCAGGACTGTGATAATCTATCATCTTGGGGTGGAGACAGACCTGAGGGGGAGGACCCATTGTATTCTTTGGGTGTGTGAAAAAGCACTCAAAGATTGATTTCCCTAGGGCATTGATTTATGTGAGATATAGAACTATGAGGACAAAAAAAAATGAAGAAACAGATCCAAGCATTTGATTTGAAGAGTTTAATTACATTTAAGTTGGGCTTTCTATTGGGAATAAAAAATAAAATGTTTATTAGGAATAAAATAGAAATGGAATGTAAATTAATTTGCCGTGGAATGTAGAATAAAAATATCATCCTAGGCATTGCCTATTACATTAAAATGTATTCAAATCTGTCATTCACTCGGCAACCCTGTAAGGCAGAATCTTATTCCTGTATGTAACTATGGCTTTATCACACAACAGTTCTACATTTGACAGATGAGGGAGCAAGCCTGAGAGCTTCACTCACAGCTGTCCTGGTCACAGAGTGGACTTAAGTGGCCAAAAGTAAAACCTGAGTCTCCAATCTGATAGGACAGGGCCATTTCCAGCACCAAATAACCATGCTTACTCCTTGAAATTGTCATGTGTTTCATCTTTTTCCCAACTCATTTTGTTTTCAATCACCTTTACAACCTAAGGCCACTCCTTGTGGGCAAATTACTAGGGAAAAACACTTGTTCATGTTGTATTTCAAATTGATTTGCTCTCTAAAAACAGTGTAAGTTGCTTGTTCAGATAGCAGGAGATGTTTTCTTCACTAATGAGTCGCCTTCATCTCTCTTTTCCCAGAGGACAATTATGGGATGGATGGGAAGGTTAGTCTTCCCAGTCTCCCTGCCAACACCGACTGGCAAGGTCTGGAGGATTTATACCGTGTGAATGAAAGCATCTACGAGGACAGACAGAACTATAGACTTAGTCTGGCTGACTGGACTAATTACTTGAAGGATGTAGATAGAGTATTTGCACTGCTGAACAGTCACCACGGGCAAAATAAAGCAAACAAGACTCAAGCTGCACAAAGCGATGGGGCCCCGGTCGGCTCTGCTGAGCTGCCCGCGCCAGTGGAGATGTCAGATGCAGACCCAAGTCACACAGCGCCTCATTTGACCTTGCCAGCCGACCTTCGAACCCTGCATTTGGACCAGCCAACATTAAACCCAGAGGGTAAACTTGAATGGAATAACGACATTCCAGAAGCGAGTCCTTTGAATTCTGAACACTGGAGCAATCGTCAAACTGAAAACTGGGTGGAGCATGAAGACATCAGTCATCTTGAGACCGGGGCCAGTGGCAATGGCTTGACAGAGCTGATGCTCCAGCCCGGCCCCAGGCTGCAGCCACTTAGTGGGTATAAGAAAGACCCTCCCCAGGAGGGTGGCCCAGAAGATGATGTTTTTGAAGATCAGCTGTATCTTCCTGTGCATTTTGATAGAACCCTTGTCCATCAGACCGTCAATGCAGCCACCATGGAGCAACCTATGAATTCCAGCCTAGTGGAGAGGATGTTGACCACAGTGGAGAAGAATTCCACCATGGACAGCTCACCGCATCTGGAAGGCAGTGCCTCCTCTCCACTCTTCTCTGGTTAGATGAAATTATGACCTTCCCCTAAACACAGTATTTCCTTTTCACTTTTTATTAGTAAACTGATAGCAGCAATCATTACTGCCAACATTCCTAGCTACCCTGAGTCCATTTGTGCCACAAAATTAAGGCACATGTGAGCAAACGAGATGCACACATGGACTCATTGTTGTAGTTCACTATTTGCCAAGAGTAGAAAGAAAGGGTGGGAGGTTTTTGTTTTGTTTGTGTTGTTCGGTACTAAAACAGTATTATCTTTTGAACATTGTAGGGACATATATATACACAACATATATATATGTTGTCCAATCAAGATGGCTAGAATTGTGCCTTTCCAAGTTTCTAAAACTTGACATCCTCTGTGAATTTTTCAACATACACTTTCACTGCCTGCAGGATGAAGTTTTGAGTCCATTGTAACCACTGGAAGTTTTCAGTGCCATTATTTTTGATTCAGTGATTTTGCACTTTGAGATTGAAATGCCGTACCTATTGGGTGAGTCTTACCATTTTTTGCAGGCTGATCACCATCGTGTTGCTTGCTCTGCCTGTGACCAAGTCAAATAGAACCTCAAGGATGACACACAGTATGGAACACATATTGTTGAATACACGCTTTGCCAGAAAATATTGCATGTGTTTTACCTCGACTTTGCTAAAACTGATTAGCAGAAAGGCATGGCTAATAATGTTGGTGGTCAAAACAAATAAATAAATAAGTGGACAAAACAAAGATTGCCTGCTCTGTCTATGCCTAGTCGCAAGTTGTTCATCCCGTTACTTAAGACTGCTAAATCTAGATTCTTTTCTTGCCAAGAGAAAGAGGACTGAAGACCTTTTATTTTCATCTTTAATTTTGTTTTCTTGGCCTGGTTAATAAGCTTAAGTGTTGAGAAAACATGTTTTGCTTTGAATTTATATAAAGAGTTTCTTTCAGCAAAATCAAATCATGAATGTTTCATAATTAAACCAACCATAAGGGAGCTTCATTTCGTAACATTGTGTTGTAAGAATATTTTTAAGGTCTTCTCCATGTTTTGAGAGTTCAAAAGGACATAATTCAAAACTGTATTTGAAAATCTGTATTCCTGCAAATATTCTTGTTTTGTATTATTAGAGTTTTAAATAACAGCAAAAGGATTACCTCATTGAGAGTACCCTATTCAACTAACTTCCCAAAAAGATTTTTTTGCTTAACCTAACAGTGGTTTTTATTTTTAGATCATTCAAGTGCTTAGGTAAATTATGCTTTCCTCAAGTGTTAAGGTAAACTCTTCTAAAGGAAATTTAATATGTTCTAGTTGACTCTTTGGTAACTTTAAGGTTTTATCACAGACTGTACATATGTTAAAATTAACTAGCTCTTTATCAGATGTGTGTGTCACCGGCTGAATGACAGAATAAACATATTTATGGTCGTGAATGATGTGCTTTGTAAAAAGATTTCAAGTTATTAGGAAGCATACTGTGTTTTTTTAAAATCTTGTATAATACTCTGTAATACTTTTATAGAACAATTCTGGCTTCAGGAAAGTCCAGAAGCAATATTTCTTGAAATAAAAGGTGTTTAAACTACCTGTTTCAGAGAAATGAACTTAACCAAATTTTTGTGGTACATTCCTTCCTTCCAAGTGAACTGAGGGCTGACCTCAGCCTACACAATTGAAGAAGAGCCAGCCTTGTCACACCAACCCCAAGACCCTGCACTATGGAACATTCTCTTTAGTGATGCTCTATGGATTTACTTGTCTCACTACTGTCAAGGGGGATGTGTCAGAAGCAGCACCAGGTCCCAGTGGACTCGTGCCTGCCTTAGTGCTCTGCTGTTGCCATCTTGAAAGACGTTAGTAATTTTTGAGTGAGGGGCTGCCATTGACATTTTTCCCTAGATCCTACAAATTGTGTGGCTGTTCCTGGGTTGCATAAGTAGGGTTTTCCAAAACAGGGGAAAGACCCACTGAAGGTAGTTTGGGTTCTTCGAGGATCATGAACTTTAGGAGAAACCTAACCTCCATGATCTGGACAGTTCCAATTAACAACCCCCTTGAACTTCTGGTGTTCCAGATCTGAGATGTAGCCTTCAAATGGAGAGACTAACATCTGGGAAGTGTCCAGAGACCAGAAGCTTAAAAAAAAGCAGGGGATGGGAAGGGAGGTTGGAGCAAAAGACCCAGGGATTGAACAAACCACAGTTTTGTTGAGAGAACAGAGTTCAAGATTATAGTGTACTCAAAGATGCATCTTGGGTCCTTGCTCTATATTCCTCCCCTGTAAAAAGCAAATAGGCCAAAGGTTGCTGTCCTGGAGAATACTCCATTTTAGTTCAACTCATTAACTATTCATGGAGTACCAGTTCCCTGGGGTACCTGTGTGTCTCCCAGGGCTGCTTTTCAGATCTTGAAGGGCCCTTAGAGACTGCCCACCCTCAACTGACCACACATACCCCACTCCTCACAAAGGTGGAAGAGAAAGAGATTTAGCAGAGGTGGGGGCCAAGCACTTTTCACTGTATCCACTTAATCACATGTACACAGGGCAGACATTTCACGCCATGATTAAGACATCTGCATCCCGTATCAGGATGCTGGAGTTCCATTCCCAGCTCCACTCCTGATTCCAGCTTCCGGCTGTTGCCCATCCTGGGAGTCAGCAGCTGATGGCTCAAAAACTTGGGTCCTTGTCACCCACATGTGGGTTTTCCCACATGGAGTTCCTGCTCCTAGAGTCAGCCTGGCCCACCACCAGTGGCTGTTGGGAGTATTTGGGGAACGAACCAGGGAGGTCTCTCTCTAGCTCGCTCACTCATAAATAATTTCATGCATACACACACACACACGCACACACACAGAGCACAGAAACATCCCACACATATGCAGCCACACAAACACCAGCCAAGTCAGAAGAGAGTGGCCATAGTGGGGTCCCATTTGACAAAGAACAACGAACATGACAAATAAAAATACCTCCGTGGATTTCAAACTAAGTTTTACTGTCCATGTGAGCTTAGGAAAGCCACATGAACCTTGCTGAAAATGAGTTCAGAGCTGACAAAGATCAACTAAAATAAGAAATTTTGGTCAAGGATGACAAATACCCAGTGTATGAGCTTTCTTTTCCTAAAATGTGCCTTGGAAAGACATTGGACAGTTTCCCATTAAATGTTTGCCTTTGTGGCATTAAAATCCCTCTCACTACTACCAGCTGTTTTTCCAGCCAGCTACCAACTCAGCTTAATTGGAGTTAGTGTGCAAGACAAAAATCCTACTTGCCACCCCAAACTAGATTCCCTCTGAGGTGCTTTCTGCCCCTTTTGAGAAAAAATATCCCTTGATCCCCAGCATCTACAGGGCTTTTTGGTTAAGAGAAAAGCAGTTAATACCTAATACCCCACCCAGGGCAATATAACCAGGCATGCCAGCCTTCTACACTTAAAAGACCTTCAACTGCTTTTTTGTTAGGTCTTGTTTAAGTTCTTCAGTTCCCCAAATTCTTTCTGCCTGGTATGTCCAATCATGTAACAGAAAACAAATCAAAAATCCCAGGGCAATGAAAACCTCAATGTTTTCCTCCGCCCGGGTTTGACAGGCCCTCCTGACTTCTTGTAGAAGCTGCCATAATGGCTCCAGTAGACACAAAGTGTTTCTCATCTCTGGCCTCTTGCAGCTCACCACGCATCCTACGCTCACTTCCTGATGAGCCTTTCATTGCCATGGTTCAGGCCAGAGTTTCCTTCCCATCAGAAATCCTCAGTGCTTTCTAACTCCTCTGTGTTAGGGACTTGCAGCCACAGGAAGCTGCTGCAGCCTCTATCTCATCTGCTCCCCTCCACCCCGTGTGTCCCCCACTGCCTTCCTGGGCCCGAACTGGCCCCTCCCCTACCCTCTGCCCTCCCGTTTCCACCCCTCCGGGCCCCATCTCCACTTGCAGAAATATCCTCCATACTTCAATTCCCATCTTGCTTCAAATGTTATTTTTTGCTTCCCATGGAAACTTCCTGGGCTTCTCTACCCTGGACACAACATCTCCCCCCATTCACACTCTTCCCTTAGTAAGAAAATTAATTTTGTACCAAGTCCAATGCCAATGATGGGAAGAACCAGCTACTCCCCAGATCTTGCCCCATCCCCAGTTCTGATGAAGCAGCTGTCCTTGAATGACCAGGGTTAGCACTGTTCTGGTTCGTTCTCCCTTCTCCTGGCTGTGTGCTTGATGGTAGCTGTCTGCCTACACCGTATCTCAGGGCTTCCTAGTGAGCCCATTGCTGTATGAAGGCAGTTGAGAAAGAGATTGTCAAAGATCAGATTCTTCCTATTGGCGCTAAGGAGTCCCTGCCCTGCACGCTAGGAAATGTTCCACAGAAAGACGGGGACAATGGAGCCACACTTGTTGGGGTCTTTTGTGCTCAGCATTGCCTCATTCCAGCTGGCAAATGAGAGCGATGAACAGAAGGCATTGCCTTCTGTGTGACCTCTCTACCCTGACCCCAGGGAGCCTTCCAGGACTCAATCTGGAGGTCCTCCATTCCTGGTTTCCCTGGCAGTCCCTGACCTCTCAAGGCCAGCAAAGCTGGAGAGAAGCCAATCCAACCTCTACTAGGTTTCAGCATTAGCAGGCTATGGGCCTTGCTACGTTAGTAATAATTATAGAACCACACTCCCTCAAATCCAGGAACCAGAAATTCCTTAACACAGTCCATGTGCTTTCCAAAATGACCACTAGGTGTCGCTCTAGTGTAACTAAAGACAGCTTTTTTGAAGCCAGTACCTGCGCTATCAAAGCTGCCACTTACGTTGAATTATCAAACAGTTGCGCTTTTCAAAACACATCTAGAACAACTTGATCCATGGCTGGCTTGCTTCTCCTTCAGTACTTAAGATCTTAGCCATTCCAGCAGACCAAAGAGAAGTTTTAGTTTTTTACTGATTTATGTTGATATTACGAGTTGGAACTGCATCAAACTGACATTTAAATTCAAAAGTGAGCACCAAATATTGATCTACTCACTTTCAAATGACTTTGTACAATTAAAATGTTTTTTGGCTCCTGTACACTGAAGCCACAGAGGCCATCTCTGCCCAGCTGGCAATTTTAAAAAGAAGAAGAGAACTGGATGCTTTATAACAGCTCTTAAAACACTGAACTTGTCCAGGTCTGGGACTAAAGACAGATAAGTGAACACATTCATCAACTTTCCCCACTTCTCCTTTCTTAAGAAGAAATATTGTCTAGTGTGTCTATTTCAAAATGCCTAAGACCAGAAATGTTGCTGCCTGTACCCCAAAAGTGTGAGAAAGAAATTCTGGAGAAATCTTTTTGCCTAACTTCACACATACAATTGAGAAGATGGCAGGTTCCGGCAGGAGTCACTATTTACTCTTTGCAAAAAAAGGGCTCCCCTGATGAATGCACAAAGCCAGGAAGAAAAGAGGAGTCAGCACACAGTCATCCCCCCGCCCAGTAACTCAGGGGCCTCACTGATTGTGCAGCGGTTGGGAGAGAGAAGAATGGGAACCAGTTCCTCTGCTTTCCAGCTATGGAGTGCTCCAGGCAGGATTCTAAATACAGTCGTTTTGCACTTCAACCCCTAAGTCATCCTGTTATTTCTCTGCCTCCATTCCTTCTGCTTTTTCCTGCAAGAGTTTCCAGGGGTCGGCACTGTGGCGTAGTGGGCTAAGCCTCCACCTGGGGCACCAGAATCCTATATGGGCACTGGTTTGGGTCCTGCCTGCTCCTGTTTGGATCCAGCTCTCTGTTATGGCCTGGAAAAGCAGTAGAAGTTGGCCCAAGTGCTTGGGAGATCCACACGGGAGGTCTGGAAGAAGCTCCTGTCTCCTGCCTTCAGATCTGCACAGCTCCAGTAGGTGGAATACATTTCTGTCTGTCTCTCTGTAACTCCACCTCTCAAATAAATACATTAAAAAAAATCTTTGAAAAAAGAGTTTCCCGCCGGCGCCACGGCTCAATAGGCTAATCCTCCGCCTTGCGGTGTTGGCACACCGGGTTCTAGTCCCGGTCAGGGCACCGATCCTGTCCCGGTTGCCCCTCTTCCAGGCCAGCTCTCTGCTGTGGCCAGGGAGTGCAGTGGAGGATGGCCCAAGTCCTTGGGCCCTGCACCCCTGGCTCCTGCCATTGGATCAGCGCGGTGCGCCGGCCGCAGCGCGCCTACCGCGGCGGCCATTGGAGGGTGAACCAATGGCAAAAAGGAAGACCTTTCTCTCTGTCTCTCTCTCACTGTCCACTCTGCCTGTCAAAAATAAAAATAAAAAAGAGTTTCCCATGCCACTGTATGTAGAAAACTTTGCTGTCAGTTAGGAAGGCCCTCATTGCCCAGGGTTTTCGATGCACCTGAAAGATGCTCTGTTGAGTAAAATAAGAGGCACCCAAAGGCAAACGTGGCATATTCTGACTTAGGTGGAAGCTCCGGAAGCTGCTCTCACACAAGTGCAGAATAGAAGAGTGCTCACCAGAGACTGGCATGGGAGGAGGTGACCAAAGGGACTGCAGAGACGGTGGATCCCGGGATGGCAGTTGCACAGTGGGAATGACTTCTCATGTTCTATAGCACAAAAGGAAAACTATGGTCGACAATTAGTTGTGTATTCCAAGTGTTCCCAGCACGAAGAAATGATACATGTTTGAAGTAATGCATTTGCCAGTTACCCTGATCTGATCACCACATGCTGTATAGCTGAACTGAAATATCACACTGTATAAATTCGTGCAATTATCATGTGCCAATTAAAATGTTTGCAACATATTTTTTAAAGTCCAGTGCTTTTTCTCCCTAGCTGGAGTTGAGCTCCTGTCCATGGGCTGCTTTACCAGTCATCAATGAGTTCATCATTCAGTAGCAATGACAAGACGAGCAAGAGGGTTTTTAGCTAATGTGCTGGCCACATTTTGATATTCACTCTTGGATATACTCTCCCTTGTACTTGAGGCTTTCCCTTTACATATCAAATTTTGGATTCATCAGTTGAACACTTTCAAAGTCCTTCCTATCTGATCACAGTCAACCACAAAGAATAATACTCACCAGTGCTCACCATATGTTCCCCATTGGCTTAGGGCTCCAGGCAGTTAGGGGAAGCCATGAGAGTAGTTCAAGTAAATGAAGCAGGAGCAGTACCAGGTATCACTTCTGGACTGAGAAAGAAAAAATCCCCTTTGCCATTTTTCTGGGCTCTTCCTTTCCTTGTTCAGCAACCAAGACCAACCCTGAAAGTTCAAGATGATGAAGTCCCTGTTCCTGGGTCCCTGAGGTATTGTGTGGAACAGACCCCTAACAGACATGTAATGTGAGTGAGAAATAAACTCATGTGCTATAAAGTTGCCAAGATACTAAGTTAGCATGTCACTTAAGCATAACTTAGCCCACCATATTCAAGGCATGTGCCTTGTTCTGCAGTCAGAAAGTATTATCTGAATTTTTAGATATTTAATGAGCTACTTAAAATAATTCACTTTGGTGAGCCAGTGAAAGATGGGCTATGGCAGACTCATAAAACTATAATCCTAGTACTTCACATGCGATATTTTCTGTTTTGAGGCAGAGGTACCACTTAGATAAAGTTAATTTTGTGGGAATGGTGGGAAATCACACTGGCATCATTACTTCATCTCTTCAAACAACAAACATCTCAAGACAAACTAATTCTGATCCAACACAGTTTATTCTTTTTTTTAATTTTTGTCCTTAATTTTCAATGATCAAGTATTCAAGATGTTGTAAACCAAAGTTTATTAGTACACTGACAATAGATTTCATTAAACACAAGGAAATTATACATTTTTAAATTACCCTAAGAGGTTTCCAAATAAATACTCATGTTAAAAATCAAAAAAATCAAATCCTTTTATGTAACAACTGGAAACAGCCTTTCATTGCAAGCATACCTCTACACACACACACACACACACACAGAACACACACTTCATTAAGATCCTAGAGCCAGCTTATTTGACACAGTTATTATACTACATTTCCTTAAATTAAAAAGTTAGAGGTTGACCCTCCTGATTCGTGCTTCTAAACTAACATTTGGGGTTTGGGATAGAGGTATGTATTTTAAGAAAAATGCCCACGATCAAGTCTTATACCAATGATTTTTGCTTTTCACTTCTAGATACAAACTTTAAATAACTTTAGCTCACCCCTTTGGTTTAATATGTCCCTGCAGTTACTTTACTTTTTGAGAATATGTTCTTCAATTTTAACTTGTAATAGTAGAATACCAGAAAGAGACAACACTTCCAAAAACCCAGTGATAAAAATATCTTACATGGGTATAAGCTTTTTGGAGAAGAAATAAGAAAAGATTATCTGAAACATTTTTCACCTCTCTCTGAAATTATTTTTAGCATCTAATTATTCTTGCTAAAATAAATATCAAAAGCACTGTTTTCCATAGAAGAGTATCCCCCTTACATGCTTCCTTTCTGCCGTGTGGAGTGCATGAATTAACTATTGAAATGCAAGTAGTGGGTGCTTGTTTTCTGGGAAATTTTCCAGATTTCCAAATGGAAAGCACTTGCAGCCCCTATTGGTGAATTACTGTGAAGTCAGTGGAGAACATGCATTGTTAGATATTTTTAGCACCAAGGCATTTTTTTAGTATTGCTAAAGCAAACAGCTAAGGAGAGTATTTATCATATTTGACCCTTCCTAGAGGTGAGTAAAAATGAAGTGTTGAAAATTCCAATGTAACAAGTAGTCTGGGACAGATACAGCCAGCAGCATCCCGGAAGATGAAGAAGAGAGAAAAAAAACCAGAGAAGATAAAGTGCACAAGGCAACTAACCTCACCTGCCAGCCACATGCTCCCTTACTATAGACAGGGAAACACAAACATGTGTCAAGCTACCTACAAGTCAGGATAACAGAGAATTACCAAACCTGCAGTCTAGGCGATTCTGGGGTTCTATAGTATTTTGGTATCCACTGCTACTCAGAATACTCAGTATGCACCTATGTTCACATAGTTGTATTCATGGTGTGTGGCATCTGGGATGTTTTAAGCACATACACAGTCACAAAGTGTAACTGATACCAGCGTAGGCTGGCGCTTGTCTCCTGCCCCCAGGCACACTAGAGAATTCCCACAAATGCTTCAGGTCCCTTCAAACCATGAAGGTTCTCTTTGGTGCACAAAAGGTTGCTACAAAACAGGCTGCAAAAAGAAATTTTCTGGATTCCAGTCCACCAACATATGCACTCCAGAAATGCAAACTAAAGAAGCATTTTCTTGGTGGTTGGTGAAAATGTAGGACAGCCCTTCCCTCCACGAGGCCCTCCACCAGGTCATTCCCTTCTTTGAACACTTCCAAGTGCATGTGCAGTCTGTTGTCACAGCTTCTAAAGGTAACAACTGTGTCGATGGTTAGGTATGGTTAGGTATACATTCCTTTTAAATATTTATTAGGAATCTTAAAATTCATATCACAAAAATACCAATGAATATGTTAATATTCTGAGAGAGAAAAAAAACATACACCTGAAACCCCCAAAGTTCAGATTCAACAAATCAATACTACCTTTCCTCATAATGTTTCATTTTAGAAACTCTACTGTTGACTCAATGTTAATGTCAAAATTGAATTTGTTCTATGTTAAACATGAACTATAAATAAATATTTGAGGTATGTTATGAAAAACAATTTTAATGTAACACTTGGCTAAATACATGTAAATTTACCTTGAAAATATAGTTAAACATTAAATGTTGATGTTTCCTACAGTTTTTTTTCTATTTACACAAAGAAATTTTAACTTCTGCACTCTTTAGAAACAGCAACACATCCAAAAAAATGAAACATTTCAACTTCACTATTTTATTATCACATCTTGCTTTCGTTAACCAAAAACTATTGTATGCATTGGGTAGTGTAATAAGTGAATAACGCAGAGGAATCTTCACCCTGATTTTATCATTCTTTACAATGATACACAAGGTATTTTGCCACTCTTGGCTTCGGTTTTTTTATGTATTAAAAAACAGAATGAAATCTTTGCAAGGTTATTAAAAGGATTAAAATGATGTGTATTAAATATTTGACAAAATGCTCTACAATCAAAACACAAAAAAAGTTCACTTTTTCTTCTCTACTCCCCTTTTCCCCTTCCACCAACATTTTTGACTGTATTTAAGAACTAAATCCATCAGCAAAGAAGAAGGAGTCCATGATGATGAAGATAAGCAAGAGGATGTGCTCCAACCACTTAATTCACCCTCTGAGAGCTGCTAAATTAGTAGGCTGGACTCAAGGGTATTATATTTGCATATTAGAGCCAAATAATACTGTGACATAGAGTATATAAAGGAATACGATGACCTTCTGCCAAACAAGTAATCCAAAGCTACACTCATGGAAAGTGGCAATGAAAGCTAATAGTGGCTGTGACCAGAAAGTAACATGATCAATTTATTAACAATCATAGATTGGCTTTGTATACACAATTAAATGAAAATCATCTACAAAACAGTCACTGTAATTGGCCATGCACTATTTCAGTGCTCCCACTAGATCCCAAAGAATTTTGGAAACAACTATTTATTGGTACATATTCCAAAACTTCATTCCCTCATGATTTTTACTGCTTAGCTGACGTTCATTGACAATACATTAATGACACACCTGCTATTTATAATTATTGGATACTTTAGGAAGTACAATATTAACACTGTGATGCACATTTCAGGCCATTTTCTTTGGATTCTGGCCTGATCAGCAGGAAGGACTTCATGAAGTAATAGATGACAGTCAGGCAAAATGGTACTTGACAGTTAATTGGTGCATGGCCAATGGCTGCACATCTGGATGACTGTTCAAGGTAGAGAAGGGGCTAGAAGAAGGCTCTCTAATTGCCCGCTGGTGAATTCAGCAATCTTAGCTACCAAATAAAGTGTCAATCCCACCAATATCCTGTTATTGCACTACCTTAATGATCACAGGAAAATTAAGAAAGCATCACCCATTCCCTACCTACACATCTTTAGTTCCAACAATAAAGGAAACCTTCTGAAGGGTCAAGATCTCTCATAGAGGGCAAAGATCTCTCACGTAGACATCAGGTCGATCAGCAGTGTCTTCTGAACACCTTCAGTGTGTGCCACCTTGGCCGAAGTTTGACAGATACCAGTACACTTACAGTCTTAGCCAAGCAAGAATGTACACCACTTTAAGAGCCAAAAACCTAAGACCCAAAAGGAAGTCCTTGTCATCTGAAACCACAAACTCCACCCCTTGCAGAAATGATTCAGTCCAATAGGGAAAAACCACCACCACAAATTGCATGTACCAAAAGAACTACTTGACCATTTCTAGGTAGAGAGGAAAATGACCCTGGACCTAGGAATAGTCACATGATTCCAGATGCACAGGCCAGCAAAGATGGAAGGTGAGGGCAGGAATCCTGGGGCAGTCCCTCAATCACATCTCTTCCATGGAAGAGTGTAAACCAGGTGAGGAAAGAAACATGGTCCAAATTAGCCCTACACGATCACAGGTGCCTTGGCAGAAATCACTCATAATTCTATTGGTATTTGGATCTTACAGTCCCCAACAGCCAGATCTCATAAATTCACCTGCTGGCAGTCACTACCCTAAGCACCATGTAGAAACTGTTGTGTGTAGTGCCTAAATCAAAGTGACGCGTGGGGAGGTACAGAGGAGAATGACGGATAATGAATCCAAAGGGCATGTAGGAGCTGAAAAATCCTCTGAGACTCACTGCAGGAAGGTGACAATAAGAGGGGATCAAAGAAGGGTGCACAATGATTCCAACTCTGATCAAGTGTGACAGAACAGTTTATCTTAAAGAATTCTCCACCATCACTTAGAATCATATGCTGGGTCCAGCTTACAGATCTCTCTCTTCCTGCATTCAAAGTGATTTTCATATCCCAGGGTCAGCTTTCCTGCTCTAATGACTCATTTTCAGAAGCAACCACAGCAATTTTCTGTATGAAAAAAGAAAACACGGATTTGCCAGTGCTTTCAAGATCCTGGTCTTACATCTCTGGAGTCTGTTCTCTGACTACTTTGACTGTGTAGCTTATAATTCCTAACTACTCTAAAGAACTCAAGACATTTTTGCAGCAATTTCCTTAGATGAGAAAGCCATCTGTTTCTCTTTGTATTATGCATAATTTTGGGCCATCTTGTTTAGCACACAGGTTTTAGAGTCCCTTATGAAAGAATACTGGAGTTTTTATTCAAACTATCAGATTCACGATCAGCAGCCTCTTTAACTACCTACAACAGGGCAGACAGACTTAAAGAGAATGTGTCTTGGGAAATGATGTAGCTGCTCCTTCTACGAGGCTATGCACATGGTTCCTTTGCAGCATTTAAAAAGTTCTACCTGATTGAAAACTCCGCTATGGCTTAAAAGGCTACTAACAGTACTTTAGGGAATGCTTCCCTTCTTCCATTCAAAGACATACCTGCTCTATTCTCAGGAAGCCAAAGTAGCCTGCTGCACTTTCATTTTTCCCATCAAATTGCATAGTTGAGGCAAATGCATTTGTGCTTTGTAGCAGAACTCACAGTAGGTGTTCATATCTAAAAACCTTGATGTGTAAGAGTCATGGTCAAGCTCACCATTGTTTGGAGTGTATACTAAGGAGATGCACCACCATTACCTTTCCCAGATTTGGTTAACCATGTACCTCGACGTCATACCATACTGGAGCATGAGCATTGGGTTGACAGAGCAGAAATGCTAACAAATTTAGCTAACTCTCCTCTTGGAGAAGAGAGGGGCGAGGCTCGCAGTCTTGTTGAGGTATCCAGCCCTCCTCCGGTAGTGGCTGAGTATGCTGAGTTTTGTTGGTTTGAGGATTGTGTCTGTAGAGGTTAAAAAAAGAAAGAAAGAAAAGAAGGCACAGGTGTTTCTCAAGTCGCCATATTGAACTCAACCAACAAAACCAAAGTCTTCATTTTCAAGCTTCAGGAGGGAGCTATAGGGCAGCAGGACTGGCTTCCAGCCCCGAGTCTGCACAGGAACTGATTGCTTCTGGGAAGGGCCCCGGATAGGTCTGTGCCGTGCAGTGGATGCCCTTCTGCAGAGCTGCCTCTTCGTGGAGTTCTCCCTGGGTGCTGAAAGCGGGACACGATCTAGTCCGGGCGTGCTTCTCAGCACCGTCGGGCTGGCCCACGAGCTCACTCACGGTGCTTAGGGGGCGCTCTCTCCACCTCTGCCTCTGCCGGCCCTCCTCCTTGTATTTGATGGAGTACCAGGCCAGAAAGATGAAGATGAAGCCGACGAATTTGAGGCCAGCCGCCAAACCAAAGTAGACGAAGCGAAAGGACGTCACGTTGTACTCCCAGCAAGAGCCCTGCACTCCGCACTCCTGCTGCCAGAGCATGCAGGTGGTGTCGATAACTGCTCCAAAGTAAATTGGGGTCGGAATGTATGCTACAGTTACAGAGAAGGAGAAAAAATGTCAAGATCCAGCACATCGCAGAGGAGAAAACAGACTGGTAAATGAGCGGGGCAAGCTCTAACACCAGTTGATAAGCCTGATTTTTTTACGAGAGTTTTTTAAAAGATGGGTCACATCTTATCATCCTATACTTAACCATAAAAGCATTCACCGAGTGGTAAATACTTAAAAATCCTGCAGTTTGTAATTCAGAATGCATTAATGATTTTAGTCATAAAAATGTCCGTTACCTGTATATGTACATTAAATCACTACCTGTACACCTTAGATAGATAGAATTTTGTCAAATATCCTTCCATGATACAAAATGTCAATAAAGAATAATTAAAGACTCTTCTTAACCTTAAAAGTGGAATTTTGCCATTAATACTTAGGAGACTGCTGAAACTTTTATTGCCACCACAATTCTGTGGCCTTAGTTCTTGTGGGTTGGGTTCCCGTCTGTGGATATAGAAAGAACATGAGAAAAGCCTTGTTTCCCAGAAGCCAGTTAACATATCAAGCAGCACCTTTGTGAAGGTACTTGAAGTGTGGAAATCATTATGGCATAGAATTCATCTCCGAAGCTTAGGAAACATTGGAGATGAGTGGTAGCTTCACTGTTTGGCCTATGATTCAGACATAGCTCTAGTTTTTTAAATACGTATTTATTTATCTGAAAGACAGAAAGACAGACAGATGGAGAGCTCCCACCTGCTAGGTCACTCTCCAGATGTCATCAACAACCAGGGCTGAGCCATACCCAAGTGGGAGCTAAGAACTCATTCTGTGTGTCCCACATGGGTGACATGGACCCAATTACTTGAGCCACAACCATGGGCTCCAAGGGTGCACGTTATAGAAAGCTGGAGTCAGGAGCCAGAGGTGGGCACTGAACCCAGATTCTCCAGTGTGGGACACAGCTGTCATAACCACCCTTTAACCCCTAGGCCAAACTCCCACCCCTAGCCATTTCTTTAATATCTTCAGAAAATATGCCCACTAGTCTTCTTTCATCATATGCTTCTTTCTTTGCCAAAACGTGCCTTAGCCCCAGCTTATTCAGTGGGCAAATGTCGGGGCTAGTGGCCCTGGCCCGACATGAGATGCAGCAGGCTGAGGCTGTCCCTTATCTAATCCTGTTTCCTGCGCTTATTGTTCTGAAGGCACAAGACTTTTTGTCCCACATTCCTGCAGGCAGGATGTGACTTCTGATGAAGGTGTATGATGTTCTTTGCTCTATCAGCAGAGATTGTACCCTGATCTTTGCTACCTTGTAAACTTGTTTCGTTCCTGTGCTATGCATGATTGCACACAATGAATGTTATCTGTATGGGGCCTGGGGTATATATCCTTGTGTTTCTTGGTGCTCGCGGCTGGAGGCTGAAGAGTTTCCCCAGGGAGACGGCCTCCAATCCCTCATCGCTGGGCCCCCTACTTTGGCCTGGAACGCGACAAGGCAATAAACGTGGTGATGAATTGACTGAGTGCTGCGTCTCCGTGTGGTTTGTCGGGTGGCCTCCGACAGGCAAATGTCTATCCCTCCTTTAAACTCCTTGCTCACTGAGCTGCCACTCTATTCCCAGTGCATTGTATTAACTGTGTATTAACCATGTGTTAACTTTGTATTAACTATGTGTTAACTTTGAATTAACTATCATAGTGTTTAGTCTGTTTGCCTCTCAGCTCCTTCATGGCAAGGGCTATGCCTTTTTGTCCTTTGCATCCCAGGACCTCTGAGCACAGCCCAAGGGTCCTCAACAAGACTGTGTAGAAGGAGGTGATGGATGTGAGGGACCCAGGGAAGAAAGGAAGAAAGAAGAGGGAAGGAGAGAGGATGATGGACACCAGCCCAGAAGGTTGTGAGTGATTTCTTTTTAAGGAAGTTGTATTTATTTAAATTGAGGGCTACCAATAGAATTAAATTTTAACATTATGAAAGCATTTTTGCTTTGGAAGTTGGGGAATTGAAAATTGGCTTGTTGGCCTGACTGCCCTTTTCACAATCAGTGGAAGTGAAGATCACACTGAATTCAATACTAAAAGCCTGAAATGCTCCCCTCCCACTCCTTCCTGCTGCTGCAGTATGCACCTGCTGACTTACCTTTACCTTCAAATCCACATCAAATCACCCCAGCCCCAGGGCCACTCCTCCAGCAAAAAGAAAAAGCTATTTTTCTCTTTTCCTATTCAACAACCCCATTGGTGAACAAATTTCCATTTCAATATAATGCTTTTTACTTTTCAGTGAGTACTATAAGGCACACTTCTTAACAATTTCTCAATGTGTCAGAATTTCCTAAAGCAAGCTTACTTTTAGAAATGATGCCTTTTGATGTCTTAATAGTACCACAAAGCAAGCCACCAATGAATTGACCCTGGAAGCATTTCAACCTAGAGCTCAGTGGAGAGTTCCCTTTCCTGGGAGACTGAGCCACCATCACACTGAGGATTACCAGAGAGGATTACTGCTTCAAATGGTCAGAGGAGGCCATTTTAAAATATTTTCTTCTTCAATACCAAAAACACATTGAATCAAAAAATCTAAATTTTTTTTTCTCCTGTTGACAATGGTACTGATTACAGGGGATGGGGGAGACAGGGAGTAGCAGCTGACTGCCACTTTAGAAAGAAAACATCAACTTGATGATGAGGAAGCCAATTGTAAATGCACTGAAATTGGTCAAGGGAATGAGTTTCTTCGTACGCTTTCTTCCCATTCATGGTCCCAACACTATACAGGTGACACCACGTTTGTAAACATAAGGAAAGGGGGTGGACATTTAGCTGAGTGGTTACGACTCTGGCTGGGACAGGACACCCCATATTGGAGGGCCTGGATGCTGTGCTCAATTCTGACTCCAGCTTCCAGCTAACACAGACCCTAGGAGGCATCAGTGATGGCTCAGCTAACTGAGTTCCTATCACCCACGTGAAAGACCTGGACTGTGTTCTCAGATCCTGGGCTCCAGTTTTGGCCTGGGCCCGTCCCAAATGTTGTGGGTCATCTCTTGGTCTCTTTCAGATAAATTAATTAAATTTTAAAAAATAAGAACAATATTCTTCCTACACAATGAACTCTTTGGTTTTTCACACTGATATAGAACTAATGAGCTTCTCATATTAAGAAAATCTATACAAGGCAGTCCCTGTATTTTATTTGGGGATTTTTTTTTCATTTTTGAATTTTTAAATTTCTTTTCCTCAGAAAACTTGACTATACTCTTGACCAATAAAATTACTAGAAAGGATTGAAAATTTCATAAAATAATCACCAGTTTCTTCTTCTGCTTTTGTGTTAAAAAGTATAGAGATATCAAAACATCAAGAAAACAAATGAATTTTAAATTTCTGGCTGTACTATTTCTTATGGTACAAAACTCCGGGGAATTCTGCTCAAGTGTATGTTCAGAGTGAAAAAGGAACTAACCTAAAGTTGGTTTTGTTTTGTTTCAACCCAGGGAAGAACTTGTCAACTTTAAGTTCACAGCAGAAAGTAGTAAAAATGCCATCTTAATTGTTAAAGTGACCATATGAAGTGTCAAAGTGATCATATATATAGAATTAAGTGTTAAAGGGATCATATAAATAAGATCAAGTGTCTTGTAATAATAATACATAGAAATAAAAAGGAGAGAATGTCCCAACATGGGAAGCAGTCCACACAGCACACTCATAGACTGATAATCACTTTAAATAGCACTCTTACCTTAGAATCAGCCCTTAAGGCACTCTGGTCTGGCTGAAAAGCCCATGAGAGCATTTCAGGCATGGAAAGCCAAGATACTGTGGCAAAGAAAAAGTCCTACATGAAGGATCTCCTTGAGCGAGACCCCAGTGGAAAGAAGGGGCCATCAAAGAATGATGTAGTTTTCTCTGAAGGAGAAGAAAACTTCCACTTTGCCTATGGCCTTGCCTAAATACTGATGGAGACTGTGGACTTAAAAGACTTCCATAGCCTTGGAAGCTCATGACAAGAGCCTTAGGTAACCACTGATGTCATACATAAGGGTGTTAATTATTAAATTAACAGCAGGAGTCACTGTGCACTTACTCCCCATGCAAGACCTCTGTCCTAATCAGTTGTACTAAGAGATTTAACTGTAAAACTTGTTCTCAAACAGTTTTTTTATATTTTGTATGTGTGTATGCTTTACTTTGTGTGTGAAGTCTTTACCTTGCATAGAGTTGGTCTTCTGTGTATAAATTAATTGAAAATGAATCTTAATGGTGAATGGGACTGGGAAGGAGAGAGGGAGGAGGAATTGGTGAGGGAGTGGGAGTTGGTGGGCAGGTATGGTGGGAAGAAACACTATATTCCTAAAGATGTGCTTATGAAATTAATACTCATTAAATAAGAGGTTTAAAAAAAAAAGAAGTGGTTAAGGGAATCTGATCAAGCAGATATATTAAAATACAAAATGTCTATTAAAAAAAGTTCACGGCAGAAAATAGGAATTTGTGTCTTCACCACTAAGCTGTAAATTCCTAGCTGCTAATGGTGACAAAGGACTTCATTTGCAATTGAAATTGCAAAGAAATTGGAAAGACAGGGAGAAACTGCCATCCACAAAGAGGAACTAAAAGCCACCCTTGGAAATTCAGGAACGTACCAAGTGTTCTCAACAAAACAAACTGCATCCCCAATGCGAAAGGTCTCTCCTCATCTTCCACTGATCTACAATGAAGGGAAAGAAAAAAACATTTTAAAATAGTGCCAAGAAAATGAATGTGGAATCAAGCCTATGTTATGCAGAGCTAGGAACTAAAGGAAAGCTGGGCCCAAACATTTAACCACTAGAATTTCTGACAACAGCCAAGCAAGGTGACTGAATAAAGGGGTAGCCCAAGAGATGTTGAGTAATGCTAACGGTCTCTTTATAAATACTGGTAGAGGTCAAAGGCTGTTGTCTGAAGAGGCAGCAGCTGTTCTAACTGAGCTTCCCAAACCAGTTCTTTTTTCTTAATTTTTGGAGTTTTATCCCAAATACTGCATTCTTTTTCTCTGTTCACCTCTAGTTGCCAGAATGATAGGTATGTTCACTGAAAATGACTCCCATAATTCCTTATTAGGACAAAGCAACCAGAAAATTTAAAAGCACAAGTTAAAAGCCAAAGAAAGAATAAGTCCCTCTCAGACATTGGTTATTTTCTTAAAGCATTTGCTCTAAGCAATTCCTAGATGGCAGGAGGACTGGAGTCTTTTAATTGTGTCATTAGCAAAGAGTCAAGGACTCCTTTTTCCAGCCTTTTGGGTGAGAAGCCAACTGGTGGTTTGCCACATCTGGCCTTCTGCGGGTTATTTAGCTTCTGTAGAATTAACCTGAAAAGATTTAGATTATTTAAGTGAGGGGAGTCTCACCACAGTGCTGGGCGCTGCTTAGCAGGGCAGGGAGCTGTACTTTACTCTCTTGGTAAAGTTGTGCCTGGAATCCAGGCACAACTTTACCAAGAGAGTAAAGTACAGCTCCCTGCCCTGCTAAGCAGCGCCCAGCACTGTGGTGATCTAAAAAGCCAAAAGGAAGGAGGAGGGTTGAATCACTTCTTCACTCCCTCATGGCCCTGTGCCCCTGGTCTCCCTACAGGTACCATGCTCTCACTTTACCACACTGCCCCTTCTTCTGCCCACCGCAGGCTTTACTGCAAATACCAAAACACTGATTTGAATGTGACAGTGTCAACTCTTTTACAAGAACAAAAGTAGCTTCCAAGTCCCCTTATAAACAAACAAACAAAAAATCAGATAGGATGTATAATAAGGCAAAGAGGGCACGGCTTAAACAACTGAAAATCACCTCTCCCAGGCTACTGTTTTCTTGACTCAACGCCAGAACGTTATACGATAGGAAAGCAAGTGAGCTCAGCATTTGAACTGCAGGCTCGGCATAAATCATCATGGATCCTGGAGGTACAGTATGAACAACCTACAAGGTTGCAGATAACAGCCTTTGTTGTATGCATCATTTAGTAACTCTACCAACTGCCTTCCTGCCTTCCTGTGGGTCTGGCTTCTCATAACTAACACAGTAATGGTTTTTAGCTCCTAAAGATGGACCTCATAGGGCAGAAAATACAGGAACAAAAAGAACCCCAAAGAAGTTTCAGTTATCAGTAGGACCAGAACCTAACTAATAAAGAAAGTTCCAGAATATGAAATGGTACAAATAGCCTTTTTGTAATTGTACTGACAATATCTTGCTTTCCTTTTCACATTTAACTAACAAAAGCCTACTGCTAATCTCGTGATTGATCAGAAGATTTGCTCCATAGATGCTGTCCTAAGAACTTCAGAAGCAAACCTCAGATAAGGAAGGGATTTGCAACTACCAGTCCAAAGTGCCAAGCTTCCTGTCAAAGAAGTTTCCCTCCAAGTGACATCAGAATGACCAGAACCGACCCTAAAGCCATCTGACAGTCTTCCCTAATCCTCTGGTCCCCCAGCTTCCTGCTAACTTGCAAATTATGAAAAGCACTTTTGAGACTAAAGTTGTCTGCTTCTTCCCCAAGAAGCCGGACTCTTGAGTAAACCTCAACTCTCGTCTGGTGAATTGGCTGTCCAGTACTGAGCAACCCCCATCTAATTTTTGACAGTATCACCTTCCCTTTCGGATAGCAAAAAGCTGACTCCGTAAATTCACCTGGCAAGTGTCTGAACATTCCTCCATACAACTTGTTTTGCTCTCCTCTCTGCTCTGCCTCATGGGCCCACATTCTGGAATCTGCCTCTGGCAGTTCTAAGCACATCACCCACCCAGAGGTGGGATGCTGTTCTCACCTGAGTGTTACTATGATGGCTGATGGCTGGGCACATGCTGTGATGAAGGTGACTATGAAAAGAAAAACTAAGAAGGGGATAAGGGTATTGCAGGCGCGTTTACACTTCCCAGACACAGCATAGCCATTCTCATTGAGATAGGTTTTGACAATGACCACACGGAGCTGACCACGCTGTCCCACTGTGGGTGGAGTGATCACTTGTCGGCTTTGGACACAGGTGCATTCTGTGTAATTCCGTATCTAAGTGAGCAAAATAAAGGTCAATGTTCATCAGTCAAAAGTAAAAGGTAGCATAGGAATATTAAGACAAAGTTAACATGTTCTAAGACAACCCTAGTATCTAAAAAATTAACAATATTTTATTGATAACACCTTCCTTATTGATAACAGTAAGAATTTAAAATGTGTATCTTAACGATGTTAAAATCTGTTGCTCAAAATTGTTTAGACCTAAATTTTTCTAAGAAACTTTCAATACTCATTTGTATAACACTCACAATCCATAGGGTCATTTTTGGTTATAATTAACTCCTCGACTCTACAATTAGTGAAACTTCTTAAAAACAGGGACCCAGGGGCCGGTGCTGTGGCTTAGCAGGTAGAGCCACCACTTGCAGTGCCGGTATCCCTTATGGGCACTGGTTCTAGTCCTGACTACTCCATTTACAATCCAACTCTCTGCTGTGGCCTGGGAAAGCAGTAAAAGATGGCCCAACTCCTTGGGCCCCTGCACCCACGTGGGAGACCCAGAAGAAGCTCCTGGCTCCCAGCTTCGGATTGGCGCAGCTCTGGCCATTGCGGCCAACTGGGAAGTAAACCAGCGGATAGAAGACTCTCTCTCTCTCTCTCTCTCTCTCTCTCTCTCTCTCTCTGCCTCTCTTTCTCTCTGTGTAACTCTGCCTTTCAAATAAACAAATAAAAAAAAAAAACCTTAAAAACAAAACAAAACCAAAAAAAAAAAAAAAACACCAGGGACTCAGAGATGGCTGTTTGGTGATTTGGTGCGACAATTAAGATGTCACTTTGGATGCCCACATCCCATAAAGTAATGCACAGTTCAAGTCCTGGCTACTCAACTTCAGATCCAGCTTCCTGTTAATGTGCACCATTAGAGGAAGTAGATGATGGTTTGAGTATCTGGGTCCTGGTCACCCACTGAGAGGCCCAGATGGAGTTCTGGGCTCCTGGCTTTGGTCTGGTAGAGTCCTGGCTGTTAAGGACATTTGGAGAGTGAACCAGAAAATAGGAGACCTTTCTCTGTCTCTCTCTTTCTCTGTGTGACTCTCTCAGAATTTCAAGTAAATATAAATAAATAAGTAAACATAAAAAAACAAAGACCCAACCACATTTTTATCTGTGCTCTTTAGAACACCTAGCATGATGCAGAGCATAGAGTTCCCTATAGGGAACGTCCATTAATGTTAATAAATGCAAAGAATTCATAACACAATCATGAAGAAGTGTGAAGAGGGAGTGCTATCAAATCATCTGTACTCAAAGGACTGCTCGTCTTTTCAAACACTTATTTATTTTCATCTACTTAAAGGGCCAAGCAAGAGAGAGACAGAGACACAGAGAGACAGAGAGAGAGGTCTTCCATCCACTGGCTCACTCCCCCAAAGCTCACAGAAGCTAGGGCTGGACCAGGCTAATACCAGGAGCCAGGAACTCCATCCAGTTCTCAGACATGTGTGGTAGGGGGCCCAAGCACATGAACCATCATCTGCTGTCTCCCAAGAAGATGTCATTATCTGTCATCCTAACAGAAAACTGGATCAGAAGCAGAAGAGCCAGAACTCAAACTGGTCTTCCAGTATTGGTAGCAGGCATCCCAAATGGCAGCTTAACCTGCTGGTCTTTGTAAAAGAATGAGCACCAGAGGATACATTGACTTCCAAGGAAGGACTTAGCCACTGGGAAGTGCAGATTTCAGGGTCTGTTTCAAGTTGGTCACACATTGGAGTTCACTAATTGTACAAGTATAAAGGGAGACCAGCCACAGGAATTCTCTACTTATCACTCTAGTGTAAAATTCAAAACTCACAAATGACACTTCCCAAAAATTCAATGATATAATCCCTTATCATCTGCACAAAACAAGCAAACACACGTAACTTTTTAATTAAAGCAACATTCTCCAATCTGTTATTACACAAAGAATTAAACCAGGCTCAGTGAAGAACTGCATAGGATATGAACACCTTCTCCCACAGCATTAGAGCCTATTTATAATTTATAAGGAAGGGAATTCTCAAAATAGCCTATTCTTGAACTGACAGAAATATCTTTACCCTGAAAGTCTTTAAAAAGTCTGAACTAAGCTGATGGTCTTGAAAAATGACTACAGTCCATCTTCACAGATGCCCATCAGGGAGCTACTTTCCCATTCTCTGCCATTAGTACCAAATGTGGCCACCCTGACTTTCACACCTATCACAAGAGTCCTGCAAAGGAAATGAGTGCAACACCTAGAACTCAACTTTGTCCAGTCCCGCTGAGTTGACACAACGTGTAAAGTGGGGAGGGCTGACATGGAATCAAATCTCTAGACCCAAATGCCCCAGTCTTGCCTGGGGAAGTGTGTCCTTGGTTGTCTAGTGGCTAGGATTTGGTGCTTTCGTGCCTGGGGAAACTGATGGCACTGCATAATATTCCTTCCTCTAGGATTTGGTCAGAGGTATTTTGTAGGTTATTTGGAGCCTCTTAAAAAAGGAGACTGAAGTCATCATGACTGCATATGAATTCTGTCACAGGACACTGGATTCACATCGGAAGAGGAATGTAAGGTTTCAACTTACTCCAGTGCTAAGGTTACCACTATTGACACAGCCGGCCAGACATGGATTAAAGTATGTGATTCCATCTGATCCACAGACTGGCTCATACTCATGTATCTTACAGCCACAGTTCACATTGCAGCTTCCTGTCAGATTCCTATGGGGCATGGTGAGAGAAGGTCTAAGAGAGAAAAGAAGCAAACCATCAACAACATTTATTAAATCAAACCAGTAAGAAAGTGCGTGGTGGTTACTCATTTGTCCATTCCAGAGAAGATATTCCCATCAAATCAAAACTATGGCCCCACGAAGTAGCCGTTTTCAGTAATTATTTTTATGACTTTAAAACAAAACATTTCAGCTTTCTGAGAGTACAGTCAATGAGTTTTTTCAAGTTGTCCATCTTGCCTCAGTTTTGCCCTCTACCTTGGTACAGTGGATCAGGTCTCAATGCCTGGCCTCAGCAATTCTAACCCTTGTACACCTATTCGCTTACTGGAAGTACTTGCCCCCATGTCTTAACTAAGGTGAGCCTCAATTTCTTATTACTTTTAGTTTTATTTCATTTTAGTTGACACACAATACCTGTACACATTTGTGGCCTGCAAGCTAACTTATGTATGTGTACACTGTATAATGATCCATTCAGGGTGATTATCATATCTTTCACCACAAACATTTGTCAATTGCTTTAGCTGTAGAATGTAGAAAGTACTTTTCATGACTGAATCAATAACATCACTGAAAGTAATAAACACAGGCTCCATCCATCACAATTATTAGTGTAGGCTCCCGGGACCAAAATCTTTAATTGGGCTAGAAAAACTTACTGAAGTAAGACGTGGGATTCTAGAAACTCAAAAGGAAGTGACTGTTAAAGATTAATTAGGAATCACATCACTGGTTTGGAGAAAGATTAAACAGTTCTTCTCTTGGGTATGCGGATCTGGATTCACAATGAAACATGGTAAGTTTTATTTTTCATGACATGTATAATACAAAAACAAGGATACAAGATTTAGGAAAAAAAACCTGTAAAAATATCAATTCAGGCTGCAAATATAATGAGGGAAAAAGGCAAGTAAGGACACAGGACTGAGGAGAGAAGTGTGCCAAAAATGGCAGTGGGGGAACAGAGGCAATCAGATACTCCAGGAGTCCCCCAGAAGGAAGTAAAAGGCAGTGCAGGACTCACACACAACAGTCCGCTTTTGTGACTACCACTGCTACTCACCACTGATTAGATGCTGTTCCTAAAGCTACATGAGTCAACAATAGCAGACCCTTCATCCATCCACCCATTATCCATCCACCCAGTCATCCTTCCATCCATCCATTATCCATCTACCCATCCATCCTTCCATCCATTATTCATCCATTCAGCAAACATTCTGGAACAATGGTCAGGTGCCAAGACTTATCTCAGCAACATCTTTAATGTTGCTTATTCCAAGGTTTTCTCCTCTGGCCTCTTTCATAAGCTGATAATTGAATCCTCAAGTGTATTATTTTTGTTTTTTAAGATTTATTTATTTATTTGAAAGTCAGAGTTACACAGAGAGAGAAGGAGAGGCAGAGAGAGAGAGAGAGAGAGAGAGAGGAGGTCTTCCATCTGCTGGCTCACTCCCCAATTGGCCACAACAGCTGGAGCAGCACTGATCTGAAGCCAGGAGCCTGGAGCTTCTTCTGGGTCTCCCACGTGGGTACAGGGGCCCAAGAACTTGGGTCATCCTCTGCTGCTTTCCCAGGCCATAGCAGAGAGCTGAATTGAAAGTTGAGCAGCTGGGACTCAAACTGTCACCCATATGGGATGTCAGCACCGCAGGCAGCAGCCTCACCCACTATGCCATAGCACCAGCCACTAGTCCTCAAGTTTCTTTTGTTTTGTTTTTGTTTTTGTTTTTGTTTTGACAGGCAGAGTAGACAGTGAGAGAGAGAGAGAGACAGAAAGAAAGGTCTTCCTTTACCGTTGGTTCACCCTCCAATGGCCACCGCGGCCGGCACGCTGCGGCCAGCACACCGCGCTGATCCGAAGGCAGGAGCCAGGTGCTTATCCTGGTCTCCCATGCGGGTGCAGGGCCCAAGCACTTGGGCCATCCTCCACTGCACTCCCTGGCCACAGCAGAGAGCTGGCCTGGAAGAGGGGCAACTGGGACAGAATCTGGCACCCTGACCGGGACTAGAACCCAGTGTGCCAGCGCCGCAAAGCGGAGGATTAGCCTATTGAGCTGAGGCGCCGGCAGTCCTCAGGTTATAATGGGAGAAAAATTCAAAGCAATATGAAAGTCCTATCAAGAAAGTCTTTTGCCAAGGCAAAAGTCAAATGAATTATGTTCTTCATTCATGTCAACCCACAGAAATAAGTTATTCCAAGATTGTGGTCATCATGTTCATAAATTCTTAGTATCCAAACATTTAAAGTTTGAATGTATCCCTCTTCTCAAAAAAGTCTAATTCTGGACCAATGGTTCTCGATGCTATGGCATCCGAGAGAAGAGGTCAGGGGAGCTCTTAGACAGCCCCTCACCTCCCACAACAAAGAATGACCTGACTCAAATGTCAACAGTGCTGAGGATGAGACTCAGATCGACCAACACATTATACAGAAGGCCAAGGTAGCCACGTGATCAACCATGAGGCTGCCAAGGGCTATGGTAATGGCTAGCACATGAATAGCATTCCATGTACACTGCTATTCTCTACACCAGCACTTCAGGAACTTAACTGCAAGGCATGACCACATAAAAGGGTATGTTTAGTCACTAAAAATGGCAGGCTTAATACCATCCCAACGGTTACTACTGGTGCTTTTTAGAAGCTGCCTATTAACAGCACACTCTGTATTTATTTATGGCAGCCAGATTCCAAACGCCCCAGTTAAAAGAAAGGAACCAGAAGAAAACAGCACCAGATGCTCAAAACACATGAATAACAGGCAGACCAAAATGCTTTCCTGAGTTCAGGAAACAGAGGCACAGTCCCAGATCACCCTTCGGTATGTTTGCTTTTCTCGTAACATCATGGTATCTAATACAAATGATGCAATATAAAAAGCTCTAGGAAAATCAGTACTAGGAACAAATACAAGTAGCAATGAAAGGAAGTGAGTATTCATGAAAAAGTCACTGGGGAAAGGATGATTGTGGCACAAAAAAGAAAATTGCTGACTTGGCTCTTCTTTTACACTCTACTGAATTAAAAAGAAGTCTTTAAAAAAATTAAGAGGAAGAAAAAGCAAGTCATACACACACACATACAGAGAGAGAGAGAGAGAGAGAGAGAGAAATCCCATACCCTGCTTTACTCCCCAGGTTTGGGTCAGGCTGAAGCTGAGACTCAGGAACTCAATCCAGGTCTCCCACATGAGTGGCAGGGATCCAATGACTTGAGCCATCACCACTTGAGCCATCACCACGCCTCGTAGCATCTACCTTAGCAGGAAGCTGATGTCAGGAGCTGGAGCTGAATACAGGTACTCGTCTTTGGCCATACCACCCTGAACACGCCAGATTTTGTCTGAATACAGGTACTCTAATTGGGGACATGGGTGTTCCACACACTGGCTTAACAGCTTGCCCAAATGCCCCAAGAAATAATTTTTTAGAAGAATAACATCTTGTTTGATTGTGGTTCACTCTCCTGAAAACAGACTGTTTTCTATCAATAGTGAAAGTGTTTACAACTGGGTGACACTAAGAACTCTCTCATTAGCCTGGAGTGAAGCCATCATGGAAGCAGAAAGCACATCAGGGCCTGCCCTGTGCTGCACTAACCCCTGTGCAAAGGGACCGTATGTCACCTTTCCAGCACACAAAAACATGTCTGACAGAATAACCTTCCAAATAAGAGGCTCAAGTAAATTCATGGGCTCAAGTAAGTATTAATTTCAAGCAAGGCAGAGGGCCTAACAAATACCTTATAAACTACACAATCCAAGTCACAAGCTTGAGACTCACTCATAGTCTCTTACTATAAAATGATGAGAGATATGAGAGCTAGGTCAAACAGAAAAACCTGACTCTGGGGGGGGTGAAATAACAGGAGGTTAGGACTTAGTGAAAGGGTGGAGCTAATGAACTGAGGCGCTGAAAAAAGAGACGGTGGGCGAGAGAACTCACAGAATTCACGTGAGTACTCTCCAGAGATGCTACAATTCGGTAACCTTGGAAACCCAGTGGGAGACTGCAGGAGAATTTGAGCCCATACTGAGGGCAGCACAGATTCTTTGTGTGGTCCTTGGGAAACAGCAAACGAATGAGATACCCACAGAAGGCAGAGATCGGAAGCTGACTACCTTCAATTCCACTCAGCTGTGCAGTATTACTTCCCTCCTGAATCAAAAGATACATATAAATAAATAAAGAGAGAAAGAGAGAGATTTACCACACCTAACCTGTGTCACCTTTGGCACACCCTGAACCCTGAAGAACCAAACAAAGCTCTCTGGCCACACCCATCTCAGGCCTCAAGCCTCTAAGACTCTTGCAAAAGCAGAAAGTCCACTTATAACAAGAAAAAAACACAACAGCGAGGGAAGAAGAATTCAAAGAATATCTCCACAATGCCAAGCAACACACACAGAAACCGAGGGAACAAGATCAAGGAAGACATTATGATGCCCCCAAATGAACAAGACATCCCAAGCCAAGATTATGAAGATGATGAGATAGAAGAAATGCAAGATATGCATTTCAAAAAATTTATGATAAGAACATTTAGAAGTTTTCAAAAACAAATTCTTGAACTACAGAAATCCTTACTGGACAGGATAGAAAATCTCTCTCATGAAAATGAAATCTTAAGGAGGAATCAAAATGAAACGCAGAAACTAGTAGAACAGGAAAGTGTGATAGTGAAGAGAAATCAAAATGAAATGAAGAACTCAATAGATCAAATGACAAACACATTAGGGAGCCTTAAAAACAGAATGGGTGAAGCAGAAGAGAGAATATCGGACTTAGAAGACAGAGCACAGGAAAGTATACAGTCAAACCAAAGAAAAGAAGAGGAAATTAGAAATCTAAAAAATATTTTTGGGAATCTACAGGATACTATTAAAAAACCCAACATTCGAGTTCTAGGAGTTCCTGAAGGCATGGAGAGAGAGAAAGGATTAGAAGGCCTTTTTAGTGAGATACTAGCAGAGAAATTTCTGGGTTTGGAGAAGGACAGAGACATCCTAGTACAGGAATCTCATAGAACCCCTAGTAACCATGACCAAAAGAGATCCTCACCACGACACGTTGTAATTAAACTCACCACCACAGTGAAACATAAAGAAAAGATCCTGAAATGTGCAAGAGAGAAACGTCAGATTACTCTCAGAGGATCTCCAATTAGACTCACAGCAGACTTCTCAGCAGAAACCCTACAGACTAGGAGGGAATGGCAAGACATAGCCCAGGTGCTAAGAGAGAAAAACTGCCAGCCCAGAATATTACTTCCTGCAAAGCTCTCATTTGTGAATGAAGGTGAAATAAAGACCTTTCATAGCAAACAGAAATTGAAAGAATTTGTCACCACTCATCCAGCCCTGCAAAAGATGCTTAAAGATGTGTTGCACATAGAAACACAGAAACACGGTCATCAATATGAAAGAAGGTAAAGGAAGGAAACCTCACAGCAAAAGATCACAGGAAGTTCAAAACATATATTAGAAAATATCTTTGGGGCCGGCGCCGTGGCTTAACAGGCTAATCCTCTGCCTTGTGGCGCCAGCACACCGGGTTCTAGTCCTGGTCCGGGCGCCGGATTCTATCCCGGTTGCCCCTCTTCCAGGCAGCTCTCTGCTGTAGCCAGGGAGTGCAGTGGAGGATGGCCCAAGTCTTTGGGCCCTGCACCCGCATGGGAGACCAGGAGAAGCACCTGGCTCCTGGCTTCAGATCAGCGCGATGCGCCGGCCGCAGCAGCCATTGGAGGGTGAACCAACGGCAAAAAGGAAGACCTTTCTCTCTGTCTCTCTTTCACTGTCCACTCTGCCTGTCCAAAAAAAAAAAATATATATATATCTTTGGCAAATGGCAGGGCAAAGTTACTACTTATCAATAGTCACATTGAACGTTAATGGTCTCAACTCTCCAGTTAAAAGGCACAGATTGGCTGAATGGGTTAAGGAACAAAACCCATCTATTTGCTGCTTACAAGAAACACATCTTTCCAACAAAGATGCATGCAGACTGAAAGTGAAAGGCTGAAAAAAGATATACCATGCCAACAGAAATGAAAAAAGAGTGGGCATAGCCATCTTAAAATCAGACAAAATAAACTTTAATGCAAAAATTGTTAAGAGAAGCAAAGAGGGGCACTATATAATGATAAAGGGATCCATTCAACAGGAAGATATAATGATTATCAGTGTATATGCACCTAATTACAGGGCACTGGTTTATTTAAAAGATGTGTTAAGGGACTTAAAGGGAGACTTAGATTCCAATAAAAAAGTACTGGGGGACTTCAATACTCCACTCTCAGAAAAAGACATATCAACCAGACAGAAGATCAACAAGGAAACAGTAGATTTAAATGACACTATTGCCCCAAATGGATCTAACAGATATCTACAGAACTTTTCATTCTACACATAAAGCATTTACATTCTTCTCAGCATTACATGGAACCTTCTCTAGGATTTGCCACATACTAGGCCATAAAGCAAGTCTCAACAAATTCAAAAGAATTAGAATCATACGATGTTGCTTCTCAGATGATAGTGGAATGAAGTTTGAAATTAGCAACTCAGGAATCCCTAGAACATATGCAAACACATGGAGATTGAACAACAGGCTCCTGAATGAACACTGGGTCACAGAAGAAATCAAAAGAGAAATCAAAAACTTTCTGGAAGTAAATGAGGATACCAACACAACATATCAAAATGTATGGGATAAAGCAAAAGCAGTGTTAAGAGGAAAATTTATAGCAATAGGTGCCTACATCAAGAAATTAGAAAGGCACCAAATAAATGAGCTTTCAATTCATCTCAAGGATCTAGAAAAACTGCAGCAAACCAGACCCAAATCTAGCAGGAGAAGAGAAATAATTAAAATCAGAGAAGAAATCAACAGGATTGAATCCAAAAAAAAAACATTATAAAAAATCAGCCAAACGAGGAGCTGGTTTTTTGAAAAAATAAACAAAATTGACACCCCATTAGCCCAACTAACTAAAAGAAGAAAAGACTCAAATCAATAAAATCAGAGATGAAAAAGGAAATGTAACAACAGACACTACAGAAATAAAAAGAATCATCAGAAAATACTACAAGGACTTGTATGCCAGCAAACAGGGCAATCTATTAGAAATGGATAGATTCCTGGACAAACAACCTACCTAAATTGAACCAGGAAGACACAGAAAACCTAAACAGACCCATAACTGAGTCAGAAATTGAAACAGTAATAAAGGCCCTCCCAACAAAGAAAGCCCAGGACCAGATGGATTCACTGCTGAATTCTATCAGACTTTTAGAGAAGAACTAACTCCAATTCTTCTCAAACTATTCAGAACAATCAAAAAAGAGGAAATCCTCCCAAATTCATTCTATGAAGCCAGCATCACCTTAATCTCTAAGCCAGAGAAAGATGGAGCATTGAAAGAAAATTACAGACCAATATCCCTGATGAACATAGATGCAAAAATCCTCAATAAAATTCTGGCCAATAGAATGCAATGACACATCAGAAAGATCATCCACCCAGACCAAGTGGGATTTATCCCTGGTATGCAGGGATGGTTCAATGTTTGCAAAACAATCAATGTCATACACCACATTAACAGACTGCAGAAGAAAAACCACATGATTATCTCAATAGATGCAGAGAGAGCATTTGATAAAATACAACACCCTTTCATGATGAAAACTCTAAGCAAACTGGGTATGGAAGGAACATTCCTCAATACAATAAAGCAATTTATGAAAAACCCATGGCCAGCATCCTATTGAATGGGGAAAAGTTGGAAGCATTTCCACTGAGATCTGGTACCAGACAGGGAGGCCCACTCTCACCACTGCTATTCAATAAAGTTCTGGAAGTTTAAGCCAGAGCCACAGGCAAGAAAAAGAAATTAAAGGGATACAAATTGGGAAGGAAGAACTCAAACTATCCCTCTTTGCAGACGATATGATTCTTTATTTAGGGGACCCAAAGAACACTACTAAGAGACTACTGGAACTCATAGTAGAGTTTGGCAAAGTAGCAGGATATAAAATCAATGCACAAAAATCAACAGCCTTTGTATACACAGGCAATGCCACGGCTGAGAAAGAACTGTTAAGATCAATCCCATTCAAAATAGCCACAAAAACAATCAAATATCTTGGAATAAACTTAACCAAGAATGTTAAAGATCTCTACGATGAGAATTACAAAACCTGAAAGAAAGAAATAGAAGAGGATAAAAAAAAATGGAAAAATCTTCCATGCTCATGGATTGGAAGAATCAATATCATCAAAATGTCCATTCTCCCAAAAGCAATTTATAGATTCAATGTGATACCAATCAAAATACCAAAGACATTCTTCTCAGATCTGGAAAAAAAATGATGTTGAAATTCATATGGAGGCACAGGAGACCTCAAATAGCTAAAGCAATCTTGTACAACAAAAACAAAGCCGGAGGCATCACAATACCAAATTTCAGGACATACTACAGGGCAGTTGTAATCAAAACAGCATGGTACTGGTACAGAAACAGATGGATAGACCAATGGAACAGAATAGAAACACCAGGAATCAATCCAAACATCTACAGCCAACTTATATTTGATCAAGGATCTAAAACCAATTCCTGGAGCAAGGACAGTCTATTCAATAAATGGTGCTGGGAAAACTGGATTTCCATGTGCAGAATCATGAAGCAAGACCCCTACCTTTCACTTACACAAAAATCCACTCAACATGGATTAAAGACCTAAATCTACGACCCGACACTGTAGAATTATTAGAGAACATTAGAGAAACCCTGCAAGATATAGGCACAGGCAAAGACTTCTTGGAAAAGACCCCAGAGGCACAGCAGTCAAAGCCAAAATTAACATTTGGGATTGTATCAAATTGAGAAGTTTCTGTACTACAAAACAAACCATCAGGAAAATGAAGATGCAACCAACAGTATGGGAAAAAATATTTGCAAACTATGCAACAGATAAAGAGTTAATAACCAGAATCTACAAAGAGATCAAGAAACTCCACAATATCAAAACAAACAACCCACTTAAGAGATGGGCCAAGGACCTCAATAGACATTTTTCAAAAGAAGAAATCCAAATGGCCAACAGGCACATGAAAAAATGTTCAAGATCACTAGCCATCAGGAAATGCAAATCAAAACCACAATGAGGTTTCACCTCACCCCGGTGAGAATGGCTCACATTCAGAAATCTACCAACAACAGATGCTGAAGAGGATGTGGGGAAAAAGGGACACTAACCCACTGTTGGTGGGAATGCAAACTGGTTAAGTCACTATGGAAGTCAGTCTGGAGATTCCTCAGAAATCTGAATATAACCCTACCATTCAACCCAGCCATCCCACTCCTTGGAATTTACCCAAAGGAAATTAAACTGGCAAACAAAAAAGCCATCTGCACATTAATGTTTATTGCAGCTCAATTCACAATAGCTAAGACCTAGAATCAACCCAAATGCCCATCAACAGTAGACTGGATAAAGAAATTATGGGACACGTATTCTATAGAATACTATACAGCAGAAAAAAAAAAACAATGAAATCTGGTCATTTGCAACAAAATGGAGGAACCTGGAAAACATCATGCTGAGTGAAATAAGTCAGTCCCAGAAGTACAAATATCATGTGTTCTCCCTGATTTGTGACAACTAACTGAGCATCAGAAAGGAAACCTGTTGAAGTGAAATGGACACTATGAGCAACAGTGACTTGATCAGCCCTTATCATCACTGTTGATGTACAATTTAATACTATATCCCTTTTAGTATTTTTGTTTGTTCTACTTAATACTATTGGTTGAGCTATGTAATTAACACAATTATTCTTAGATGTTTAAAGTTAACTGAAAAGTGATCTCTGTTAAATATAAGCATGAGAATAAGAGAGGGAGGGATGTACAATTTGGGACATGCTTAAGCTGACTTGCCCCAAGTGGTGGAGTTAGAAATGTGCCAGGGGATTCCAATACAATCCCATCAAGGTGGTATGTACCAATGCCACCACACTAGTCCAAGTGATCAATTTCAGGTCACAATATTCCATAATGATAGGTCTAAGACATAAACAAGACTAGTGTCTGCTAATACTAACTGATAGAATAAAAAATGGAGAGAACAATCCAACATGGGAAGCGGGATACACAGCAGACTCATAGAATTGCAGTTGTCCTAAACAGTACTCTGCCTTGGAATCGGCCCTTGAGGCATTTGGATCTGGCTGAAGAGCCCATGAGAGTATTTTAGGCATGGAAAGCCAAGACACCCTGGAAAAAATAAAATAAAATAAAACGACCTAAATGAAAGATCTCAGCAAATGAGATCCCAGTGGAAAGAATGGGCCATTAAAGAAGGAGGTACCTTTCTCTGAAGGGAGGAGAGAACTTCCACTTTGACTATGGCCTTGTCAAAACAAGATCAAAGTCGGTGAGCTCAGGGGGCTTCCATGGCCTTGGCAACTCATGACTAGAACCTGGGGAGATTGCTGATGCCTTAAACAAGAGTGTCAATTTGTTACGTCAACCACAGGAATCACTGTGCCCTTACTCCCCAAGTAGGATCTCTGTCCTTAATGTGTAGTTCAATGTGAATTAATGATATGACTAGTGCTCAAACAGTATTTGGCAGTTTGTGTTCTGTGTGGAGGCAAACTGATGAAATCTTTACTTAATATATACTAAATTGATCTTCTGTATATAAAGATAAAAATGAATCTTGATGTGAATGGAATGGGAGAGGGAGCAGGAGAGGGGAGGGTTGTGGGTGGGTGGTAAGTTATTGGGGGGAAAAGCCATTGTAATACATAAACTGTACTTTGGAAACTTATATCTACTAAATAAAAGTTAAAAAAATAGAGATGTGAGAGCTAGAGATATGGGAGGAATCCTTGAGATTAACTAGGAACTTGCTAGTCATAAAGACTAGGAAGCTTTGAGAATACAATCTTGGCCACTCAATCATTGAAGGCTCAAGAAATCTAGCCCATGGAAGATAAGAAAAGTAGTGAACAAGAAGAAAAAATAGCCTTGTTGTCCAATCTTTATTAAATCAATAATATAAGAGTCAATGTTTATTTAAAGTAACATATGATAGCACAACAAATTATTGTCTAATGTAGGTAAAAAAAATAGTTGTCATGAGGTCATTATAGCTGAATACATAAGAACAAAATATGTTTTAAAAAAATACATGGAGCCAGCACTATGGTATAGCAGGTAAAGCTGCCACCTCCAGTACCAGCATCCCATATGGGTGCCAATTTGAGTCCTGGCTGCTCCACTTCCAATCCAGCTCTCCAATATGGCCTGGGAAAGCAGTAGAAGATGGCCTAAGTCCTTGGGCCCCTGTACCTGTGTGGGAGACCCAGAAGTTCCAGGCTCCTGGCTTCAGAGCAGCACAGATCCAGCTGTTGCAGCCATTTGGGGAATGAACCAGAGGATAGATGACCTCTCTCTCTCTCTTTCTCTTTACCTGTCTGTAACTCTGCTTTCAAATAAATAAATAAATCTATATTAAAAAATAAAAACATACACAGAACTAATTAATTGTGTCCCATCACCCTGCACCATGACCTAAACATCACTTGAACATCCCCATACAACATCCTTTGACTGGTCTCTACAAATCAGAGGTCCACCTTAACTGGCTTTCTGCCTCCTCTTAGGTTTTTCCCCATTAAAAGATATGCCAGGAGACTGGCATCGTAGTACAGATGGCAAAGCTGCTGCCTGCAATGCCAGCATCTCATATGGGCACTGGTTCATGTCCCGGCTGCTCCACTTCAAATCCAGCTCCCTGCTACTGCGCTTGGGAAAACAACGGAAGATGGCCCAAGTACTTGGGCCCCTGCCATCCGCATAGGAGATGCGGATGAAGCTCCTGCTTCCTGGCTTCAGCCTGACCCAGCCCCAGCCATTGCAATTGTCAGGGGAGTGAACCAGCAGATGGAAGAGATTGCTTTCTCTCTCCCTCTCCTCCCCTCACCCATCTCTGTAAATCTTTCAAATAAAATAAATAAATCTTTAAAAAAAAACCTCACAAGATCTGTGAGTTCCAATTTAAAAAAAAATATGATAGGAAGAAATCAATGCACACTTTATTCAAACCACGTGAATTAAAAGAATATGAAGCTGTCGCCTGCAGTGCCGACATCCCATATGGGCACTGGTTCGAGTCCCAGCTGCTCCACTTCCGATCCAGCTCTCTGCTATGGCCTGGGAAAGCAACAGAAGATGGCCCAAGTACTTGGGACCCTGCACCCACATGGGAGACCCGGAAGAAGCTCCTGGCTCCTGGCTTCAGATTGGCGCAGCTCCAGCTGTTGTGGCCAATTGGGAAGTGAACCAGTGGACAGATCTCTCTGTTTCTCTGCCTCTCCTTCTTTCTACCTCTCTGTGTAACTCTGACTTTCAAATAAATAAAAAAATCTTAAAGAAAAAAAAATATGATTCATACAGTAAAACCCTCTTTAGCAAAATGTACTAATCAACTAGAAAAAAAACCTGGTACCTTTCTCATACTTTCTTAATTTTTATCAACTTATTCTTCAAGATGGCTTTAGTTAGAACGTTTCCTTTCGACTCCACTTAAAATTATAAACTTTATACTAAGATTATTCCTTTGCTTTGCAGAGCTATGCGACTTCGGGTTTATAATAATTATTATTATCATCCTAATCACTGTTGCCGTTTAAAACTGACATTAGCAGAGCCTTATTTTTACTCCACAAATTGTGCTCTGAAACCTCCACTGAAGTTGCTTCATTCATTCCTCATGAGAATTACAATTATTTTTGCTGTGCCTCCATCCTTCAGATGAACAAATTGAAGACTAGAATGAATGGATACTGCCAAAAGTCACACAGCTAGTAAGATTCAGAAGAGGGGTTAAATCCAGTTTTATCTGTCCCCATAGTCGGTGCCCCTCAACCCCTATACCAGCACAGCAGCTTTGCATAGGGTCCAGAGTTTCTACTTCTGTAGCACAACTCTTCTGGCGACTCTTCCCACTTCCTTCTTTCTGGACAAAGCCCTAATGCAGCTTTTCTGGCACTTAGCGTTTAGTGATCCTGAGTATTAAGTCAGAAAGAGCTGAGTTCAATTCCAGCTCCACAATTCACAGCTGCTATGAGCTTCAGATTTCACATCATAAAACAGAGATCAACATGTCATGTCTCCTAGTTGTTAGGGTTAGATGACTAAATGCATTGTGCTAGGACACGAAGGGCGCTAAGACAGCTGTGTGCTCTCTATCTGCACATGGCAGAAGCATTCATGAGTAACAGTAACATAATTACAAACTTGAAGAGCACACAAAAAATAAAAACTCATGATCTTTTTCTGCTCAGAAAGGAAGAAGTCGTTTTCTAATTTATTCCTACAAAGGATGCTAGGAAAAGCACAAGAATGAGAGGTCTTGTCAGGCCTCCCACCTTGTAGCTGCAGACCTTGGGTCAACTCTTTTAATCTGTGACTAATAGCCTCCCTGGCTATGTGAGATGAGGCAAAGGTAATCAGAGAAGGGAGTACATGATAATATGTGTGAAAGCACTAGGTTTACTAGAGGGCTATATTCATGAAAGGTGACTACTCTATCCAATTATTATTTATTTATTATTTGACAGAGTTAGACAGTGAGAGAGAGAAACAGAGAGAAAGATCTTCCCTTTGTTGGTTCACCCCCCAAATGGCCGCTATGGCTGGAACTATACCGATCCGAAGCCAGGAGCCAGGTGCTTCCTCCTGGTCTCCCATAAGGGTGCAGGCGCCCAAGCACTTGGGCCATCCTCCACTGCCTTCCCAGGCCACAGCAGAGAGCTGGACTGGAAGAGGAGCAACTGGGACTGGAACCCGGCAACCATATGGGATGCCGGCACCGCAGGCGGAGGATTAACCAAGTGAGCTACGGCGCTAGCCCCTTTTTTTCCTATTGTTAAAACTCCCTTAACCACTAGGCCAAACACCAGCCCATGGAATCATATATTGTACTCACAGCTCGAAATGTCTCTAATCCCATTAATAAAAATAGCTCTCATACTCACAAAACACATAAGCCTACCATCCTTTTGGAAAACTTCTTTTTTCTGATTTTCTGCAATCTCCTTTAGAATTAGTAATATCTGGCCGGCGCCGTGGCTCAGTAGGCTAATCCTCTGCCTTGCGGCGCCGGCACACCGGGTTCTAGTCCCGGTCGGGGCACCGATCCTGTCCCGGTTGCCCCTCTTCCAGGCCAGCTCTCTGCTGTGGCCAGGGAGTGCAGTGGAGGATGGCCCAAGTGTTTGGGCTCTGCACCCCATGGGAGACCAGGATAAGCACCTGGCTCCTGCCATCGGAACAGCGCGGTGCGCCGGCCGCAGCGCGCTACCGCGCCGGCCATTAGAGGGTGAACCAACGGCAAAAGAAGACCTTTCTCTCTGTCTCTCTCTCTCTCACTGTCCACTCTGCCTGTCAAAAAAAAAAAAAAAGAATTAGTAATATCTGTAAACGCCCAAAAGATCTTTCACTGCTGCAGAAGGATTCCTGGGATTTCCCAGCCACACTCTCCTCCCAGCCTCCTGCCCACCCTGCGGATTTGAGCTGTCTGACCACCTCAACTTCCTACCCTTCCGGCTGGCTCCACAGTACCTTCAGCCATCAGCCTCCTCATTGCTAGAGTTCCACAGATCAGTGGCATATACTGGGGTGAGGATTGTGGGCAGTTACCAGAGCTTACAGAGCTGTACCAAGTCCTAACTTGAGCTGGGCAGGATGGCCTGAGTCCTGCCCTGTTGTGGGGGCCATAATAACCCAAGGGTATTTTCCAGGGTCCTGAGAAAGTGGCTCAGTAACACTGCTTTGGACAATAATGTCCTGCTTTGGAAAGTTGCTGGCAGTCCTAGCCCCAAGCACACACAGGGAACCCCAACCTTATCCCAATGGTTCTGTTGTAGAAGCCATGAGCCTGGGCCCACCTCCAGGTGGTGGGAGAAGTAGAAGGTGGGAATCAAACCTGGCCACTCTCCCCCTGGAAGCCTCTTAATACAGTGAGTTAACCTTTAAATGGAGCCAACTTGCAGCCAGTGTGGGCACAGGAACCACAAGCTACCAGTAGTCTAGGGCCTGGTGAAGGAAGCATCAAAGCCATAAGCTTCTGTTTCAGTCCCACTGGGGGCCAGAGAGGACTGGGGCTGCTGAGACGAGCCAGGCAGTGCACTAACAGGTGACTGAATGTTTCAGCTGAACAGACATATAATTCAACTGTGAAAGTCACTTGCATGGGCGTTTGGTGCTACAGTTAAGTCACCTCTTGAGTACCTGGGTTCCAGTCCCTGCTTAATTCTCTATTCCAGCTTCCTGCTAATGCTGGCCCCCCCTCAGAGGCAGCAGGTGATGGCACCTGCCACCCCCTGGGAATCCAAGGTCTAGCTCCCGTGTCCTGGCTCTGGCCCTCTGGCCATTATAAGTATTTGGGACCTGGGCTAGCAGATGAGAGGTCCCTCACTATTATTAAAATTTTAAAGGTTCAATTTGGAGTGATGGCAAAAGATTTAATCAGTGGAAGAGAAAACTTCCATAAAGCTGTCACTGAGGTCCAGGTTTAATGGTTTAATTGGAGAACTGAAGAGTGATCGGCAAGAAATGCTATCACTTGCAAGGGCTGGTATACCTGGGAGGGTTGGCCCACAATTTAAGTAGGCCATGTTGCACAATGGTAAGACCAGGCATGGTGACAAGGAAGATAAGGTGCACCAGAGGGAAGCCGGGAGACAGGTTTGCATTAACAAACTGTATCTGCTTCATGTCTACAGTCTGAATGCAACAGGGCAAACTTGGAGTCATAGAAGAAATTTTAGGGGAAAATCTCAACATCTGACATTTTGAATCTGGGTGGGACTGCATATATTATCTTGACCAACAGTCACTGCCAAGAAGAGAAATTTGTCATTTCTCTGTCATTTGGCAGCTCAAGAAGTCACCCCTGAGAGACTTCAGGCCACTGCCTCAAATCACAAAACTGTAGGAAGATACATTAGTGATTTTACTTGAAGTTCAAAGAGATGACACCTAGTCAATGAAAGATAATAAAACTAGAATTATTAAATGATTTATCTAGACATAGTCCTAATTAAAATTCTGTGTGTAGACATCAGATTTAACTTTATTTTTTAAAAAACTATCTGAAAAGAGATTAGAGTGAGGAGCAGTAACTCATATTACAAGATACATTTCTATAGAGTATTACACCAGTTTTCATAGTAAATGGTGGCTCTTTGGGCTCCAGGCTGACGAGCGCACACGTGTGAAACACAGTTCAGCAGCCACACACAGAAAAAGCAAAGTACATTTCCTAATGAAAACTTCAGGGGAATTGTGGGTGTTAGGAAGGTAATTACTTAGGTTGGAAATAAGCTCGGATATTAACTGGAGCTCCTGGTACCTCTCATAATGAAAACTCATCAGATTTTCAAATCTGAAGTCTCTTGATAAGTAATTTTCATTATGCAGTGGCTGGAACACTTAACAAGAGATCTGCCCACTCGATGAATTTTTAAGTGTGTAATACAGTGCAGTGGGCTCTAGGTCACAATGTTGCACAGCAGATCTCCAGAGCTTGTTCATCTTGGCTGATTGAAATTTTATGCCTACTGGTTGGTAACTCCCCAGTTCCCTCTGCCCTAGTCCACGGCAGCCACCATCCCACTCTCTGAGTCTACAAATTTAACTATTTCAGACCCCTGATGTGAGCCATGCAGTCTTTGTCTTTACAGGACTGGCTTCTCTCACTTAGCACAATGTCCCCAATGTTCGTCCCTGCTGCCAAATCCTGCAGAATCCCCTCCTTTGTCAAGGCTGAACAGTGTCCCATATGCCATTGTATGTACACCTACATTCTCTTTATCCATTCATCTCCTGAGAGACATTTAGGTTGTTTCCACAGCTTGGCTATCAAGTCTGAGGCTTTTTTTATCTGGTTCATTCCACGAAAAGACTGTGACGTCGTTTTGGCTCCACAGGAAAAGTTCATCAACCTAAAACCTCCCAACCCCACAGCAGGCACTTGGGTGGCTCTTGAGTACTTGACACTAATTCAGAGTTGGGTCAGTGAGCCCTGCAAGGTCAGAAAATCCACCAATCTCTCTCATTCTCTTTCTCCCTCTCTCTCTCTCTCTGTTTCAAATAAAAACTCTTTAAAAATATTTAAAAGAACCTCACAAAAATTTCAATGAATGTTGGTTTGTACTGTGTACTATGCATTCTTTTTTTTTATTCAGCATATGTTAATAATCAAAACCACTGCATTCAGAATCAGAGAAACTTGGGCCTAGTTCAGCCATTTTCTAGCTGTGTGACTTTTAGCAAGTTATTTAACCTCTCTGAACTTCTTTCTATTCATATAAAAATGTAAAATATCAATAGTCAATTGCCTACTATTTATGTATCTTATCCCACTTTATTCTTTCTATAATCCTAAGAGATAGATACTACTAATAGACTCCCCTTAACACCGAGGACATTGAGGACCAGAGAGGTTAAGGAATTTGCCAAGTACTTTATTCAGTACTCACATCAATTCAATACTATCAGTATCCTCTCCTTAAATATGTGGAAACCAAGCACAGAAAAAGGTTAAATATTTATTAAATATTAAATCCCTAGGTTATCTCTCTAGCCTGAGAACATTCTCCATGGAAATTGAATTTATCTCTTGCAATGTGTAAAACCTCATTGACATCAAACTGCAAATACTGGAAATATTGGGTCCATGCAGCTGTTCCCAGCACTCCTGAGCAAGCTGCGGTTTCTTGGTTGACTGCAGTGACATGAGAAGAGGCGTGCTGTAAACTATGGATTTAGGAACCTGGGTGCAAATTTACATCACTAGGTCCAGGAACACAATCAGTAACTGCCCTAGCAGAGGTAGGTGCCACACATTCCTTTGTTTCTCAAAAATAAAAAGGAGGGGCAGGCCCTGTGATGTAGCAGGTGAAGCTGCCGCCTGCAATGCTGGCATCTATCCCACTTCTAATGCTGGCTACCAGTTTGTGTCCTGGCTGCTCCATTTCGGATCCAGTTCCCTGCTAATGACCTGGGAAAGCAGCAGAAGATGGTCCAAGTGTTTGGTCCCTGCCATCCACATGGGAGACCTGGAGTAAACCAGCAGTTGGAAGATTCTCTCTCTCTCTTTCTCTCTCTCTCTGTAATGTTGACTTCCAAGTGAAAAAAATTTTTAATTCTTTTTAAAAAAAGAATATAATGGAGTGATTTTGCTTGGTGTGATCAGGAAACCAGTAAAGACTTGAAACTGACTTTTATTAGTGCCCACTGGATTCTAGAGTCTGCACGAGGAAATGGGAGAACCTTCCCTTCTGTAATCCTCGAAAATCAAAACTACAAACATTTGTTTAACATATTTGAATGCTTTGGGGTCAGCGCTGTCGCACAGCAGGTTAAGTGGCCACTTGCAATCCTGGCATCTATCCCACTTCTAATCCAGCTTCTTGTTAATGAGACTGGGAAGGCAGTAGATGATGGCTTAAATACTTGGGCCCCTGTCACCCATCTGCGAAACCCAGATAGAGTTCCTAACTCCAGGCTTCAGCCTGGCCCAGACCTGCAGTAGCTGGCATTGGGAAGTGAACCAGCAAATGGTTAGTCTCTCTCTCTCTCTGTCTCTCTCTCTCTCTCTCTCTGTCTCTCTCTGCCTTTCAAATAAATAAATAAACCTTAGGGGAAAAATAAGTGAGTGTTTTAAACTGGAGGTTGAAGATAGGAGAAAAGAACATTTAATTTCTCATTTTTTTTAACCATTTCTGTATTATTTAAATTTTTAAGCCACATGAATTTAATTATGCTAGTAACCAGCTAAGACTGATGTTATCACCAACTTCACAGATGAGGAAACCAAGACTCAACAATATTACCTGGCTTTTCTACAAGGCCTGACAGCTTGAAAATGATGAAGCCAGTCCTTGCCTTGAAACTTTAGGCAGTTCGTTCTTAGGAACCTTGTGATCTCACCAATGTGGCACTGGTTGTCCACTGAGAAAATACGTCTATGGTAAGATAAAGAACTGCAAGAAGTGGAATTAAGGAAATGGAGCTACCACCAGGGTCCTGGGGAGGGAAGCTGACTGGAGCTAAGTAAATGAATTGCTCAGCAAAGACGAGGGATTGCTAAGATGGGAACTTATCAATTTGTGATGGGGCCAATTATATAATTTTTCCCAGGGGTACTGGGAGAGTTCAGAAGCAGTTGATTCAGGATGAGCAAGACAGATGGAGTGTTAAACAAGAAAAAGTCTTGAGAGGACTTGCAGTTTAAAAGCAGGAAATTATTCATGGAGCCTGTCTTCCATGCCCTGAGTAAACGCTTGAAACACACATAGGAGTAAGGAATAAAGCCAAGGTGGCGAGGAGAATTGCACAGAGTGACACCAGCTTCATGAAAAAGGCACGTAGATAGGCAGAGGCTCCGTGAACCAGGCAGACGCCGCCTGGGAGGAAGAGGAGCCAGGCTGCCCCAGGGATTCTCTACAAGACTCTGAGCTCAAAGTCAGCAGATGGGAGAGGGTGAGGTGTGGAGGGGAAGCAGGCGACTCCCTGGGGATGCCAGAGGGTGGGGGAATGCACATCGGTGAGCCCCTCCCTTCTCATCTGTCCACCCACGCCCATCTCTAATTCAGGGCCCAAAAATCCATCAAAAAGTCCTTCTTGGGGGCCATATAGTGATACTGCAATGTGGGCTTCCCATACTGATGTGGGAAAAGTCAGGGACACAGTTCATGAGCTGGAGGCCACACCTCCCCCACCCCCATGTAACCCTATCCACCCACCCCCAGAATGTACCTGGGGAAGGCTCTCTTTCTCTCTCTCTCCCCTCATTCACTCAGGGAAAGCAGAGTATGGAAGTCCCTCTATACCTGGCCCACTCTCCCTTAATAAACCCTCATGTACCAGTGTATTCTCACTCTGTAAATAAATCTTATCACACTGCATGATGTGTTTGTACTTGCACTTAGAAATCTTTAAGTAAAAGGCAAGAACCTGAGATAGGAGTTTGAGCCTAAGCTAGCCCAGAATAATATGAGCACTAGTACAAGTCCTGGCTGCTCCAGTGATGGTCCAGCTCCCTGCTAATGTTCCTGGAAAAGCAGCAGATAATGATCCAAGTGCCTGGGCCCCTAAACGCACACTGGGAGACCTGGATGGAGTTCCAGGCTCCTGGCTTCAGCCTGGCCCTGCCCCAACTATTGCAGCCATTTGGAGAGTGAATCAATAGATGGAAGATGGAAGATCTCTCTCTTTCTGTCTCTCTCTCTCTCTCTCTCTCTGTAACTCTACCTCTCAAATAAATAAATAATCTTTTTAGCAAAAAGACACAGGTGGCCAGCACTGCTGCTCGCTAGGTTAATCCTCCGCCTGCAGCGCCGGTACCCTGGGTTCTAGTCCCGATCGGGGCACCGAATTCTGTCCTGGTTGCTCCTCTTCCAGTCTAGCTCTCTGCTGTAGCCCAGGAGTGCAGTGGAGGATGGCCCAGGTCCTTGGGCCCTGCACCTGCATGGGAGACCAGGAGGAAGCACCTGGCTCCTGGCTTCGGATCGGCGTAGTGCGCCAGCCGCCACTTGAGGGGTGAACTAACGGATAAAGGAAGACCTTTCTCTCTGTCTCTCTCCCTCTCACTGTCTAACTCTGCCTGTCCAAAAAAAAAAAAAAAAAAAAAGACACAAGGTAAAAAAAATCCAATTTTATTTGCAGAAAGATTTGCGAAGACATCACTTTCTAAAATCATACCAGGATGCTATGAAAGAAACCAAGCAGAATACAACAAAGAAAAAAATTATCCTCAAAAGAAGTATAGAAATTAAAGAAAACATAGTTTAAGTAAATCCTTCACAGCCAAAGACAAATGCATGAGATATGAGAGAAAATAAACTACAAGCAACCAGTTTATAAGTTCCAAAATCCAATTAGCAGGATTCCTGGAGAACAGGAAAGGAAGAAGCAAGAGTGAGTACAGCTAAAGTGAAAGACAATTCCCTGAGATACAGAAAGACATCCCTGTTGGGTTAAAAGGGCCTAGAAAGTGCCTGCAACAATGAACAAACAAAGCCCCGTGCTGAGACATCCACTCATTCTTTCATTCACACAACAAACATCATGCATTATTTTACACTTATTGTGGTGCAAAAAATTTCTACATCCAGGCATAGTTTTTTGATAATAAGCAATTTCCATAAGCTTTTTGAAGATGCCTCTACCTAGCAGGAATGCAACTATTATGTAGACAGAGATAGTAACTGTTCTCAGGGAGCTCAGACTTTAGAGCTTTGCAAGAATGAAGCGAAGAATTAAACCAAATAATTTCAGATCATGTTAAGTGCTACCAGGGATCTAAGGAAAACTCACATAATTAAAAGTGCGTGGGTGGAGAGGATTCGGTTCTCCTGTGCAAAGAGAGAAAGCCTCTCCAAGAAGGTGGCATAGATGACTGTGTAACGCATGGCCTCTGTGGTCTGGACCTCAGTTCTGTCATCTGTGAGATCAGCATAACAATGACACCTGCATGATAGGACTGCCGTGAGGATTCCTGAGCTAACATCTGTAAAGCTCTTGGGAGAATGCTGGGTATGCAGTAGGGGCAATAGAAGGGTGAGCCAGGCTTCATACTGTTGCCACTAACACGTATTTTATGAAGGCCCAGAAAAGTGTGCATTGAATGCTATATTGTGGTTATGAAAGAGGACAACTTAAAAGTATATAGTTGGGGCCGGCACTGTGGTATAGTAGGCTAAGTCTCTGCCTGCGGCGCCAGCATTCCACATAGACACCATCGGTTCAACTTCCGGCTCCAGCTCCCTGTTAATGCACCTGGGAAAGCAGTGGAAAATGGCCAAGTACCTGGGTCCCTGCACCACATGGGAGACCAGTAGAGTCTTCTGGCTCCTAGCTTTGGATTGGCCTGTCTCAGACCTTGGCAGCCACTTGGGGAGTGAAGTAGTAGATGGAAAACTTTTCTCTCTGCCTCTCACTCTCTCTGTCTGTAGCTCTATCTTTCAAATAAATTAATATATATATATATGATATGTATATATATATATATATACATTCATAGTTTCTTATATAAAGAAACCCTGGAAGGATACACAAAAAATGAAAACAAGTGGTTACCTGGGACATATCTTTACTTGGAGAGTAGAAATAAGTAGGTGCATGAAGGAATTGGGTTAGAACAAAGCTTTTGATTGTATTTTATGTTTTTAAGCTATGTGAACATATTATCTATTCCAAACAATACATTAAAATCCATACATGGGGGAGGCATTTAGCCTGCAGTTAAGATGCCCACATCCCGCATTGGAGCACCAGGCTTCTTCCTCTAGCTCCCCTTCTGACTCCAGCCTCTGGCAATGTGCAACCTGGGAATCCGCAGGTGATGGCACAAGCAGTGAGGCCCCTGTCACCCAAGTCGAGACCCAGACTGAGTTCCTGGCTCCCTGCTTTGGCCTGGGCCAGCCCCAGACATCATGGGCATTTGGGGACCCGAACCAGCAGAGAGGAACACTCACTCTCTCTCTCCTTCTACCTCCCCCAAATAAGTAATAATAAATAATATATACATTAAAAAAAAAACAGAACAGTCTCATTAATCCAACAAGTATTTCTTCCTCATCTTCCGTAACCAAAATGCTATGGGAGTCACCATGGGAGAGCAGAAAGGGATGCAGAAGGAGGTGAGACCCTGGCCTCTGCTCTCCAGGAGTGCGAGCCCCCCTAGGAGAGACAAAGCTGGCAGGGAGAACAGCAGGGCGGCAGGACCCAGGCTGAACTCAGCACAGAAACAGAACTCACTTCTCTCTTCCATCAGGCTGAGGCCAAATGTACTTACCCTGTTGTATATGGGATATTTATGCCGCCTAGATTAATACTTTCACATCCAACAATAAACAGGGTTGAGAAGCACAGTAAGGACACACCACTGCAGATCATGGCCAGTTTTGCGGATTCTCGGGCACCGAGTTTCAGCTTTTTTATAATGTAGCCTCCTAGCACAATGCCGACACCAGCACTGGGGACAATGATGACGCCTGGAGAGAAGAGGAGGAGAGGGTTAATTTGAATCAGTATGCATGCGTGTTTGTCTTTTCCAGTGGTTCTGTTTCTACTTGTTCATTAGCAATGGAGACTCCAAAATCACCATAATCAACAAATCTTCAGTGTGCATGATTGGATTGCATAATAATATTTTCAATATCCACAGTCAACAAAGGAGTCATATCAAGACAACACGAAAAATTCTTACAAAACAATAAAGACAAACAGCTCAGTGGAAAAGTGAGCAAAAGTTGAATAGGCCCTCCATTGAAGAGAAAGTCCAGGTGACCAATAAATAGATGAAAGTCTCTCAACCTAGACTGGCGCCGTGGCTCAATAGGCTAATCCTCTGCCTGCAGTGCTGGCACACCGGGTTCTAGTCCCAGTCAGGGAGCCAGATTCTGTCCCAGGTGCTCCTCTTCCAGGCCAGCTCTCTGCTGTGGCCCGGGAGTGCAGTGGAGGATGGCCCAAGTCCTTGGGCCCTACACTCGCATGGGAGACCAGGAGGAAAGACCTGGCTCCTGGCTTCGGATCAGCATGGTGCACCAGCTGTAGCGGCCATTGTGGGGTGAAACAATGGAAAAGGAAGACCTTTCTCTCTGTCTCTCTCTTTCACTGTCCACTCTGCCTGTCATAAAAAAGAAAAGAAAAAAGAAAAGTCTCTCAACCTCATCACTAAGAGGCAAGTTCAGATTAAAGCCCCAGTGAAATACCACCCAACGGGGCTGGCACTGTGGCATAGCAGGTAAGGCCGGCGTCTGCAGTGCCAGCATCCCATATTGGCACCGTTTCAAGTCCTGGCTGCTCCACTTCCAATCCAGCTCTCTTCTATGGCCTGGGAAAGCAGTGGATGATGGCCCAAATCCTTGGGCCCCTGCACCCACATGGGAGACAGAGGAGGCTCTTGGCTTTGGATTAGTGCAGCTCCAGCCCTTGCAGCCATTTGGAGAATGAACCAGCAGATGGAAGACCTCTCTCTCTCTCTCTCTGCCTCTCCTTCTCTCTCTATGCAACTCTGACTTTCTAATAAATAAATAAATCTTAAAAAAAAAAAAAAAGAAATACCACCCAACACCAAGCATGATGGTGTTGATGCAAAACTCTGGCAATACTGCATGTCAGCAAAGATACGGTGCTGGGAGCTCTCCACACAGTGAGGGGGTATACATTTCAATGCGCACTTTGAAAACTGACCCGGCAGAGTTCCATTGCTAGGCCCATACCTGAAGAAACTCATGTACATGGGTGCCAAGAGAAGTTTAAAAGAGATCTGAAGCATCACACTAGCCAGAACAGGAATAATGCAAATGTCCATGAATGGATTTTTTTATACATAGTATTTCATATGATAGACTACTTCTATAAAGCAATAAACAGGGAGTAACATGGCCACACACAACTACGTGGGTGCATCATACAATAACAATGTTGAGTAGAAGAAATAAAATGCAACTGAGTGCACTTGACATGATTACATTCATATAAAGGTCAAGAACTGGTAAAACTGAACTATGTTGTCTAAGACTACATATACTGGCAGTGCCACTAGAGAAAACCCAGGAAGCAACTGCCACAAACGCTAAGGAAATCAGGGAACAGCTGGTACCAGGAAGGGATGTGGGTGCTCCTCTGCTACTGAAGATGCCCCACTCCACCACATCGCTAAACAGACATTGCTGTGAACAGCGTGTTTGTGTCCACCCCATTCCTGTGTGAAACCCAAACCCCAAAGTGGTGGTATCAGAGACTGGGGCTTTGGGGAGGTGATCAGTCTTGAGGATGGCAGCCAGGAACACAGCGGTGTCCCCATGAAAGAGGTCTAGGAGCTCCTTGGCCCTTCCACTGGACAGTGAGAAGTTGGCCAGTTATGGCCCAGGAAGAGGACTCTCACTGGATATCACATCAACTGGGCACCTTCATCTTGGGCTTTCCTCTAAACCTGTGTAAAATAAAATTGTATTATTTATACACCACACTAGCTGTGGTAATTCTGTTATAGAAGCCTGGTTGGGCTAAGATAGTTATGCAAGTGTTCATGGTCCAATTGTTCATCATCTCTAAATTTTGATTAATGCACTTCTGGGTGTGTAATATTTCACAATAAAAAATAAAGAAATAATCATGGTGCCCCCCCCAAGAAGCTTATCATCTAAAAGAGCAAGATGTGGGTTAATGAACAATCAGCATACAATAAAATAATTAAAAACAAGGAAAGAAACACCTGAGTCTTCCTTGGAAGAAATCAGCAAGGGCGTCTCACACCTGGCTGTATTTGAGCTGATCCTGTCCAGGTGAGGCAGAATCTGCCCAACAGACCAGCAAAGAGAAACTATCCTGCACAAAGGCAAGGAAATAGGTGCAGAGAGGCATGAGAAAGCAGAATTGAGGGTTCAGAGCTGTCCAAAGTATTGGGAGCATGGAATGCAAGGGACCTAGGGAGGAGGAGGAAGGAAGAGGAAAACCAGAGACCGTGTAAAGGAACCTATGCTGCACCTCTGAGCAGTGGGAAGCCACCAAGAACTCGCAGCCAGGTCAGATGGGATGGGAATTGTGTATTACAAAAACCATTTTTTTTTTTTAAGAAAAAAGATTGGTTGATTGATTTACTTGAAAGGCAGAGAGACAAAGGGGGAGAAACAGTGAGAGAGAGAATTTTGTATCTGCTGGTTCACTCCCCAAATGGCTGCAACTGTAGCTACCATCATTACAACGGTGCTATAGAAAATCAAGGAAAGATCATTTCAAGAAGGAAATGAACAATGGCATCATTGCTTATAAGAGAAGTCCAATAAGCAAGACTGAAATGAGACAAGTGAGTCACTGGAGATGTTGGCAGGAGCAATTCTAGGGGTGTCTTTAAGGAAGAAGCCAGACTCACATGGGCTGAGAAATCAGTCACAAAGATCTAGAGACTGGGAGTTCACACCACTCTTTCTAGAACTTTGTGGAAAAGAAGCAAGGCTGTGGGTCTAAGAGTTAGAGAGAGGCCCAGGTAGAGTTAGGGCTTAGGGGAGAGGGCTGTCTGCGGGCCGTGATGCAGAGGGAGCATAAACACACTCGTACACTGAGGAAAGCAGAGTGACAGGGAAAAGTTTAGTTAATGACTATGCAAGATCCTTGAGAAGCCAGGAGAACAGACTCAGCCAGTAGCACAGATGAGGGGCTTAGCCCTGCACAGGGAGAGACTCCTTCATCCAGGCTGCAGCAGATAATGCATCATAAAGTGGAGTTACAGCTCCACAAATGTTAGATTTTTCTATTTTCCTACTCTGACTTTATTTTGGAGACAAAATGCGATATGTATTCTAACAGAACATTTGGAAAACATCAAAGTATGAAGGAACAAAATCCCCCGGCTTAGTTTCTGGCATATCTCATTGAAGCCTTTTTTCCTTAGAGAACTGATAACACACTATAGATTTCCTTTCACAGCTTTGGATGGTGAGGGGGTGGGGAGTGGAAGGGGTTTTCATACTATTGAAAACAAAACCAACTCTTGGACGGAAGGGATATTGAGAACATTAAATGAAGCCAAGAGTTGGAATAGCCATTGTGAGAAAGTGAAGTGAGAACTCAGTAAAAATATAAGAATTTTTTAAGGTTGGTTGGCATGTCCCAGGGGCCAGACAATATCAGGTTCCAGAAATCCACAGCCGTGTCAGTCGGCACATATGTTGGATGACGGGTTCCAGAATGTTCGCCAGCCCACTTAAGGAAACTGGGGAAGAGGATTAGATTAATTTACACCTAAGTTTTGCCTGAAGGTTCATCTTGTAATCCTCGCTAGAGTCCTATAAGATCAGCCATGGCCCTTTTACAGGTGAGGAAACAGGAACAGCCATGACTTGCCAGGTAGTGCATAGTACAGCAGGGAGAGGCCTAAGGAAAACTGGCCTCTCTTCCCAGCCCCAAACTTGGGCCATGTGACCACAGAAGCCCTGCAGGGCACAAAACCCCTGGAACTGTGTAAGTAATCGACCAAAGCTCTTAGGGCAAGATGAGCTCATTTTGGAACAGCATCATGGTGCAGCGGGTAAAGCCATCGCCTGCAGTGCCAGCAGCCCATATGGGCACCAGTTCAAGCCAGCTGCTCCACTTCCAATCCAGCTCCCTGCTTACGTGCCTTGGAAAGCAGAGGAAAATGGTCCAAGTGCTTGAGCCCCTGATATCCATGTGGGAGACCTGCAAGAAACTCCTGGCTCCTGGCTCCTGGTTTTGGCTTGCCATAACTATGAGCAGTGTGGCCATCTGGTGAGTGAACCAACAGATGGAAAAATCTCTCTCTCTCTCTCTCTCTCTCTCTCTCTCTCTCTCTCTCCCTCTCCTCTGTAGCTCTGACTTTCAAATAAATAAATTAACTTTTTTTAAAAAAAAAAAAGATGAGCTGGTTACTAAAATCTCCTCCTCATTAAAAGACTAGCACAACAGGTGAACAACATGATGAAAGAAGCAAAGCTTTACATTTAGCATGAAAACAGCCCATTAATAAAATTGCCGTTCCAGTGGAACAATGTATGGAGTGACAGGTGCTGTGCCAGAGCCTCAGGATGGCAAGGGAGCAGGGCCACACTCAGAGCAGAGTCGTGGTCAATCAGCAAGGTCACATATGTGACCTATGCACCCTAATAGCATCCAGCTCCTCACAACAGAAAATGTGGCATCAGTACACTGGGGGTGCATCCAACACGGTGAGGACCCACATAAGTTTCACCTGCTGTGACCCTCCACCCTGCATCTGAATATCCCGCACCTTCCAACAGAAGGGCCTGGCCACCAACCCATCACACTGATGTGTAGATGCGCAGAACTCTTGCGCAAGAGACAGGACCCAAATGTTGGGCTTCACAGATTTTAGACGTCCTGGGATGAGCAGGGAAGATCTGGGCGGCGCGCCGCTTGCCGGATCTTAGCTTAAGTCCTCATTCCTGGCTGGTGCCCTCCTTCCCTTGGTTCTGGCCCCAGACCCCGGTTCTCTGAGCCTCTGAGCTGATCCCACCCAACCTCCTGGCCCCAGAGGGTCGGTCCTGCGGTCCCCAAGTTCCTGCTTGGCGCGCCCTCTAGTGGTCAAGTATGGGGAGCGCGAGAGACTGCCAGGTAGGGAAAAGGCCATCAGTTGGTGCCCAAGGACCAGTCTGGGATGTATGAGCAGGACAGAGCGTGGACAAACAGGAATCCGTCCTGCCCAAAGCCTGGGGGGCCCGGATGTCTAAGAGACAAATCCAGTTAAGAGTGAGGGCTCTATAGCCAGAGTCCCTGAAAGCATCAAACGAGTTAAGACATATGAAAGTCTTAGAATAGCATAATCCACAGTACACACTCAATAAATGCTATCATCATCATCTTTTTAAGTATGAACATCTTTATTATCTGCCTAATATTAACAAGTTTAATATTTTCAACATAAATTGGAATTATAATAAATATGTAAAGAATTATATAAAATATCATATAAATATAAAATTTCTATATGCTATGTAATCTATAGGATTTGAAATTAAGCAGCCTAAAATGTCCTAACATGAACCTTAATGTAGTCTTTATATATAAACCTTTGATATTTAGCTACCGTGTACTCTACACACATAACCCTCTGCAGTTAGCTATATGTGTATGTATCTGACTCTAAAGAGCTCACTGCAGCAGTAAGGGCTGACAAAGCTGAAGATTCTGCTTGGTTCGTGAAAGCTCTGGAAATACCCTGTAGGTTTTCTGTTGAAATCTTTCACCTGCTTATTTATCCAAGTAAATTGATGTATTCATTGTCATACATCCTTTCTTTCTCTTATGTCAATCACTATTACTACAAAAATTTACATTTGGAAGTTTTTACTCTGGGTCCTGATACTGCTTATCCTTATAAAGGAATCACAAATCTTTATGAAAATAATATTCATTTAATCAACAACTATTAAAGCTGAATTTTCCCTCTCTTCTCCACTTTTTGTCAACATGTGGACATTCTCTGTACTGTAAACCCACACATAAAATATACCGAAGCTTAGATAAAGCATGATTTGGAGCAGAAGAAAACCTTGAACTGAAGGAGAAGAGGACAAAACTAGGGAATCTATTCACCATCAGGGCAGGGAACTTGACCATGCTGCTGCTGCTGCTGCTGTGAGCAACCGAAACAATCTGCTTTTGCAGTGCCCGTGCTGGCTCCTGTCACCAGGCCTGTCACCCTCTGCGATGCTTCTCTTTCTCCCTGTAAGGTTCCAGTACGCCAGGGGGACCACATTTTCAATATCTTCCTGCATGTCTTCTAGGGTCAGGTGAATGTGTGGATGAATGAACAAATGTTTGCATTAAATTAATACATTAATTTGAGAGAGATAGGCAGAGAGCTCCCCTCCACTAGCTCACTCCCTCCACTAGCTCACTCCCCTAAATGTCCGCAACAGTCAGGACTGGGGCCAAAGTGGGGAGCTGGGAACTCATTCCAGGTCTCCCACATGGATGGCAGGGACCTAATTACTTGACCCAACACCTCTGCCTCCTGTGCATCAGCAAGAAACCAGAACTGAAATCAGAGCTGGAACTCAAACTCACGCACTTCGATACGGATTGGGTGTCTTAACTGTTAGTCCAAATTCCCACCAAAATGAATCAATTCTGTTATTTACAAGTTATTATATAAAATCTTTAAATGACTTCCTAATTCATTTCAGTTTTCAATTATTCCTTGAACTAGGCTATATCCTGTTTTACAAATAGAAAATCTGGGAGTTTATTTAAACTTGCTGGAATCAGTTTAAAACTGACGGGCACTCAATATCTCAACTATGGTGCCTAAAAAAAACTCACTTTCACCAGAATTCTGAATTGAATTTCATTCACAAAGGCTCCAGATGCCAAACCACCAAAGGAAAGGCAGTTTGCAATGCCCTGTCTCTGGCAGCCCTTTCCTGTGGCATGACCGCCGGGCTGCAGAATGGCCCACTCTGGTGAGCTAAGTTAATACAGATGGATTTGGGGATTTCAGGCTCTTGAACATCTTCATGCTCTTTACTCTAGATTCACACTCCCTTTCTAGGTTTTCCACATCCCAAGTTTTCTTTAGTTAAGTGGCAAATAAATGGCTTGCCAATGTGACTCTGGAGGAGCAAGAGAGGAGGGGATGGAGGAAGAAAGGAAATATTAGATTCTTAGAATTGTGTGTATGAACTCTGTTGAATCTGTTCTCTTTGTGTTGGTATCACATTAACATGAGAAATGTCTTGTAATTATCATGCATTGCTGAGAATCTAATATACTAATAAATTCCTTTTAGAAAATTTAATGTAGATATCTAAAGAAAAATGACTGTGAATAAATAAGGAATATCATTGGAAGCCATTATGTGTCCAGATTCTGCTGCTGCCTTTGAAGAGCTGGGCAGGGGGGAGTAGAGAGAAAGCCAAAGATGAACATCTGGGGAAGAATGAAGTACAATTCACTCACTCATTCATTCATTCATTCATTCTCCTCTCTCCTCCTCCTCCACCCCTCATCTTCTTCCTGTATGGACCCATGTGTACACATATGCACACACACACTCACACACATGCTGAAATTGATTGAGTGCCAGGTACTGTGATCACTAACCTCTGTATAGGATTTCATTCAGTTCTCAATATTGTATGGGTGTTGATACTCTGAAATCGAAATGTGTCTTACAGTCAAGCCTAACCTTAGGGCACGGTCTGATCAGACACATTTTCCTTGTATGGTAACTCACAATCGTGTGCACCATCCACAGTGTTCTGCAGGGGAGGGATTGGAGCATTCTCTCCACACCACAGGTGAGGAAACGCATAATGAGCGGCCAAGCACAGAAACCAACTCAGGTTTAGTTAACTTCTCAGAAGCTCATGCTTCTGACCCTGTGATACAAACTAGAGGTTTTCCCTTTGCCCTTTTAAGTGTCTAATTTCTTGCACAAACATTGTTTTGTAGGAAATAAGCATCAATGCGTGTCAGAAAGGACAATTAAAAAGAATATTTTAAAAGCCCCATTGAAGATAGCAAATGTTGAATGGCCAAGAACAGATAGCACAGTCAGGACACATGCTCACTAACTTTATATAAATCCACAAAGTATAAAAGCATGATATCTTGCTTTCTCTTTCATCTCCCTGTCTTACTGTTGTGAAAAATCTCAGATGTCCCTCACCATGAACTGGGAGTATCATTAGGATTCACTTATGGCAGCTTTCTCTTAGAATTTGATGGCTCTTTCAAGACAGATTGGATTATTTCTTTAAATCCTTACCATTTCAGTGTAACTTCAAGCCAAATGGTGCAGAGGTCTAGCAAAACCCCATCTGGACTTTAGGAGAAGCAGTCTGTATGTGTTGAGATGAGCAGCACGTGTCATATCAAAGCTACCAATACGTCATGTTAAGCGTACAGTGCAGTGAAAGAACATACAGGAAGTTATTGAAGGAATTCTCCTAAGGAAGAGAAGCCACTGGGATAGCTGGCCTATCACAGGACTGCTAGGGACCTCACCCCTCCCCAGGCTCAGAGGAGACCTCAACAACCTCAACTTCCTGTCAAGTACCCCATGATGGCTATGGTGCTGCTCAGATGAGACCACTTGCTGATAACCAATAGAAAATGTTCTGGAATTTCTGCCATAGCCTTGCTGAAATTATTAACAAAAGGCTTTCAAAGGAATTACACGCTTCTAAAACCTTGGCCCCAATGACTTCAGTGTGCAAATATCTATATAAAGCCCATTGCTAGCACCTCCTAGGGCAAATGGGTCTCACCCACAATAACACTCTCTCCAACTCCTTGCCAACACCAGGAGACACTGTGCACGAGGAGAGAAATATGAGAACCCCAGGCACTGGGAGTTGAGGCTTTGGGAGCACTGAAGAAAAGGTAATAAAAAGGAACATTCAACAGAGAAAACAACCTCGCTTTTCATTTCAGGTTTCTGCACAGTTCTGCCTGACACAATGCATAAAAGCAGATGCTGGGCTGTGGCATGGGGGGGACTGAGGCATCAAATCAAATTAATATTTAATCTTTTGTGACTTACAAACCTAGAAGTGTTTTCTGCAGCCAGGCAATAGCACCACTCAGGATGAAAACAACTTGAAATGATGAAATGCAAAAACATCAGAGTGTTTACTTCCGTTCTGCACTGGCTCTGGGGGACCGAAGGTCGCGGGTTAGGAGCAAATACACTGCAAAAGGAGAGGCAGGGGCAGGGGCAGGCAAGGCCTCTGGAAGGGAACATTTCACAGCAGAGTCACGGTTCCTTACTAACTTTCCAGTTATCAAACTCAGCCTCAAACGGAGACTTTGGTGTCAGGTTGCTGGACCTGGTTTCCATTCACAGAGGCAAAGCTTGCAGATGTGGGTCTGTGCCAAATGCAAAACCCTCTGTGGAGCCCCTTCGGGCAAGATCCATTTTCTGTCAGCAGTTTTCACCTTCTCCTCTTTCCATTGTTGTCCAAATCCAGCGGCTCTTGGAGCTTTCCCATCCAGAGGGTCGGTCCTCGTTACACCCAACGATAGCTGAGTTGCAAAAACCTGACAAAGCTATCCTTCCCCTGGGAGGAGTAAGCAGATTTGAAAAACTCTCTGAACAAAGATTTGAGAGCAGCTTGTGCACACCTAAGCTATGCCTGTTCACAGTGCCCTTGCCACAATAAGGCCAGGTGGAGAGTTTTCTCTTTAGAAACTATATTAATTCTGTCAAGCAAATGCACAGAGGGGACCAGAGCAATTGTTTCGCAAATATAATTACTAATTTGAGCAGTTGTGGGTTTTTTTTGTTTTATTTAATTGATAGCTTTATGGGGCCATAATTCACAAAGTACACACTTTGCCTCTTAAACTACACAGTTCAATGTATTTTCTTATGTTTACAGACATGTGTAAACATCATATCCACATTTCAGAACATTTTTATCACCTTTACAAGAAGCCCTGTACCCATGATCTATCACAGCCATTTGCTCTTCATCCCCCCTCTGCCACTCCAGCCCTAGACAATTACTCATCTGTGTTCTGTCTCTGTAGGTTCGCCTATTGCAGCTAAAAGGAGACGTACAATATGTGTGTCTGGCCTCTATCATTCAGCATAATGTTTTCAAGGTTCACCCATGTTGAAGCATGTGTCAATTCTTCATTCCTATTTATGGCCAAATAACATTCCACTGTACGCATAGATCATATTTTATTTACCATATTTTACCATATTTTATTTATATGCCCCAACTGATGGACATTTGGGCTGTTTCCATTTTTTGGTTATTATGAATAATGCTGCTATGAACATTCATGAGCACGTTTTGTGTGGGCATGTGTTTTCATTTTTCTTGGCTATATGCCTAGGAATGATATTTCTGGATCATATGTTAGCTCTATGTTTGAGGAAGTGCCAAACTGTTTTCTGAAGTTGCTGCAGCATTGGACATTCCCACCAGCAGAGTATGAAGGTTCCAATTTCTTCACATCTTCACCAATATTTACTTTTATAATAGATAATGTTTGACTATCACCATTTAGTGGATATGAAGTGGTATCTCACTGTGGTATTGACTTAAATTTCCCTGGTAACTAATGAGGTTGAGCACCTTTTCATGTGATTATTGGCAATCTGAATATCTTCTTCAGAGAAATGTCTATATAGAGCCTTTTCCCTTCTTCAAACTGGCTTATACGACTCCTGATTATTAAGTTGTATGAGTTATTTATATGTTCTAAAAATAACTATCCTAGAAAACATATGATTTACAGATGTTTTCTCCCATTCTGTAGGTTGTCTATTTTCTTGATGGTATCCTTTGATGCAAAAATATCTTTAATCTTGATGAAAATAAGTTTACCCATTTTTTTCTTTGGTTCCATTGTCTAATTCAAGATTATGGAGACTTATGTCTATGTTTACTTCTAAAAACAACGTAATTTTAGTTCTTACATTAGGATCTCCAACCAATTTTGAGTTGTCTTTGTCTTTGGTATGAGGTAGGGGTCCAACTACATTCTTTTACATGTGGTCCCAGAGCCATTTGTTGAAAATATTATTGATTCCCCCATTGAATGATCCTGGCATCCTTGTCAAAAATCAGTTAACCATAAATGTATAAGTTTATTTCCGGACTTTTCAGTTCTATTCCATTGATGTTTCTGTCTGCTTTAAACTGATACTATACAGTTTCGATTAGTATTACTTTTTAGTAAGTTTTAAAATTAGGAAGTAAAAGTCATCCTTCAACTTTTTTTAATAAAAGAAAGACAGAGGCAGACAGAGAACTTCCATCCACTAATTCATTCCCCAATGCCCACAATAGCCAGGGCTGGGCTAGACTAAATCCAGGAGCCCAGAATTCAATCTAGGTCCCCCCAACATGGGTGGCAGGGACTGAAGTACTCGAGCCATCACCCACTACCTCCCAGGGTACACATTATCAGGAAGCTGGTATCAGAGGTAGAGCCAAGACTTGAACCCAGGTACTGTGAAATGGGAGGAGGCATCCCAAGTTATGCCTTAATTTCTGAGCCAAATTCCTGCCCTTCCAACTTGGTTCTTTGTCAAGACTACTTCGACAGTACTGAATCTCTTTAAAATTTCCATATGAATTTTAGGGATAGCTTGCCAATTTCCATAAAGAAGCCAGCTGGAATTTTGATGAGGATTATGCCAAATTTATAGGTCAATTTGGGGAGTATTAACATCTTGATAATATCGCCTTCCAACCCATGAATACGAGATGTCTCTCCATTTATTTACACTTTCTTTCATTTTTAAACACTTACTATTTAATTGAGCAATAAAAATGGTATACATTTCCCATGAATAATGTGTTATTTTGAAATGTATATATATATATAGTGGAATGGCTAAATCAAGCTAATTAACGTATTCATAACTTTATATTCTTATGATTTTTTTATAGTGAGAACATTTAAAATCTACTCTTTCAGAAAATTTCAAGACTACAATACACTGTTATGAAGTATAGTCAGATATCCTGAATTTATTCTTCCTATCTGAGATTTTCTATCATTTGATCATCATTTTCTTAATTTTTAAACAATGTTTTGTGGTGTCCTAGGTATTTCATTGTTTTTTTTTTTTTTCATGTAAATGTGGCACAGTGTGTTAAGTTGCCACTTAGGACGCTGGCATTTCATATGAGAGCACTAGTTAGAGACCTGGCTGCTCCACTTCTGATGCAGCTCCCTGCTAACGTGGCTGGGAAGGTAGCAGATGATGGTCCAAGTGCTTAGATCCCTGCCACTCCTGTGGCAGGCCTGAGTGAGGTTCCTAGCTCCTGACTTCAGCCTGGTCCAACCCCAGCTGTTGCAGCTATTTGGAGAATGAATAAGAGGATGGAAAATCTCGTTCATTCTCATTCTCTCTCTCTCTCTCTCTTCCTCCCTCCCTTCTTCTTCCCCTCCCTCCCTCTCTCTCCAGTTAACGGCCCAAGTACTTGGGTCCTGGCACCCACATTGAATGAACCTAATGGAGTTCCAGGCTCCTGGCTTAGGCCTGGCCTAGTCCTGGCTATTATGATCATTGAGGAGTGAACTAATGGGTAAATAATCCTCTCCTCTCCTCTCCTCTCCTCTCCTCTCCTCTCCTTCTCTCCTCTTTCTCCCTCTCTCTCTCCCTCTCCTTTTCTTTCTCCCTCTTCCTTCTCTTTCTGTCACTGTTCTTTTCAAAGAAAGAAGGAAATTGGTTTTTTTTTTAAGTTATTCCTACACCATACGAAGTGTAATTGTTTGGATTTTTGGCTTGTTTTCTTATCGAAGAATCACAGAATTTGGAAGGGAGCTAGATATTCTCTATGACTGTTCTTTCTTCTGGAGCAAGGGTCAGCAAGTGTCTTTACTGAGCTAGATAATAAGTGTTTTTCCACGCTATGGGTCAACCATTCACCTGTGATGTTGTAGAACTAAAATAGTCACGGATATTTGTAGCCAAATGGGTAGGACTGTGTTATAATAAAGTTTTATTTTTTTAAAAATGGCATAGGTTGACTGTGGCCTGCCATCCCTCTCCTAGAGTAACAGCTTGGTTTAAGGCTTCCTGGAAGACAGACTACATCTCTCAGCCTTCCTCACGACCAGATGTGCACGTAACATAAGCAGCAGTGGCACCTCCCCTTCCTTCTCTCCTCCTTCCAGTCTGCTGTTCAGAAGGCAAATGTGGCGGCTGGACCACCGCTCTGAGGACAGAGGCCATGGCAGAGAAGACTACTGAAACTGAAAGCACTTCAGGGGCAGTCTCTCCACCAGCTCCAGGATGCTATGCTCAGAATTCTTACACGAGAGAGAAATAAAACACCTTTTGTACTTAAGACTCTGTTGATACTCTCTCTCTCTCTCTCTCTCTCTCTCTCTCTCTATATATATATATATATATATATATAGTCCCAAATTAACACAGGGACTCAGAGATGATCTCTTGAGGTCCCTCATTTTATAGATGGTAAAACAAAAATGAAGACACGTGACTTAACTCCCATCAGTGGCTTGTTAATGCCAGTCACAGTAAGGCCTACCTTCTAAGTGTTGTCATTCTGAATCCAAAGCTTTTTCTAGATTTATGTGAGGCTAACACTCCTATAAACACACATTGAAATTACAAAGGTTTATGATTTTCTTGTTTAATTTTTTTTTCCCCTAAGAACAGGTGCTCAGTTTTATTCTAGCAGTAAAAGGAAAATATGTTTTTATTTATAGAAACTTGTTTTATGGTCAGTTCTTCTCAATTCTATTTATTTCAGAAAAACAAAGTGCTTTAGAGTAATTATCCACTGAAAGCAGGAGAAAGTCAAAATTCTTTTCAAAGGGTTTTACATATCATTGTCTTTAATCACGAATCCCACACCAAAAAAATAAATGCTGTGATTCAAGCAGAGTGCCTGGGTCCTACTCCTTGCTTCACTCCCAGATGTAGCTTCCTAGTAATACACACTCTAAGAAGCAGTAGTGATGCCTCAAGTACTTGTGTCCCTGCTGCCCACGTGGGAGATCCAGACTGAGTTCATAGCTTCGGGCCCAGCCCTGGGTGTTGTGGGGGTTTGGGGAGTGAACCAGTAAATGGAAGTGCTCTCTCTCTCTCTCTCTTCCCCCTCTCCATGCACCTCACCCCATCTCTGTGCCTTTCAAGTAAAATGAAAATAATTAATGAAAAAGATTTTTTAAAGAGAAAAAGGTAACTAAGGAGATTGCATAATCCTTCTTTGATTTTTTTCTCCAAAAATGAATAGATTCTTATTTGTTTCTGAGCATTTCAGTTTGCATTTTAGAAACAGCAATACATGCCAAGTGGCTCAAAAGATAGCACAGCATGTATCTATTCAATTTTTGCACTTAATATATAAGCACATATTCAATTTTTGCATTTCTGAATTGTCTTATATACTACATATTTATGTGAGATATATATATGTATATATATATATATATATATATATATGTGTGTCAAACAAGTTTAAAGACGATGCTACTAATAATATTGAACTGCATGAAACAAGCTTACACAAATTGTCCCTTGAATGGGTAATAGAATTGTGCACCTATCCTCTTTCTAAATATCCACTTTAATATAAAAAAGACAAATTATATTCCTTTTGTTTTGGCAAATAAAGATATGAGAAGCATTTCAGTATGATGACTTGAGAAAATGAACAGTTAGCTTGAAATCTAATCCCTCCAGCAGTGAGATCCACATAACCCCCTGTTCCACCTCTGGCCAATGGGAAGATGCCACAACAGGAAGCTGAGCCTGGCAGCAAAGCAGATTTTCTGTGGTGCACTGTGAGAGGGCTCAGGTTACAAAAGGACATGACTTCAACTTCTAATAATGTCCGCGTGCATGCTTCACTATTGAGATGGGAAGAGTGAGGTATTTCCTGCCCCTATCCTGGCCATACTTAAAGGTCAAGATACTTATTACCTCTGGACGTGATCTTTACGAGCTAACAGAAAGCATCTCTGAGGATGTGAGAGCATGAGCTGGAAGTGAGCAGTCTGTGACCCAGTACACCACGACTTGTGAGGCCAGGAATGTTTGAATTGGTGCATGTCCCTTTAATTGTTTATCTAGAAAACTGAGATAATATTGTGCACTGTCCACTACTTTGCCCTTCCCCACATCTCTTTCAGTAATAATCCTGAACCTCCCCTCTTGCTTTGGAGGCCAGAGTAGCTGATAACCAAAGAGGGAAGCCAGGCCCGTTCTCATCAATAATTAATATCTGTGTTCTTTACTCTTTGTAAGTAATTTTTCAAATTTTTAAAACCTCAAACAGTCCACTACAATGTATATGATTATGGTATTTCACAGATGGTAGACCTGAGGCCAGAGAAATTAGTTAAGTCACCCAAAGTTACACATCTAATAAATGCAAAGGCAGATCTTGAACCCCAGACATTCTGAGTCTGAAACCTTTCTCTTATTAGCATGTTGGTTCACCAGAAAGCAGGTAGAGATCACCTCATTTCACCAGGGCATAGGCCTCCCAGAAGAGGACCACCTGAGTAAGATGTTCCTGTGTTATCAAAAGTAGAAATTGGGTGCAGGAGGTAAGACACTGCTTAGAATGTTCACATGTCATGTTGGAGTGTCTGGGTTCAAGTCCTGGCTCTGCTTCCAATTCTAACTTCCTGTTAGTGCACACCCTGGGAAGTGGCAGATAATGGGGCAAGTGCTTGAGTTCTGGGCTCCTGATTTCAGCCTGGCCTAGTCCTGGCTGCTCTTGGCATTTGGGTAGTAAACCAGCACATGGAAGAACCCCTGTCCTCTGCCTCTCTCTCTTTCTCTGCGCTTCAAAAAAAGATACTACATGTATGCAAAATCAAGCAGTGAGGCATTGCTTAACTCAAATGCCCAGAAAAAGAGGCCACATGCCTCAACGGAAGCTTTTGAGGAGTCAGGGACATGGTGGGATGTTTGCTAGTGACCTTTGCTGAAAGGTCGTTGAATTCAATCCCTCCTTCTGAAGATGCAGATTCTGAAGGCAGAGAGATAAGCACTTTCATTCATTGCTTCATCAAAACTATTGGGCATATCTTGGATGCTGACATAAGCAAAGAAGCAATGCACTTAGCAGCAGAAATGCTCCCCCGTGTGCACCTGACACTCCACTCTTTCTCCTGGGTTTTCAGTCCTTTTGAAAGCTCCATAGTGTTTCTCAACCCAACCTTATCACAAGTAAATACGGCTCCATTATATATATATATATATATATATATATATATATATATATATATATATATAGAGAGAGAGAGAGAGAGAGAGAGAGAGACTAGCTTTGGTGTCTAACATTCTTAAAGGGGCTCTGGACCATTCTGAACATCAGTGATGATCATGGGGTTTTGAATGTAGGTGTAGAAATGAGAACACTGGGTGGGATGTCCCCTGAGCCTAGAATATCCCCCATAAGGAGATGACACCTGTCTGCTTCTCTGGGTGAGCGTGTGTGCATCTCTGCATGCAGGGGAAACAGATCCCAGACCTAAGGGCTGGGCTATTAACCATCAAAGATGAGTGAAACAAAACAATGCAGTTAACCAAGAGAGCTGGTCAACCGGCTTTCACTTTGCTGTACTCAAGTACATGAAATTATTAACACTTACATTTTCTTTTTCCCCCTAAGAGATGTGAACAGTACCCACAGTTGAGGTGGAGAAATAACTGGAAAGCAAGTAAGCCAGAGATATAAAGATTTAACCCCGGGGGCAGACATTTAGCCTAGATGTTAATACACCTGCATCCCACATCAGGGTTAGCTTCCTCAGTCCCAGCTCCAGAATCCAACTTCCTGTGCTGACTCAAGTAATTGGGTCCCTGGCACCAGCATGAGAGACCTGGACTGTGTTGCCAGCTCTAAGCTTCAGAGCCATCCTAGCTGGGAGATGCATTCCAGGTATTTGGGGGAGAGGGGTGAATGGGTGGACAAAAACACACATTCTCTCTCTCTCTCTCTCTATCTCTCTCTCTCTCTGTCTCTCCCTCCCTCTCTCTCTCTCCTCTCTCTCTCATCCTCCCACCCAAATAAATAAATAAAAATTTAAAAGATTAATCCTGGATCCATGTAATGCAGCTAAAATCAGTTTGATGTATAATATGTTACAATTTTAAAACAATTGTGTTGTCATCATTTATATCACACTTCCAAGCCTCTTTCAGCTGGGGTGAGATTGTCTTTGAGCCTTTCATTTCAGTATCAACTCTCTCGCCTTCTTTTCCAGCTTCCCATATCCTGTGAGCCATGCTTTGTCTCTCTTCTGGAATTCTACTCCCTCCAGATAATTTCTTTTTGTGAATGTTTTCCACATGTCCTAAGTCTTAGTTTACTCTTCTGCCTTAAATTCCTTTTCCTGAAAATATCTCTTAATGTGAATATTACAGTTATGATTAATAGCTACTTAAATACATGAAATCTGTTCTCTTTATATTAATAAACATTTTAACAATAGTGACTTCCCAGTCACTATTTTAAGGCCACCACATACATTCTCTCATTTAATCCTCAGAGACTTTGATAGCCATAGAGCTTAATGAAGTTGTCTACGACCACAGGCAGCCTACCAGGGTCACTGGACTCAGAGGCTCTTGAGGGTGTTCTTATATTGCTTTTCCTGCACCTGGAACAGTTCCAGGCCCAAAAAAAGAAGCTTTAGAAATATTTGTGCATGGATGAACAGGGAGTGGATGGATGGTTGAGTATGTAGATCAGTGGATGGTCATGTGGATGGATGGATTGATGTGTGGGTGGATGAATGGGTATATAGAAGAATGAATAGATGGATGGGTGGGTGGTTAGATGTATGAATGGGTAGATGGAAATATAGATGAATGAATAGATGGATATATGGACGAATGAATGTATGGATGAATGGGTGGATGGATGGATAATGTGTCAGGGCAAAATTTTCAATAAGACCTATTTACCTTCAAAACTGATCAGTCCTCCTAACTGCTGTACTATATGTTGGATCTAATACATAAATAGTTGGAGAAAGAATTAGTACAATAAAAACTCTAAAACATAAGCAGATTCTCTGAGGACCAGCTCAATCTATAAAATATGGACCTGTATTGATAGGTGTATAGCTTACAAAAACTGCTCCATACACCTCATTTTCATCAACTGTACACAGGATAGAGTGGGGCCTCTACTGCAGTGTTGTTATGCACTGTGAATGAAACACAGAAGGTCCTTGCTAATACTGTGCCTGTCTCAGGGTAGAAACCTAGTAAACACCACCTGTCTACCATCATGACACAGGCTCACTTTGAAAGAAAGATACCAGTGTGATTGGGAAACTCAAAAGCTATATCAGTTTTTTAAAGTCCATCCACAGAGATTGATTTTTGATCTTTATAGAAATCTGAGAGCAAACGCTGAGCTTTGAGCAGGGCTAGGAGTGTGGGGATGAGGACTGAGTGTTGTGTGACAAATATATTCATGCCTTCTCAGTCTCCCTCCCTGCTTTGGAAACAGTTTTTCTGCCAGGGTGAGGGCTAACTGAATGCTGGCCAATTAAATAAGATGTTTTGTTGTTTTTTTTTTAAATGTATATCAGACAAATGGATTACTTAGTATGAAATGACTTGCACATATGTGTCATTTCAGCAAAAGAATGGAAACAATTGCATGTCCATCAATAGACTGAATATATTTCCCTATAGCTGAGTCCTGGGCAATGTCTCTGTACTGCTATGATACAGAGAAGAGAGGATGGTGTGCCTACCTTGGATAAGAACAGGGTAAATCACAAATATAAAATATTCATGTGTGTATTATATATATACTGCATACATAATACACATACTACCTGTTCAAGAGGAAACAAAAAAAGAATACATGGGGCTCATGCTGTGGTATAGTGGGTAAAGCCACTGCCTGCAGCTCCAGCATCCCATATGAATGCCAGTTCGAGTCCTGGCTGCTCCACTTCCAATGCAGTTCTCTGCTATGGCCTGAGAAAGCAGAAGAAGACAGCCCAGATCCTTGGGCCCCTGCACCCACATGGGAAATCTGGAAGAAGCTCCTGGTTCCTGGCTTCGGATCAGCGCAGCTCCAGCCGTTGCTGCCATCGGGAGAGTGAACTAGTGGATGGAAGAGCCCTCTCTCTCTCTCTCTCTCTCTCTCTCTCCCCCTCTCCTTTGACCTCTGTGTAACTCTTTCAAATAAATAAATAAATCTTTTAAAAAAAGAAAAAGAATACACTAAAGAAACATGGCTTCCTATAGAGGGATGGAGAGAATTAGAGGAAGCCAGTTGGAAGCAAGGTCTCTCTGAATGCAGTTTGCTTTATGGTGTTGTCTTTCAAATATCTGAATGTTTTTACATAATCTAAAGTACAAATTTAACTTTAAAATATGAAAATACAGTAAGCCCAAACAACTGAAATCAAATTAAAACAAATAAAGTTTTCAGTGTATCAGATATAACCAAACAGAGAATTATTTCAAATAACTTTAGGATGTGTTGTTTGGCACATCTCATAGTAAGAGGGCACTTTCTGATAAAAGAATGACAAAAAAATCTACAGCTGAATTTAGTGTTTCATTGTTTTAATAATACTGAGTGTTGGTTTGAAATTAATACACACTCACACTTGGATAAATTAATAATGCTAAAGTCATTAGGAAAAAATATTTTCAGCATTATAGGAAATAAATTACAATATAATATGAAAGAAGTAATAATCTGTAATCTTAAATTGGAAGTGCAAATGTCAATATAAAGTCATGATTTATTATTCTCTTCCTATTAAGAAATGACTCTGAAACAATGACACCATTTTAGCAATGAGCATCCCCAGTGTCCAGATGATGGCCTCCAAATACCATCTTCCTTTAAAAGAACCCAGGACTCCTTGGGGGAGTTTGACCACCCACAAGACCAGGGCAAGAAATGTGTAAGATACGCCGGCGCGTGGCTCAGTAGGTTAATCCTCCGCCTTGCGGCGCCGGCACACCGGGTTCTAGTCCCGGTCGGGGCACCGATCCTGTGCCGGTTGCCCCTCTTCCAGGCCAGCTCTCTGCTGTGGCCAGGGAGTGCAGTGGAGGATGGCCCAAGTGCTTGGGCCCTGCACCCCATGGGAAACCAGGAGAAGCACCTGGCTCCTGCCATCGGAACAGTGCGGTGCGCCTGTCGCAGCGCGCCTACCGTGGTGGCCATTGGAGAGTAAACCAACGGCAAAAGGAAGACCTTTCTCTCCGTCTCCCTCTACTGTCCACTTTGCCTGTCAAAAATTAAAAAAAAAAAAAGAAATGTGTAAGATAACTGAGGCATCTTCTGTCAGACACTACAAACCTACGGAGGCAGTGCCAAAAAGCATAGATACTAACTTGAGGGATTCCCAGTGGCCAAAGACAGGACAGCAGGAGCATCTAAAGGAACAATGGCTGCAGTGGACTAAAGGACAACAAATATACATAAAGCCATGAATTTTCACAGTATTCATGTATGAACTCACTGGCCACTTGGTGGATTTGCTGAACACAAATTTTCACTGCAAAAATGGATAAATAAAGAGAATCACCAAAGAAATATCAATCACCTTGAGAACTGACCAAATAGGAGGCTGATTATTTTGTGGCTTGATTTAGAGCAATTAAGAGAGATACAGAAAGCGAAAGCGATAGAGAGTGATTTATTCATAATTCATTGTGAGCATAAAAGCCCTCCCCAACACTTCCTTGCTGTCTCCTACTGTACTCCTTTTTTTTTTTTTTTTTTTTGACAGTCAGAGTGGACAGTGAGAGAGAGAGACAGAGAGAAAGGTCTTCCTTCTGCCGTTGGTTCACCCTCCAATGGCCGCCGCAGCTGGCGCGCTGCAGCCTGCGCACCGCGCTGATCCGAAGGCAGGAGCCAGGTGCTTCTCCTGGTCTCCCATGGGGTGCAGGGCCCAAGCACTTGGGCCTTCCTCCACTGCACTCCCTGGCCACAGCAGAGAGCTGGCCTGGAAGAGGGGCAATTGGGACAGAATCCGGCGCCCCGACCAGGGCTAGAACCCGGTGTGCCGGCACTGCAGGCGGAGGATTAGCCTATTGAGCCACAGCCCCGGCCCTACTTCACTCCTACGATACAGACTAAAATAGTCCCCTCTCACAATTTCATTTGAATGCATCACCTCTCTTAGCAAGTGGGGTTTAACTGGCTTTCAATTACCACTCTAGTTAGACCAAGGTTTTTTTTTTTTTTTTAAATCAGAAAGCCCAACAAGACTTTCTATTGGAGATTTAAATTTAATGCAGTCTCATAACAGAAAGGAAGGGAAAGTTGATTTTTATTGAGCATCAACTATATACAAAATGCCTTACAATGTAATTATCTCATTTAATTTTTTGTGCAAATGATCATTCCCATTTTGCAAATATGAAACTGAGTAGTTGAATGACTTGGCTCAAAGCCTCATCTGGTTACGTGACAGATCTGAGACTCAGAGAGAGGTCTGTGTACTACATCAGGCTGCCCAAGCCAAGGAAAACAGATGTAGTGGATACCGGGCATGGCCAGAGTTTGTGGGATGCAATGCTACTAAAAACGCCCAAGTGATGGATTGGCTAATAACTAGTCTCCTTGTAAGAAAAGAATATAACTCTGTGAGAATTTATTTGATATATGTGGCCTTGTAAAAATTAGTTAAGATTAGAACAGGAAGATATTGCAGAGTTCATTCCAGGCCAAGCTATTGTTCTCTAGATTACAAAACAGACCAAGAGACAAAAACTGATAAACCTGAAGTCACACAGTGGACTGATTAGTGTCAAAGGACAAAGACATAATGAATACCCATTCTCCCCAGGAGAACCTGCCAGGCATAACTTCAGCCAGCCTGGCATTAACCTGAGCCATCTGGCTGAATTGAAAAAGAGCATTTGCCGGGCACTGCCTGCATGCTAGTCAGGGCATGAAACACGGGTCTGATAAGTTTTGGGTGGTTTGGACCAACTTGTCAGCATCGTGTTTTAATGAGCACGAGTGTGATCATTTATAAGTGGTCTCATTAAGAGCCAAGCAGAGCTCTGCTACTGAGGCTGGTTACATAATTGGAGCCTATGTGACCAGCCAAATATAGAAAATATTAAAGTGTTAAAACATTTTGAAGTATAAAAAGATCTTAAAAATATAAATGACCTCAGCAACATATATGACCAGCAAAACATGGAAAATACTAAATAGGGTTTAAAATAGAAGAGGTATTTTTTGGGTGCATATAAAAGACTCCATCCACGACACCATTCTTGACTCCATGGTTCCTGGGTGTTCCATGTGGACATCAGTGGTGCCTGATGCAAGGGGGAAGGGGGTTCCTGGGGGCCCTGCCACATCTTTCTGCAAGGGGACAATTAGAAGCTGCCTCACGCTGGCCAATGGCTGTGTCTACAAAGCACACCTTCCTTGAAAGCTGTTGTCAGACAGTATCCTTGCCTGCAGCAAGGGTCAGCGGTCCAGCCTTGTCCTTTGGGTCCTCTGGGTCTTCTGCAGTACACGAATCCTAGTTAACTGCCATTAATCATGCATGGGCTAAAAACCTGCCCCGTGGTAGCCACTCCACCATTTCTTAAACTACTTGATGAATGAAAAAATAATCAGAATCTGAGTGTCCTGACATTGTCCACCATAACCTTTTACAAAAGTCCTCATTAGCATGGAAGAAACACAAATGTAACCCCCTGTGATTGATACCTCTCTGACCCAAAGACAAAGCACCTGTAATGTTGCTCTTAGCTCCTAATGGCCTCTATCTATCGTAAGGTTGATTAAAATTACGTAAGTGAGGAGACTCGAGAAGCTAAGATAGAATGCTGTTTTTTAAGTGGCTTTCTCTTCTTTCCGAGGACACCTTCTTAGAGGGTGGTGCCAGCACAGGTCTCCAAGTCAAACAATATCACCTGATCTTAGCAGTGGCCCGTGATGCTAACACACACCTATGGCCAAGCTACTCTGTTAGTATTTAAAAGCTTAATGTCAATGATAGAATGATAGAAAGGACATCTCTGTATACCTTTATGAAACTAGTACAAAAACTAATCTTAAAACTATTCTCATAAAAAAGAACTGGCATTGAAAATTCATACATACCCAAGGAACAATGAATATATCAAATTTGAATATATCAAACAATGAATATATCAAATTTGAATATATCAAAGCTCCTTCATTTCTCCCTCCCATCTGAAGATGCAATGATCCTAAAAGCTGCCATTTGAGTTCAGTGTCCCTGCCTTGCATTTTGTCAGTGAAACCACAAATCAATAGCTAAAAATGGATGGCAAACATTTGATTATGTAGACAACAAAAAAAATAGGAATTAAAAAAAAATCATACTCCAGCCTAATCCCCTTGCTATAGAAATAAGTATCTTGATTATTCTACAATGAAAAACAAATTGGAGTTTTCCAAGTCTATTTCCCTGGTGAAGATAAACTAATTCTTTCTTTTCTTTTCTTTTTCTTTTTTTCTTTTTTTTTTTTTTTTTTTGGACAGGCAGAGTTAGACAGTGAGAGAGAGACAGAGAGAAAGGTCTTCCTTTCCGTTGGTTCACACCCCAAATGGCTGCCACGGCCAGCGCGCGGCACCAATCCGAAGCCAGGAGCCAGGTGCTTCCTCCTAGTCTCCCATGTGGGTGCAGGGCCCAAGCACTTGGGCCATCCTCCACTGCCTTCCCAGGCCACAACAGAGAGCTGGACTGGAAGAGGAGCAACTGGGACAGAATCCGGCACCCCGACTGGGACTAGAACCTGGTGTGCTGGTGCTGCAGGCGGAGGATTAGCCTAGTGAGCCGTGGTGCCAGCCCGAGATAAACTAATTCTACACACCAAAGGGCAGGATCCCAAGCAAAGTTCGTGCTGAAGGATCACAGTGCTGGGCCCCACATTGTGGCGTAGTGAGTTAAGCCTCTGCCTACACTCCAGCATCCCATATGAGTGCTGGTTAGAGTCCTTGCTGCTTCACTTCCAATTCAGCACCCTGCTAAGACTCCTGGGAAAGCAGAGTAAGATGGACAAAGTACTTGGGTCCCTGAACCCATGTGGGAGACCCATATGGTCCAGGCTCCTGGCTTCAGCTTAGGCCAGCCCCAACCTTTGTGGCTATTTGTGGAGTGAACCAGCAGATGGAAGATATCTCTCTCTCTTTCCCTTTCTCTCTCTCTCTCTTTCTCTCTCTTTTTCTGTTACTTTACCTTTCAAATAAATAAATAAATGTATTTTTTAAAAAAATCACAGTGTTTTAAAAGCAAATATTGTTGACCATGGCCCATTGGCAATGAGGTAGATGCAGAATCTTTCTTTTTTTCTTTTTTAAAGATTTTATTTATTTGAGAGGTAGAGATACAGAGAGAGAATCTTCCATCTGCTGGTTCACTGCCCAAATGGCCACAATGTCTGGAGATGAGCCAATCTGAAACCAGGAACTAACTAGGAGCTTCTTCCAGGTCTCCCACATGGGTGCAGGGGCCCAAGGACTTGGGCCATCTTCTGCTGCTTTCCCAGGCCATTAGCAGAAAGGTGGATTGGAAGTGGAGCAAGTAGGACTTGAACTGGCACCCATATCAGATTCTGGCGCTGCAGGCAGACACTTAGCCCACTAAGCCACGGTGCCGGCCCTGAAGTACAATCTTAAAATGACCAATATTGTTTCTTCGGAAACAGTAAAAAATATGAATAGAGCAATGATAATAACATGTGCCTATTACAACATTTCAATAAGAATCATGCATCCATACTGATAGACTGCAAGACTACAGCATGCTGGTTCTACGACCCATGATTTGCCTTTAAGGAAGGTACTCAAAATTCCCTGAACCTTTTTTTGCTCATCTGGAAAATGACCATAATTAGTAATACATACTGCATGGGCATTAGATACATGGATCATACGATGTTATCCATACAAAGACATCTAGTGTTTTATTCTAGGAAACACTGGATAATTGCCAGTAGTTGTCTTTGCATTCTCAGACCTGTTCAAGCAGCACAACTTCAGATGTAAGGTGTTATCCCACCATCATCATAAACAACCATTTTCTTCCTCATAACATATGATTAAGTCATGTTTTCCATTTATATGGTGCACCTGTCTGAAGCTAGGTAAGTGTCAGAGCAAATCACCATTCACTTCATTATTTTATCCTTACCATAGCTTCAGCACCTGGGGAGATGGGAGAGATTAGTCTCATTTTACAGACAAATTCCAGTCTGAGCTGAGATTTAGGGGTTTAGGGAGGTAAGTGACTTGTCCCACATCACACAGCTGGTTACCAGCTGCAGCAGGATTTAATGTTGTGTTGTCCCTCTCTTCCTTCTGGGGTCTTCACATCACTTTAGGCTTTTCCAAAATAACCATTTCAAAAATCTTTAACTTCATCCAGTAAATGTGACCCCAGATGGGTTAGCAGGGAGACCATGAACGGGAAGAGTGTTCTAGACCCAGATCTGCTGTTGGCTAGACACATGCACTAGAAGAATGAAGCGTGATTGCCTATGCGTGTTGCACTGACATCCTCATCATACGCTGGGGTCACCAACTCCATTCCATCAGGGCATGGGGCCTCCGTATGACAGCAGAGTGAGCCACACGGGGCTGAAGTCCCTGAGCAGATCCCACCCCCAATTCCAGAAAGCATCCCTCCCACACCCACCTGCTGCCTTCAGAGGCCCTCCCTCCTATTTCCAACCCAGGGGTGAACTGTCTTTTCTTCTTCTTTAATTTTTTTTAGCACAAGCCTTACCCTCATCTCCTGCATTTACTTAAGCCAGTCCTCTACCGGAAATAAAGATCTTTCCTCCAAACTCCAAATGAGCAAATTCAATTTTTCCTTAAAAGCTACTGCCTCCATAAAATGCAGTTCAAACATACTACCCCATCTGCCCAAGTAAGCTCTGCATCCCAAGTCTTCTATGAATTTATTTAAACAGCTTTTTCTAACTTATTGTATGAGCTCCCTCTTTTCTCTTTGATCTGTAAGTGAGTTAAGAGCCTGGTTTGGGTCTTTCTGTTTCCAGCAACACACAAGGCCTCATGCCTTGCAGAGAACTGGTGCTCAGTGATCCTGGGAATGAGAGAATGATGGAAAGCCCATCTTCTGGAACCGTCTAGAGCTTCATCTCTCCCATGTGACACAAACAGCAAACCGCTACAGAGGGTCAAGATATTTGTCAAAATAATTTTTAAAAATGAAAAATATAATTTGAACACTTTGTCAGATGAAAAGTTAAAGCTGTTTTTCAGTTTCTCAGATAAATGTCTTAATTCCACCCTATGCATTCCACATGCATAGGAAGGAGTCAACAAATAAAAGCTCTCCAATTAAGCAAATCTTATTTTAAAAAATACAAAACTGGGGCTGACATGGTGTAGCAGGTTAGGCTGCCTGCGACATCGTCATTTCATAACTCTGATTAGAGTCCCAGTTGCTCCATTTACAATTCAGCAACTGCTAATGGTCTCTAAAAGCAGCAGAGGACGGCCCAAGTGCTTGAGCCCTTGTCACCCATGGGAGAGCCCCAGATGAGTCCTTGCTCCTGGCTTCGGCTCGGCCCAGCCCCAGGTTTTGTGGCCATTTGGGAAGGGACAGAGCAAATAGAAGTGCTCTCTCTCTCTCTCTTTCTTTTTCTTTTTCTTTTTTGACAGGCAGAGCAGACAGTGAGAGAGAGACAGAGAGAAAGGTCTTCCTTTTTCCTTTGGTTCACCCCTCAATGGCTGCTGCGGCTGCGGCACTACGGCCGGCGCACCACGCTGATCTGAAGCCAGGAGCCGGGTGCTTCTCCTGGCCTTCCATGTGGGTGCAGGGCCCAAGCACTTGGGCCATCCTCCACTGCCTTCCAGGGCCACAGCAGAGAGCTGGACTGGAAGACGGGCAACCGGGACAGAATCTGGCACCCCGACCGGGACTAGAACCTGGTGTGCTGGCGCTGCAGGCGGAGGATTAGCCTAGTGAGCCGCAGTGCTGGCCTCTCTCTCTCTTTCTCTCTCCCTTTCTCTATGTCCCCTTGGTTCTGTCACTTTGCCTTTCAAATTGTAGCCATTTGGAGAGTGAACCAGCAGATGGAAGGTATCTCTTTCTCTCTCTTCGCCTCTTTCTATAACTGTCTTTTGAATAAATAGATTAATCCTTTACAAAAATAAAATAAAAATTAAAAAAATTTAAAATACAAATCAATGCCCAGGGAGAAAGAAGGATTCACTTGATAAAAAATCAAAAAACAAAGGGGAGTTTTAAAATGACTTACTAGCATGGGAGAGGGAGTAGGAGGTGGGATGGGAGTTGGGGTAGGAAGGCAGGTATGGAGGGAAGAACCACTATATTCCTAAAGCTGTACCTATGAAATTTGTATTCATTAAATAAAAGCTTTCTTAAAAAATAAATAAATAAACAAATAAATAAATATTTCAATTTTACTTTACTTTTCAATTTTACTGTAACATAACAGGCCACCCTTTACTCTTAAGCAATCTGATTATCCCTTATCTGGAGGTACCTTTCTCTGAAGGGAGGAGAGAACTTCCACTTTGACTATGACCTTGTCTAAATAAGATCAGAGTCGGTGAACTCAAAAGGCTTCCATAGCCTTGGCAACTCATGACAAGAGCCTAGGGTGATTACTGATGCCATAAACAAGAGTGTCAATTTGTCAAGTCAACAACAGGAGTCACTGTGCACTTACTCCTCATGTAGGATCTCTGTCCTTAATGTGCTGTACATTGTGATTTAATGCTATAACTAGTACTCAAACAGTATGTTTCACTTTGTGTTTCTATGTGGGTGCAAACTGTTGAAATCTTTACTTAATATATGCTAAAGTGATCTTCTGTATATAAAGAGAATTGAAAATGAATCTTGATGTGAATGGAAGGGGAGAGGGAACAGGAAAGGGGAGGGTTGCGGGTGGGAGGGAAGTTATGGGGGGGGGGAGCCATTGTAATCCATAAGCTGTACTTTGGAAATTTATATTCATTAAATAAAAGTTAAAAAAATTTTAAAAAATAAAGATAGAAAAAGTATTAGCTGGGAATACAAATCTTTTATCAAAATAAAAGAGTTGTTAATGACAAAATCAGAATGGAACTGGCACTCTGAGACATGGCATCTTTAATCCAGATATTAAAGCATAGGGTTGGGGCAGGTTAAGATGCTGTTTGGGACACCCACATCCCATACTGGAAGGCTTGGGTTCAAGTCCTAGCTCTGCTTCTAATTCCACTTTCCTACTAAAGCACACCCCGAGAGGCAGCAGTAATGGCCCAAGTAGTTGGGTCCCTGCCACACACCTGGAAGACTCAGATTGAGTTCCAGGCTCCTGGCTTCGGCCGGGCCAAGCCCCAGCTGTTGCAGGCATCTGAGGAATGAAGTAGCTAATGGAATTTCATCATCTCTCACTCTCTCTTGACTTCCAAACAATGAAAATAAATAAATAAATTTGTATTTAGAGAAAGAAAAAGTAGGGGGTGAATACATCCTGTGAGTTAGGCTTTCCCAGTCATGCACTCACCTGGCCAGGTGGGCCACATCTTGGGACTGCTATCCCAACCACATCACAAGGGAACTGCAGCCAAACATCCCAGGTCCAGCTACACTGTTCACCCCATGTTTTCCATAGGTGTTGTCTATCGAACCTCTGTCTCCATCAGTCATTTTGAGACAGCTTTAGTCAACATGCATTCAAGACACATCAGTTTCTCCCCAGCTTATCACTGTCCCACTGTGCAGTAACCTGGGGATCCAAATGGCACATCTGGAGGGAAATGGGTGATCCAGACAGCTCTGCTCCCTAGTCTGACTGGAACAGGGGATACACAGAGGATGGCTTCCCTGTGTGGGTCCTGAGAGGTGCTCTTCCATGAGATAGATGCTTCCGAAACAATTGGGATTCATTGAGGTTAAACAAACTTGGAAAAGACTATAGTAAGAACCTTCCTCTGGAAAATTCCATGCACACTGGACATAGCAAGGCTGACGAACAGACCAGAAGTAGAGAACCCCATAAAACTTTGCTTAATTTCTGTTTATCCAACGACAACATTCGTTCCCAGTACACCTTCCAACATCAACACTTAATTTGGGGAACACTTGAGACTGCTTCACACTTATAGCCATAATCTAGTTGTAAGCAACTTTCACTTTCCCTGTCCATCACTGCTCAAAAAGGGCCAGTGGAAGAGTCAAGTAGAAATGAGAGGTTTAGGTTTCCTGGCACCACACTGCAAAATAATCTGGAAATTTTATATTCATAAAAGAAAACACATTTTTTTTTAGCCAAGGTAGATAAGAAACCATTTTGGGTCACATGGCAATAGCTGACAGCAGTATATTCTTTATAAAAATATTTGCTGTTGTGGACTCACACCCCAATTCCAGTCTTTCGATGTGCAAGATGAAGTGGAGAATAGAGTGACTACTTACACGTTGCAAATCAACTTATCTGTCTACAGCCACAGAATTTTGCCTAGTCATTTCCAAGTAATTCAAGCTTCCCGGACTTGAGTATGAAATTGGAAAGGGAAGAGCCTAAGTCATCTGAAAGGCTACCATCATTCTTTACTATCTAAATTCATTTCAACTATATGAATAGACTTTATTAATAAACTGGCCCTTCAGAAAGACATAGTCATTTGGCTATCTTTGATACCACTAAGGAAATATCTAGAATATCGCATGACAGTACACTGAAAATTCTTCCAGTATCTGAGAACTAATGTTCCTATGTTTTTAGATATCCAACTTCCAACGAAAGAAGATTCAAGTACTCAGTAGTATGAATGCATGCATTGAAGACTCCTAAAAATCAGCTTGTCCGTACATACACCACCTAAAATAAAATTCATAAAATTTCTTCTTTAACTTTAAGCATCTCAGGTAATTTAAATAAAAGCTCTTCACATTTTTAAAGGGAAATCCTTAATTGCAATGAACTGATCTATATTTCAGGTTATCAATGTTTTTAACTTCAACACTTTGAGACTCACACCAACCCTTGAAAAGTTATATTGAGATTTACATTTGAATGTCAGTGCTTCTTTCATTTTTTAAGCTGAGAACCATCTCCCTTTCTAAAACACAGTTGGTAAATATGCCACATGGTTACGCAATCTGATTCAAAGAGAACACATTCCAGGATTTCCTCCTCATAAAATCTGGGGGAAAGGTAACTGTTAATGAACTTAACACTCTGATGTTAGATTGCACTTTGTTGTCACTCATTCCATTTCAGTTTAGTGATCAAAAGGACCATGTTTGTAAGTAGCCCTAGAAGCAGTGCCTTACCAGTGTAGATGCTGGCATTGGAAGCTGGGATACCAAACTGTGACTCGATGAACTTGGGAATGAAGGTAATGAAAGCAGTTACAATGGCACTCTCAGCTGTGTATGACAAACTCACAAAAAGGAATGTCATGTTGCTTAAGATCCTGACAGCTGCTCTTGGTAGGTCTACAAAATGACAAAAATGACAAATGAATGTTATAAACAATGGATGGAAAACAAAATAAAACTGAACTGTTTTAGAAATGAACTGGAAATAGCCATTTGGCAACATTTGCCACAAGAAAATAAAAATAGAAAGATCTGATGACATTTAGAAGCATCTCCTTTATTAAATCAATTTTTATGGCTTTTTTTTCCCTTAAACTTTATACCAGGGTAAGGAAATTAAATAAAGTATCTAAAAACATACCCACACACAAACATCCTGACAAGTAATACCCAAGCTGTCACTCCTGTTTTAAAAACTGTTAAGTAATTCCTTGAATTTTTCATTGAATAAAACCATGTTATTCTCTGTTAGGATCCAAAGTCTACTAAACGTAAGAGGACCTGCAAAACAATCCTTAATTATAGTTTCCACTTCACCCAACCACCACTCCCCTGGGAAGATGCACTTGTGAGCTGACCCAGCCCTGGCCCTGCACTGCCACTGCCCACAGCGAAGGGAATGGGCACATAATGTCAGAGATCTGATCTTCCAGACTCATCATGAAACAGGAAATAATCATTGCTAGAAAAGCCAAGAGGGACGAGGCCAACTTCTCAGACATTGCTAAGGACTTTGAATTGGAAAACAAAAAGTCCTGAGAGTTCATGGGCAAGGAGAACGCAGAGGTGGGACTTCAGCATCTGCAGGGCTGCCCCCACAAGGAAGAGAGAAAAGCTTCATTCCTGAGTTCAGATTTCTTTCACAGAACTTGCCACAAATATGCTTCAAGACACGGGTGCAAGTAATGTCATTGTAGTTTGGGTGTAGCAGAAAAAATTGGGAGAAAATACTTAAATGTCCATCAGTGGGAAATGCTTAAATAAATTATGGCCTAACCATACGATGGAAATCTATACGGTAGTTAAAAATGAAATAGAGGTGCATGTACTGGCATAAAGTAACTCCAAGAAGTATTTTTTTGTTAGTAAATAAATCAGGCCACAGAAACACACACAAGTAGAGTGTGTGTGTGTAACTAAAATAAAGAACAAACAGACCAAAATATAGTATTTATGTGTGGTCAGATGTATACTTCTCAATATATATCACACCAAACTATTAAGGGTTTGACCTCTATGAAAATTGAGAGAGGAATAAAAAAAGACTCATGGGGCTGGCTCTCTGGCATAGCAGGTAAAGCTACCGCCTGCAGTGCCAGCATCCCATGTGGGTGCCGGTTTAGCTGCTCCACTTCCGACCCAGGTCTCTGCTATGGCCTGGAAAAGCAGCAAAAGATGGCCCAAGTCCTTGGGCCCCTGAACCTAAGTGAAGACCTGGAGGAGATTCTTGGCTCCTGTCTTCAGATCAGCTCAGCTCTGACTGTTGCGGCCATTTGTGGAGTGAACCTGCGGATGGAAGACACCTCTCTCTCTCTCTCTCTCTCTCTCTGCCTCTCCCTTTCTGTAACTCTGCCTTTCAAATAAATAAAATATATCTTTAAAAAAAAAGAAGACTCATGTGTTTATACTTTTGTGTTTTTGCATGTTTATAACTTGAATCAAAGGACATTTATACAATCTTCACATATCCTCATGGAAAAAGTAAACATTGCATTATGTTTAAGAATATAGTCATCTCAAAGATTATACTACTTTGCTCTAACATAATAAAGCTGTTTCATCAAAATTAACAACTTTTACAAAAGCTATAATTCTTAGCCTCCTATCATCAAAATTTAAAAACTTAAAAAATTAAGAACATTTGCTATTATCATTTTAAAATTCAAATTAAATTTAATGTGTCAAATAATTTTTCCAATGTCAAATAACATTTTAAAAGGAAGGTTAAGATGCAGACTTGATTTTTTAACATGTTTTAAATACACCATAGAAAAACATAATTAAAGTACTTCATTAAATTATCCTCTACTCTATTGTAAACACTGTAAATAAAACATTAAATCCAATTTAAACAGCCATTTTTCAAAAGAGGAAATACAAACAGCCAACAGACACATGAAAAAATGCTCAGGATCATTAGCCATCAGGGAAATGCAAATCAAAACCACAATGAGGTTTCACCTCACCCCCATTAGAATGGCTTTCATACAGAAATCAACAAACAGCAAATGCTGGCAAGGATGCGGGGGGGAAAAGGTACCCTAATCCACTGTTGGGAATGTAAACTGGTACAGTGATTGCATTTTAGACAGTCTGGGGATTCCTCAGAAATCTGAATATAGACCCACCATATGACCCAGCCATCCACCCTTGGGAATTTACCCAAAGGAAATGAAGTCAGCATATGAAAGAGCTATCAATACCTCCATGTTTATTATAGCTCAAGTTATAATAGTTAAGATATGCAATCAACCCAAATGTCCATCAACTGAAGACTAGATAAAGAAATTATGGCATATATACACCATGGGATACTACACAGCAGTAAAAAAAATCAATTAAATCCTGTCATTTGCAACAAAATGAATGCAACTGAAAAACATTATACTTAGTGAAATAAGTCAGTCCCAAAAGGACAAATACTATATGTTCTCCCTGATCTGTGGTAACTAAAAGAGCACCTAAAAGATAATCTATAGAAGTGACATTGACTCTTTAAGCTGTGCTAACTTTGAACAAACCTTGTCTCAACTGTTGAGCAACAGTTTTTTTTTTTGTTTTTTCATATTATTTGTTGAACTCTTTACTTAGTATAGGGTTAATGTTATGTGTATAAAGTTAACTGAAAATAGATCTTAGTAAAAAATAAGAATGGGAATAGGAAAGGGACGAAGAAGAGTGGGAGGGTGGGAAGGGAGGGAAGAATCACTGTGTTCCTAAATTTGTATTTATGAAATGCATGATGTTTGTATACCTTAAATAAAAAGTTTTCGTGTAAAATAAATAAATAAATATAAATATTGAATTCAAAATTTGAAAGTTAAAATTCTCCATCAACAATTAAAGATTCAAATTAAATTTAGCTCCTATGTTGAAAGCCAAAGTGCTGAATCTAAAACATTTGGAGAAAATAGAAAATAAATTTTAATATAAGAAGACAACATAAGCATCACATGAATATTTTAAGAGACAGCGCTCTATTAGACTGTTTATTTTACATTCATTTGGCATGATAAAGTAGGCTTCTAATTTCAAAGGTAACTAAAAAGATATATGATGGCTCTTTCTTTTCTTTCATTAAAAAAATTCTGCTGTTATTTAGGAAGAATTTAGCTAAAATCCATACTTTTCAATAACTTTAAGTGAGCTTCCTTCTTTCTTCCCCCTCCTCCTTCCTCTTTGTTGAGGCTAAAGTTTCACCCTACATCCCTGCAGGGGTAGAGACCAGAGTATCCAAGACTGCTGGTGGCACTGGGTATTTTTTCACATATGCAACTACATACATTGAAAGGAGTAGAAGGTAGTTTTCCAGCTGCCAAAGAAGAAAATTACAAACATGGAAAGAGAGACAATGGCTTGTCGGAGACTGGAACTGGAGGTATTAGTATGTATTCAAGGTTTAGCCAGGTGGTTAAATAAGTACATAAAATAATAGATGATGGGTGGATGATAGAGGAAGAGAGATGACAGATAAGAGAGGATGTGTAAGTGATCAGTTTTCATGTGTATGCAAACACACATATTTCGCAATTCTGTCTGTTAACAGGGCTTAGAAATAATGGCACCCCAGTAGGAATTAGCCCATCTAACATCCAGTTCTTGGTTTCTAAGAGCCATTTCCCACTATTTGAGAGCTCCTTGGTGAAATGTCTAACTTCAGAGTTGCAATGGAGAAAATACAAGAGGCGCCTAGAAGATCCTGTTGCACAAGAAAGTAAAGAGTTGCTCATGGAATGCTGGGGCCATGTCAGGAGCACACAAAGACAGCTTGGCGGATTCCCAACGACCAACTGGGACAATGACTCAATGATGCCAAAACTGACAAGGGAAAGTCTAACAGGAACAAGAGATGACTGATCCTCAATTATTCCTGAACTTTCTGTATGCTAATTTGCCCAGTTGTTTAAATTAATTGATAACCTCAAAATTAATATTCACAGGACATTTGTAGTCACGCACAGAACAGCAAAAATTTTCAGTCTTCTGACTAGCCCATTCCTAGCTGAAGTGAAACAAGGTGTCATTGTGCATTCTTATTTCAGTTTCCATAGTATAAACAAGGGTCCTTCTGATAACATATTCCCACATACCTCTCTTTGCTATGCTTTCTATTGGTAACTTCATGGTTCTAAATGCCCCCCAAGCATGCTGCTGCAATGTTGCCTGGTGTTGATAAGCACAGGAGGCTGAGAGGTGTCTTGTGGAGAAACTACATGTGTTAGACAGGGCCTCACTCAGGCATGGGTTGCAGCACTCTTGACCAAGAATTCAATGTCAGTGAATCAACATTGTGTACTAAATAAAGAGTCTTTAAACCAAAGTGCATGTAAAGCAAGGTTAAGCCCTGACTGGTCGACAGTTACGATGAGTCTGTCAGGGACTCAACCCTGTATCTGTTCTGGGAATAGTGCTTTTGTATGCATTGATTCCATGTTCATGGTGGTTTTACAGAACAGAACAGGTGTGAATAAGAGGAATTAACTGACTAGCCTCAAAATACTTCCCCACAAATAACTTATAAATTACTTACTGATTTATAATTACATGATACTTACTAGGGTGGAGAAACTTGGCAAATAGAATCTTAAAGTGATCAAAGAAAACCTAAATGGAAATAGGGCAAATGAATACTGTGGGTCTCTATTATATCCTGAGCACAACTTCATTTCAGGAGGAAACCTGCAAAAAATGCATAAATCCAGAGACATCATAAAACCCAAATTGAGGGATAATCTACAAATTTAATTACTTACACTTTTTAAAAAGTATCAAAGTCAGGGCCAGCATTGTTGTGCTGCTTATGATGCCAGTATCCCATACGAGCACTGGTTCTACCCCTAGCTGCTCCACTTCTGATCTAAGTCCCTACTAATGTGCCAGCAGAAAATGAACCAAGTACTTGGGCCCCTGCCATCACCTAAGAGACCCAGATGGAGTTCCAGGCTCCTGGCTTCAGCCCACCCAAGCCCTGGCCTTTGCGGTCATTTGAGGAGTGAACAAGCAGATGGAAGAGCTCTTTCTGTGTCTCTACCCTTCTCTCTATAACTTAGCCTTTAAAATAAACAAAATATATCTTTAAATAATAATAATAATAAAATGATCAAGGTCATGAGAACAATGAAAGATAAAGAATTGATCCAGACTGAAGGGAACTAAAGACACAAAAACTAAATACATGTGATCCAGGATTGGATCTTGAACATCAGTGGCATTATTGGGATCATTGGCAAAATCTGAATGGAGTCTATGGTTTCAGGGCCAAGGAAATCATGGACCCCATTTTCCTCTGTCAAGAGCCATTTGGATACTGATAACATTAGTTGCAGGTAGTATAAAATTATCAACTTCAAAAATTAGCCTGCTGTAGATTTATTGAATCTCAAGTCTCTCCTGCGGTTGCCATGGCAGCACAAGACCTGAATGATATCGTGGGCTTTATATGCCCATGGGCTGGATGTTCCCCGCCCCTGGAGACCATGCCACCAGATCGATTTTAATTTTCCGTCTTTGATGGCTGTCCTGTGGTTATGGAGGAGGGCGTCCTTGTACTTACAAAACACACACTGAACTATTAGGGGGCAGTATGACATTACATCTGCAACTTCCCACAAATGTTAATGATTGGAGAATCAGGGTGTAGGGTAGCTGGAGCTTTGTGTGTGCTATTTCTGTAGCTTTTAAATAAATTCAAAATTATTTCAAAACCACAAACTTTAAAAACTGAGTTAGCTAAGAGGTTGTTAAATCCATAAATTTGCCACCAACTACCTAATTTTTTATGCTGCAGAATGTATTTTAGATCAATTTCTTGGTGTCCTTTATAACTGTCATTGTAAAAAGCCTAACAAAGGACAGGTAATGAAATAATAATAGCAAATATAATTTTCCTTGATCACTGACTACTAAGAAATCCTACAAATCAATTCCAAGAGCAAGTTGGCTAAAACCAGGAAATGCCTTAGACAGTAGTAAAGTAGAAATAAAATTCAATACAAAACACCAAAATTAAAGAGAATATGGAATAAGGTGGATTCTATTTAGAAATCACTTTTAAAAGAAATGTTAATACATTGGCAGATCCTTGGCTGCTTTCACTAAGATAGCCACCCCCCCCCCAACCATGGACACCTGGACCAGATGTTAACTTGTATTCCAATCACACTAGGGTCATGCTATCATGGATTTAACATGGTCCCCATCCAGTGATCTTGCAAACCTTTATTCACAGTTTCAGAAAACCTGAGATGCGTGGTGTGACTGGATGCTCTTGGAAGCAATAAGGAATGGGGTTAACGGGAACTTTTACCCCTGGAGACAATACCACCAAAGCCACATAGACCACAGCAGAATAAGAGGCATTGAAAGGTTGGCAAGTTTTTGACCACTAAGCAAACATGCTCTAGCATGTGTGACTATTTCATGCTCATTCATAAAATAAGTCAACCATTTAGAGTACGTATTACACTACAGTCTTTGTTTAGAAGAAGAAAGCTTTAAATGAGCTTTAATTCCAGCAAATCTGAAAGCTTGATCTTCTTTTCAAGTAGGCAGAGGGAGGAACTTACTTGGAGGTGACTAGCTTGGTAAGAAATGTACACCATTGTGAAGAGGGGTCTACGATCCCGAGGCTCCTTAGGCCAAAGCTACATGGGTTTTACCACGTGACCTGACATCCCAGAATGAGTTAACCAGACCAGGGAAGGAGGCTGGACTCAAAGGCACTACCCACAGGCAGCCACACAGCTATGAGGGGCAGTGGGGCTCCTACTACAAGCAACAATCTACCACTCCTCCTACTTCATTCCCCTCAGAGAATATGCAGTGGGACATGCAAAGAATTGGGCAGGCAGTATGAAAATGACCGAGTGAGAGAGGAAAGTGGGAAAAAGGCACTGAGCCCCACACCTCAGGCCACCATGCAGCAGGACAAGTGACCATGGGCCTTGATGGCAGTGGGCACTACCTATCAGCCAGAAGCCTGGATGTCAGGTACCTGCCCTCTTCTGGAGCCTTATGTCACATCCCCCATATCTCACGTGGCTTCAACTTGCTTCAGTCCTTTATATCCTGAAAGCATCTTTTTGCCATTGTCTTGAACTACCAAAATCAACTTTTTTTAAGAAAATGATGTATTTGAAAAAGATATGCACACGGTGGAACTGACCAAGCCTAGGAGAAGGCAGACCAGCTTCTAGGAACTTGTCCACTTTCACCAAGCCCTGCAGCATCAGGTTCCAGCCTGCCCTTCCAGTCAGAAGCCCTGTGATTGCCCTACCACAGGCTCCAGCCACAGTTGTGATATTTCTTCTCTCTGTACTGTTTACAGTTCTCCCCACAAACATCCCTGGCCAATGTCAAACGCGTCCATCAAGCCTCAGCATCAGCCTCTCCTCTGTCTACAGCTGCCCCACACAGACTCAGGGGCTCACTCTCTGTGCTCCCACAACACTTGGTTCATATCTGTAGTCATGAATTCTTTCTTGCTGTGTGTGTCTACCTTGTCTGTTCCCTTCAGGAGGCTACAGAGGCCATGAGAACAGGAACTTAGGATATCTGTCCATCTGCAACTCCTAGCATACATCTGGCCTATAGTAGATGCTCAAAATGTATACTTAGGATGTATTTATTTAACATTCATTCTTTATTACATCACAGTAATAATTTGTCCAAAACAATACCTAGACCCTTGTAAGAAAATTAAGTTCATTCCAAAGCTACATAACTGCCTGCTGGAGATGGGTTAGGTGTTAAGAATGCATGTCATATGGTGGGTGGTCCATGTGGGGACTTCCAAAAACAGAAAAACATGAACAAAGGTGGAATCAATGGTTCTTTTTAAAGTATGGTGCTTTTTTTAAGATTTATTTTTATTTATTTTAAAGACAGAGTTACAGAGAGAGGTAGAGACAGAGAGAGAGGTCTTCCATCCTCTGGTTGACTCCCCAGATGGCAGCCATGGCCAGAGCTGCGCTGATCCGAAGCCAGGAGCCAGGAGCTTCTTCCTGGTGCAGGAGCCCAAGGACTTGGGCCATCTTCTACTGCTTTCCCAGGCCATAGCAAAGAGCTGGATTGGAAGAGGAGCAACTGGGACTAGAACCAATGCCCAAATGGGATGCCAGAGCTTCAAGCTAGGGCTTCAACCCGTTGCACCACAGCGTTGGTCCCAAAGTATGGTGCTTTAAAGCTAAAGAATCCTGAATTAGTGGGCATTTGGTGGAGCAACTAAGGTGCTGTTTGGGACACTCACATCCCACATAGGGAGCCATATCAGGAGTTCCCTCCAGATACCAGCTCTTTGTTAATGAGCACCTGAAGAGACAGGAGGTGATGGCTCAAGCACTTGGGTCCCTACCACCCACGTGGGAGACCAGCTTGAGTTCCTGGCTCCTGGCTTTGGCCTGGCCCAGCCCCAATTGTTGCAGGCAGTTGGGGAGTGAACCAGCAGATAGCAAATCCCTCTCTCTCTCACTCCCGCTCTCTCCCTTTCTCCCCTTTCAAATAAAATGAGAATAGAGAAAAAAAATTTTAAAAGAATCTTGAAGGGATTTAGATAAGATTATAAACTAAAACATTTATTAAAGGAAAATTAAGCTGCTATCGGGAGAAGAAATAGGAAATACACAGATGTTATTTATCCAGCTTCTCTGGGAGAGAGGTATTTGAGATGCTTGAACCTTTAGTTAACTGAGCAATTGACTCTTTAAGCAATAAATATTTTTCAAATGTTTTTGATGTGTTAGCTGGGATTACTAGAGAACCCATGGAACCATTTGACATTTTCTTCAAGATTCAAATTCACTAATGTCTATTCATTTTAGTAGATTTTTAACCTTCTATTTGTTTTCTGATTTTTTTTCTAGTTGCAAGAAAATTGCTTCCCTGTGAGGTGTCATTCATGTGTTCATTTCTATCTGATCACATCCTGCTTGCACATCAACTTTTCTCTATGATGTTCTTCTAGAAAGCCCTAAGTAAATGAAGGTTATCAATTTTGTTACTTTGACCTTTTAAAAAATATCTAAACTTCCAAGATCAGACAAGATCGGGTGCATTCAGGTGATGTTAGAAATGTGCCGGGGGATTCCAACTCAATCCCATCAAGATGGGATGTACCAATGCCATCTCACTAGTCAAAGTGATCAGTTTCAGTTCATAATGGATCATAATGATAGGATTAAGTGTCAAAGGGATCACATGAACAAGACTAGTGTCTGCTAATACTAACTGATAGAATTGAAAAGGAGAGAATGATCCAACAGGGGAAGCAGGATACACAGCAGACTCATAGGATGGCAGATGTCCTAAACAGCACTCTGGCCTCAGAATCAGCCCTTAAGGCATTCGGATCTGGCTAAAAAGCCATGAGAGTATTTCAGGCATGGAAAGCCAAGACACTGTGGAAAAAAAAATGATCTAAATGAAAGATCTCTGTGAGTGAGATCTCAGTGGAGAGAACGAGCCATCAAAGAAGGAGACAACTTTCTCTGAAGGGAGGAGAGAACTTCCACTTTGACTATGGCCTTGTCTAAATAAGATCAGAGTTTGTGAACTCAAGAGGCTTCCATAGCCTTGGCAGCTCATGACAAGAGCCTCGGGTGACTACTGACGTCATAAATAAGGGTGGCAATTGTTAAATCAACAACAGGAATCACTGTGCACTTACTCCCCATGTAGGATTTCTGTAGTTAATGTGTTGTACTATGTGAATTAACGGTAAAACTACTACTAAAACAGTACTCTATACTTTGTGTGTCTGTGTGGGTACAAATGGTTGAAATCTTTATTTAGTAAATACTAAATAGATCTTCTGTATATAAAGATAATTGAAAATGAATCTTGATAGAGAATGGAATGGGAGATGGAGTGGGAGTTGGGATGGTTGTGGGTGGGAGAGAGGTTATGGGGATGGGGAAGCTGCTATAATCCAAAAGTTGTACTTTGGAAATTTATATTTATTAAATAAAAGTTAAAAAAATCTAAACTGGGCACAGGATGAGCAGTAGGGCTTGTTATTAAACAAAATAGATGAAACATTATTACTATGAAGCAGTTGACCAAATTTTAATAACTAGAAACTAACATTTCTACCCAGGAATAAACACTAACTACCTAACAAACATAGACATCTTCAGATTTAGTATCTCTTCTAGTTGGGACAGGAGCTTTCCTTGGAGTTTAGCAGCCCGTGTAGTTTATTTCACTTATGTTTAAATTCAAGTAAAATATACCTTTTTTAATTTTTATTTTTTAAATTAAAAATTGAATTATAAACTTTATTTTTTTAAAAATTTATTAAGGTAGAATTCACTTAACATCAAATTAATGACTTTAAAGTGGGAAAACTCAGTAGCACTTAGTACAGTCACAATGCTATGCAATTGTCACCTCTAACTTCAAAATATACATTTGTACCATAAAAAAGTGAAGCATTGGTTTTTAGGAACAGAATTGGATTTGGTTTTTATTTTATTCTTTATATTTATATGCACTCTCCAAATTTTGTTAGCGTGAGTATGTTCTATCTTTATGATCTTAGGTATCCCGTGTCAGAGCACTGGTTTGTGTCTCAGCTGCTCTGCTTCTGATCCAACTCCCTGCTAATGCACTTGGGAAAGCAACAGAAGATGGCTCAAATGCTTGGGCTCCTGTACCCACATGGGTGACCCAGATGGAGTTCTTGGTTCCTGGCTTTATGCTGGTCCAGCCCTGGCCATTTGCAGCCATCTGGGGAGTGTTTTTACTTTTTGCATGTTATAACATTTTGACATCCTAGAAATCTTGCTGTCCAAAGAGAGACTGTCCTTCCCAGGATTAGCCAATTCCTAGACATAGCAAAGGGCTTAGCAATGGGAGCACATCTTTCAGAAGCAAAGCAACCAATCCCACCTCACTGCTGCAAGCATTTTTTATCTGACTCTTAGCACCAAGCCAATCCCACAGGACCAGATACCAGACAGAGATTACTGATCACCCAGAGTCCACCAACATCACTCAAATTCATGCATCCTAAACTGCTTCCTGGGAAAATCCCAATAAAGACTCCAGTCCTCATTCCTAGTTCTACCTCTGACCAAACCTGGTGCTTCCCTTGAGGTCCTGGATGGTGTGGCATGCGCCCTTTCCTTGGTAAGTGTGATAATATATTCTTCTTTCAATGGCATTAACCTCTTCATGCCACCACTTAATCATCTCTATAAATTAAGATCCCTTGGGTACAAATTACAGAACAGCTTCCTTAAACATCTCTCCATGAAATGCTTTGATTCTCTTTTATAAATTAATACATTGAATTTTCTCTTTATTGCTAATCTTTTGGTTCCTATCATATACATACTTTTAAGCCTTCTGATGCACCATCATCATCATCATCATGCCATGAAAATCTCAACAACTTTTTTAATGGCCTAGAAGGCTTACCCCTGCCTGTTTCCATACCTACTATGTGATCACATAAAACCATTTTTACCCATGACTTTTTGTAAAAGTAAAACCAAGGGTTGGCATTGCAGTATGATGTGTTAAGCTGCTGCCTGCAATGACCACATCCCATATCAAGGCACCAGTTTGAGTCTAGGCTGCCCTATTTCCAGTCCAAATTCTTGCTAATGTGCATGGGAAGGCAGCAGAAGATGGCCCAAGTTCTTGGGCACCTACCAGCCACATGAGAGACCCAGATGGAGTTCCTGGCTCCTGTCTTTGGTCTGGCCCAGCCCAATTGTAGTGGCCACTTGGAGAGTGAACCGGCAGATGGAAGATAGCTCTCTCTCTCTCACTCTCTCTCTCTCTCTCTGTCCCATCACCAGCCTTTCAAATAAATATTTAAAAATCCTAAAAAAGAGTAAGGCCTGGCATTGTGGTATACTGAGTTAAGCTACCATCTGCAATGCCATCATCCCATATGGGCACTGGTTTGAGTCCTGGCTGCTCCACTTCCTATCCAGCTCCCTGCTATTGCACCTGGGAAAGCAACAGAAGACGGTCCAAGTGCTTGGACCCACATGTGAAATCTGAATGAAGCTCCAGGCTTCTGGCTTTGGCCTGCCTAGCCCCAAGTGTTGTGCCACTTAGAGAGTGAAGCAGCAGGTTAAAAGTCTCTCTCTTTTCCTCTCTCTCTCTTTCTAACTATAAATAAATGTTTAAAAGAAAAACAGGAAAGTCAACTGCTTATCATATACAATATGGCCACTTGGGACCTCTGTGCCCCCACTTCTTGCTTATTTTCTTTGAAACTAACGACCCTGTGGGTTACCCAATCACAAGTCTTCCCTCCCCTTACAGAACACACTAGCAAGTGGTATTTCCTGCTGTGTGGCAAACAGCAAAAGAAACTGAATGACACGGGTACAGCACAGTCAGCTCCTGGCTTAGCCCATGGAGGCCTGAGCCACTTACCTACAGCTAGGAGAATGGACACACTGCTTCAGACCCAAAATACATTGCTAGCAGCTACCTGCCACAGGATTACCTTGCTTGTTTAAATTTGGCACCACTGAGTATGTGCATATACAAGAGGTTTTCAAAAAGCTCAAGGAAAAAACATATTATGAAAACACAATGCTTGGATTTCAAATTTGCACCAAAAACGAACTTATATTTTGATTCCACTTTCTACAGACTTTTAAAGCACCCTTGTATATTGCTAGGCAGATACTACTCCGATGAATAACCCCAGTTATTCTACACTGAGTGTAAGAGAAAGTTTTCTGTTTTAGGGATTCTTCATTGCCAGGCTGGTTACCATTTACCTTTTACTTCATAAGCTTTGTGTTCCAATCTAAAGGTTTGGCTTTACCATATGACTGCGCAAGCACAATAAAATAAAGGCAAAACAGAAACACAACAAATTAGAATTTCAGGAAACACAACAGAGCAGACCATCAAAACCAGGGAGAAGAATTAAATATGGTCCTTTAGCTCTTTCTGAGACTAGTCTTTTTAGACCAGTCTCTATGCTTCCTGGCAACCACACCGAAGAGTGATACCAGGATGTTTCAAAAAGTCTGTGGCAGCTAGAATGAAAAGATAAGTTTATTTTGGTTTGAGAAACATTTGGAAATCCAAGGCCCTGCGGTGAGGGGGTGTCTCTGGCATACTTAAAGACCAGCAATGAGCCCAACATAGCTGAAGCAGAACAAACAAATGGGACTGAAAGAAGTAGGTGGTGCTGAAGAGTTCACCAGGGGTTAGACCAGAGGGGACTCTTCTGTGAGTGCGAGGGAAGACTACAGAAGCTTTGGGCAGAGGAGCAGCGTGTTAACAGGCTCCCTCTGGAGCCGAGTGGAAGACAGCTGAAAGGGACGTATGGGAAGCTGGAGAAGCAGTCAGCAGGCCACTGGCCTTTTCTTCTCATCCCATTCTGCTCCTTTCTCTCTCACATCTACTTCCTAGAATGCTGCCAAACGCCTGTTCAAACCTCCCCACTCCTAGTAGGGAAGAATTCAGCACAGGCCTAGAACGCACACTCTCCAAGGGATGGCCCTCCCTCACCTTCTCAGTCACATGTCTCCAACAGGCCAACCACCATCAGCTCATTCAGCACTTTCAAATACGCCTACACAGTCCTGCTAGCTTCCAGGAGTTCTCCTGCCACCTCACCTCCACCTATGGAAGTTCTCCCAGTCTCTGGAGATCATCCTAAATCCCACCTCCTCCACGTCACCTTTCCTACCTGCCTTCAGTACACCATGCCCCTGTGTCCACCCTCTTTGGATGGTCCTTAGTATGTTTCCATCTCTTCTTGTCTTCTCTTCCTCAGTGGGCTCCAAGCTCTCTGATAGCAGACCAGGGTTCCCCCACCTTTACAATGACCATGGGCCTTCTATAACAGGGAATACTCACTGAATTTAATGGGGCCAACATTATCCTTCAGTGGACACAATTCTGAAACTCCCAACAGCTTCTCTCAATCTGTGCATAACCTTACAGTAACTTTTATTTAGTCAGCATTATAAATATACAAGAGCACTTCAAAAAGTTCATGAAAAATGGAATGGAAAGAATTTATTTTGGTGCAAAAGCAATTTTGAACTTCATGCATAGCTTTTTCATCATATGTATCTCGGTACAAAAATATTTTCATAATATGCAGAAATGCTTATTATAAAAAATATTATGCATGGATTTCCAAATTGGTTTTGCATCAAAATAAACCCACACTTTTAATTCCATTCTTCCACAAACTTTTAAAACTACTCTTGTACAAGTTGCACTTAAACAGACAAAACTCTAACCCAGGAAAATCTGTTACATTTCATGCTAAATTAGTAATGCTAAGCAATTAAGTTTGAAAGACTAGAAGTGGACACAAAAACACAATTTTCCTCAGGGTTAGCTGTCAGCAAAAGTTTTCTACATAGGAAGATGCCCAGTTAAATTTGGAAGGCTTTAAAATGCTGGGCCTCAAACCACAGAAAAATTGATCTATTTAAATATTTTAAGCATTTATTTTTATTGGTAAGACTTTGATGGAATCAATGCTAACCTTTTTATGGGGAGGTAATGCAGACACACTGAAAATTTGACTTTCTTTTTTGTGGTGTTTTTAAAACAGCCCTATTCCTGCATAATTTATAATGAGAATCTGAAAACACTGAGTCAGATTTTCCCAATGTCTGTCATCAAAATGTGGAGGTGCAGAGTTAAAGTGCAGTGTATTTTCCCCTAGTATCCTGGGCAAGAGAACTTCCCAGAAGGGCACCCCCTGGAAGGCCCAGATCATTTTCTTGCTACGAAAGTGTAAGTTACTACCTTAGCTCTCTTTCTGCCTCCTTGTTGAAGAAGCTAACATTTGTGTCCAAATGCAAAATAAAAACCAAAAGAAGCCCTATCCCAGGAAACACAAGGCAAAAGAATCTGGAACTCAAACTCAGATTCAACTCAAAATGAAATCCTTGAACCACTGTTTAATGTGAGGCGAAAACAGTGACTCTCAGCTTTGTAATACAAACTATATGAATGGCAGAATAATTCCCAGGGACTTAATCTGTCCTTTTGAGAATCATAGAGCTATTAGACTTCCTATACGGGATGTGTATTAGATATACTAGAGAACATCAATGTGTACCAGATAAATACTAATTAATTTGAAAGATTCCTGCCATGGAACTCCAAATCCCATTAAGCTGGGTGGCACTAATGCCATCTTACATGTTAAAGTGATCATATTAAGTATGTAACTGATCATATAGATAGGATTAAGTGTCAAAGGGATTACATACATAAGAACAAGTGTCTGATAATAACAATAGATAGAATTAAAAAGGAGAGAATGCTCCAACAGGCCACACAGCACTCATAGAACAACAAACGCCCTAAACAACATTCTGACCTCAGAATCAGCCCTTAAGGCATTCTGGTCTGGCTGAAAAGCCCATGTGAGCATTTCAGGTATGGAAAGCCAAGACACTGTGGAAAAAAATTATCTACATGAAGGATCTCTGTGAGTGAGATCTCAGCAGAAAGAAGAAGCCATCAAAGAAGGAGGTACCTTTCTCTGGAGGGAGGAGAGAATTTCCATTTTGATTATGGCCCTGTCTAAATACTGATGGAGTTTGTGAACTCAAGAGGCTTCCATAGCCTTGGCAGCTCATGACAAGAGCCTCGGGTGATTACTGACATCATAAATGAGAGTGGCAATTGTTAAATCAACAACAGGAATCACTGTGCACTTATTCCCCATGTAGGATCTCTGTCTTTAATGCGTTGTACTATGAGAATTAATGGTAAAACTAGTCTTCAGACAGTACTTTATACTTTGTGTGTCTGTGCGGGTGCAAACTGTTGAAATCTTTACTCAGTGTAGAGTTGATCTCCTGTATATAAAGATAAATAAAAATGAATCTTAATGAAGAATGGGATGAGAGAGGGAGTAGGAGGTGAGACAGGAGTGGGGGTAGGAGGGCAGGTATGGAAGATAAACCACTATATTCCTAAAGCTGTACCTATGAAATTTGTATTCATTAAATAAAAGCTTTCTTTAAAAAATTTAAAGGATTCTAATAACATCATTTCAGTGTCGTCAATATTGTCTGAATCATCTTTGGCAAAACATTTTCCGTATCATCTGACTGAAACAGCATTGCTTTCTAACAAGATGATGTGTCTCTTGAAGTTCTAGCCTCCATACAGTTAGAGAACCTCAGAATGAGAGGAACCAACAAAAACGAGCCTGTCCTCTATAATCAAGCCACAGTTGAAAATGGAGAATTTGTCAGAAATACTAACAAGGAAATCAGAAGAGAAACAGATTTTAGAAAACAACCACATATCACTGTGCAACAACACTTCCTATTATTTCTTTTAAAAGAAGATACCCTGAGTCATCAGGCTGAACATCGAAAAGGCAGAACAGCAACTCCTAGCAGTCCAGGAAGATATCCAATTAAACATTTCCATTTCAAACATTTCCATTCTCAAAAATCACTTTTATATTCTCTGATGGCTTTTATCATTTTGAATCTGCTGATCTACCTGTAGTCCCCCCCACAAGCAGACCCAGAGACAAGAATTCAAGTCCAAGGAATTTATGTGGAAGGCTCTCGAAACAATGGGCCAGGACGCAGGTCATCATGCATAGGAAGAGGAACGTTGAATTGTTGGTCAGCCATTTACTTAAAACTTCTTTGGGGAATGGGAGACCAGGAGCATTAATCCTTTGGTACATGAAACATCCCACAAGAAGCTGCCTCGTAGCTGTCCCAGTCTACAAAGAAAATCTTCAGGCAGATAATGAAGGTCCTGGCAGTTGGTGCGCCTCCACCATGAAAATGCTAAGGTCCTAGAATGTGGGTAGAGTATTGACAGCGTTGCCTACGCACCCTCCCAAAGTACTTCATGCCCAGCAACAGATTGTATGCACTCTGGCTTTTTTTTTTTTTATGTATCAATGCTCTCCCCCTGTTTTCTACCAACCAATACACCACATGGTTCATATTCAAGTCATCTAGCTCAAAGCTACAAAACAATTTTTCTTGCCTATGCCTTTATTTCTACCTATAAGTCTCCTTTATATTCTCCTAAATTGATTCTAAGTCTATTTTTATGTATTGAATTATTTAATATCAACCTTGCTCTCAACTGAACTGTTTTTTAAAAGAAATCACTCCAGTGATAGTGGCCATAATTGTTCATAATAATATCCACCAAAAAAAAAGGGCTGATCCACAAAGGGGAAGAACTCAGGCCATGTTGTCATCCAAAGAATCCTTTGTTATCGGAGCATAAGAAGTCACAATTCCTGGCTGCTCCACTTCTGATCCAGCTCCTTGCTAATGGCCTGGGAAAGCAGCAGAAGATGGCCCAAGTTCTTGGATCCCTACCACCCACATTAGAGACTTGGAAGAAGCCCCTGGCTCCTGGCTTCAGCCTGCCTCAACCTCAGCCATTGTGGCCATTTGGGGGAGTGAACCAGCTGATGAAAGATTCTCTCTCTCTCTCTCTCTCTAATTCTGACTCACAAATAAATAAATAAATCTTTAAAAAATAATAAGTCATAATGGTAGTTCCAAAACGCAACTGTCTCAAAATAATATGGAGGAGGAGGGAGAATTTTAACCTTAAGTAGGGAGAAGAATTTTCAATTAATTGTCTTTGCACTTGCTTTCACAAATACGATCTTTAAAAATGGTCCAATCTGAATGCATTATTCTGAGGCTGTAAGGAGAAGCCTATGATATGTTAGTAACTTTATTCTAAGCCTTAAAGTTTCATCTTTGCCCTTATTGCATGCATAGTCAAAGTGAAATGGTAATGTGCCTAGGTAAATTGAACTTAAAATAACCTTGACTGCCATAAGCCCTTGGTAAATATTATGTTTCATAATTTATACCCAAAAAATCAATTCAGAGAATTCAGAAAATAAGGCTAAAATGAATGTGACTATAGTATTATAGGTTTCTTGAATTAAAAGGACATACTTCAGTTCAACACATACAAGCGTACTTTAAAAAGTTCATGGGAAATGGAATTGAAGAATAAGCTTGTTTTGGAACAAAAACTTTGAAATCTGTGCATAGTTTTTTCCATAATTTGCATTTTGTATTAACTCTTTGAAGACCTCTCATATTAAACTGATTATATAATTAAAGTCAATTCTAATTATTTAGCTGTTACATCACCAAATACAGCTTTAATAAAATGGTTTTTAAGATAAAGAAAAGAGAAAAAATAGGCCAGAACATCACTGAACCTTTGGATGTTTTTGCCCTGGAATTGGAGGTCCACCCTCAGCCATCCTTCTCCATAGACATACACCAGCATTTGACAGAGCCACTGTGAGATGATATCTCTTTCTAGTAGCAGGTTTTATACTTGCGTAAGGATCAGACCACACCACCAAAGCCACTGTTCCCCTACAATAAATTATCCCTGTATAACGCTCCCAATATTTTTCAAACCAGACATCCCTAATAACTGTAAATATATATTTAAACATTGGCATCTTTATTATCTAAATCAGTGCTTCTCAATCTATGTATGTAGGAATATCCTTTTCAATCTGTCATCTATGGATACATTTGCAAAATACATTAATGATAAATTATTAGGCAATTTAGTATTTTTAAAAGTAAGCAAAGTAGAAGCCCAACTTTTTATTACTACTCGATTCAACAGATATCAAATTACTAAATCCAATTTCTAAAACAGTTGTGCAGCCCTCACTCTTCATTTCAGTATTTATCTGCCTGTTGACCTGTACCAGACAGCTGTGGGCTGTGGGCAGCTGTCGCCTAGAACTGCACCTCGGGGAGCACTGATGGATTATACTTGTACTTATTCAAGAGCTACACCTTACCTCGGACATTCTTCCCAAATCCCATAGAAGAAACTTTCTTGTCCACGTGGTCACTGTTGTTTGATTTCTCTTTCATGACATCATCATCGCTGGCAGCATCATTAGAAAACTTTTTCTTTTTCTTTTTCTTGTGTCGAGGTGGAAGCTTTTTTGGAAAAGTAAACATTGGGAATATCACAAGAAACATTGCAATGGCACAAAGGAGGAATCCGCTCCACCTAAAAAATTGGGAGATGTGAATAGTAATTTTTGGTTTTTGTTTTGTAAGCAAGAACAGATCAGCGATGCAGAAGCTTTCAGTGATAAAAGTCTTCAGAGAAAACTTTTAGCCTGGAACAATTGTGAGGCAGGAGGAAACTGAACAAATTAAGAAAACAAAAGGATTCTCCCCTCTGTGGTATAAATAGAAAATCTAGCCAATCATTATACTAGTATCATAACAAAAATTATACTTAGCAGCCTGATTAGAATTCAACTCAAGCACTTTTGAGCACTTATGTGTAGTTCTAACATCATTAACCCTTCTACAATGTGCATTTTGTAATAAGTCACTAAATTATAAATCTGATAGAAAAATAGAACAGACTCTATACATAGCATGCTTTGTGGACCAATGTAGAAACTTTATTCTCAGGAGGAAAAAAGCCATATCTCAAGTAAAATATTTTTAAGCTGCTGATAATATTCAAATATTTATCTGTAAGCATATAAAAATCTACTGGCCTCCACTTAGCTGGTCCTCTCACTTCTTAACCAATGCGAAGGCTGAGATACTTAGCCTTAAACTTCACCTTCAAGAACTTATCATATACTTGCAAGCAAGCCAAAAATATAAAATGCAACCTCCAAGACATGCAAAAACACATACAATTAAATGTTGGATTATGTTGTATAGATTTCAAATGTTATGAAACTTCAGAGGGGAGGTTAATGTGTATCAGAAAGTTTCCTGGGAGAAGCAGCACTTCAGTGATGTAGATTTGGGATTCTGTCCCAATTCATCTGAGATGACTGTGTTGCAGACAGCTTGTGACACATACCAAGAGAACTCAAATTCCAGTCCAGTATCAGAGCCATGTGTTAAGGCCTTGTGCTTGTTGCCTGCATAACTCCTCATGGACAATTTCCCAGTCCCCTTCAACCTTTCCTTGGCAAGCATAGGTCCTCAGTCCTACCTAACACAGCCAACACTTCTAACAAGGATACATCAGCTTCACATTCTGCCTTTAGAGCCTCCAGGTTCATAAATGCCCAGACTCTGTCCTCTGTATCAACAAGTTCCTAGGGGGCCAGCACCGTGGTGTAGTGGGTAAAGCCGCCATTTACAGTGCTGGCATTCCATATGGGCACCAGTTCAAGTCCCAAGTGCTCTACTTCCGATCCAGTTCTCTGCTATGCTTTGGGAAAGCAGTGGAGGATGACCCAACCTTAGGGGCCCTGCACTAGCAGGGGAGACCAGGAAGAAGCTCCTGGCTCCTGGCTTCAGATCAGCACAGCTCCGGCCATTGCAGCCATCTGGAAAGTGAACCAGAAGATAGAAGACCTCTCTCTGCCTCTGCCTCTCTGTAACTCTGCCTTCCAAATAAATAAATCTTTTTTTAAAAAAACAAGTTCCCACCCACTTTAACTGAAATACAAGCAATGTCCCAAACATTAACGTTGAATTGGATCCAGGAAGGCTAGAGATCACTTGCAAAGTGAAAATTCATCTTTAAAAAAACCATGTTTGGATCAACTGTGCTCAAGGTCATGGTGTAGTTGAGAAAAACAGTCATTAATAATCAGTGTGCTATTTTCAAAGATATACTTACATCAAAGAATGTTTTTAAGATAATCAGGAAAAGGCTCTATTTTGAGAAGATTGCTTGGAGCAGATACACAGATTAGGTACTATAAAAATTGTTGAATAAGTAAATTGAAAGAGAGAGGATTTTTAAAAATGCCATCAGTCTTCAGGGAACATAGCTATGATATTGTCCAGCCTCTTTAGTACTTGGTTGCTTAGGAGGCCCTCATCTGTCAGCCCCTTCCTCCCACTTACCTCTCCCTGCACTAACCCTAAACACAAGTCCTCCAAACTCCTTCAGTTCCCCACACCTCCAGAAGGGGGCAGGCAGGGGCGGGCAGCAGCAGACAATGGAGGGCAGCGATGGGGAGTGGCTCATGAGCTGTAGTTTCAGACAGTTGGGGGTTCAAATCCTGTTTTCACCACTTACTAACAATGAGATCCTAGGGAAATTAGTTTGCTTTTCCAAATTGGCTTTTTCATCTGAAAGAGGGGTAATAAGAAGTGTTTGCTGGAGTCAACAAGAGTGTGTGAAGTGTTTGTGTGTGTGTGTGTGTGTGTATACTAAAAAAAATGCCTGTCCTCAAATCAGCAATTAATTAATGTTAGCTAATTTGGTTTGTTTCATTTCAATTCTATGTATATCTGTGCTCAGCCACCCCACCGTCCCATCCCCAGCCATTGATGTAAAATGAGAAGTAAGCATGAAAAATATATTCGTAATAGAGTATATAACAGAAGAAGGGAAAGAACTGCAACAAGTCAACAAAAATAGCACAGAAGTGTGAGGCCATTTCCAGGCAAAGCAGACAAGCCTCCAAGTCCACATGCTTCAACAGTCTCCAGGGCTGGCGCTGTGGCATAGAGGGTTAAGCCTCTGTCTTCAGTGTTGATATCCCATATGGGCACTGGTTCAAGTCCAGCTCCCTGCTAATGCGACTGGGAAAGCATCAGAGGATGGCACAAGTGCTTGGGCTCCTGCACCCATGTGGGAGATCCAGAAGAAGCCCCTGGCTTCTGGCTTCGGATCAGCTCAGCTCTGCCTGTTGTAGCCATGTGAGGAGTGAATCAGTGAATGGAAGATTCTCTCTCTCTCTCTCTCTCTCTCTCTCTCTCTCTCTCTCCCCTTCTTTCTCTGTATCTCTGCCTTTATAATAAATAAATCAATCTTTTAAAAAAAACAATCTCAAATCTATATAACTCATGACATAATGATGGCTCTGGGAAAACCTGAATAAGGCAAGAAGATGTGCATTATATGTTGGGGAAAGATCCATCAATAGCTAAAATTGAGAAGTCAAGGTACCTAGACTCCTTCCTAAGCCACTACTTGAAGCCCATTCACCAAAGGAGGCTATTTAAATAAATTGACTCGGAGCCTCACCCTGGAGTGAGTTTCTTATCCCAGCTCCTCCTGACTCTGAGCTCTGGGAAAATTATTTAACTTCCTGAGCATCAATTTTCTCATCTGCAAAATGAGCATAATATTAGGGACTACATTTGGTTGCTTGCAAAGCTCTTAGTATAATGCTTGACACAAAATAAACAGCCAGTAAATATTAGCATTATCCACTCATTCCTTCCATCACTTTCACATTTATTTATTAAAAAAATCATTACTGCCAGGCATCATATCAAATAACTGTGCCTTTGTTAGGTTCAAGTCTGTTACAAACAGTACTTAGTCAGTAAATAAAATTCAAATGTATTTTAAATAGATTTGTATATTTCTATATTGATCATTTTATGACTCATAGAACTAATACTGAGGCCTTTAAAGGGATCAACTTATGTGAACACTGACTACATTCAAAGGACTGAATAACCAATACATTCCAGAGAGCAAGAACTGTTTAGAAGTCTACGTATGTAAACACTCATTCATTCTTCCCAATGACCTTGGAAATTTGGTACTATAACTACTTCCCTTTATGAATTTGTTTTAAATGAGGCACAAAGAAGTAACTTCCTCAAAGTCATGTCACTCTTGAGTGCAGAGAAGAACTTAAACCTAGGGGAGCACAGCTTTAGGGTGTGAGCTTGAGATCTCTCCATTCTGCTACCAGTTGCAATGATGTCTACTAGCACATTTTTAAGAGTCAGCATGAAGCATCAATAAGACTAAAGTTCCTGCTTGCCTGCCTTTTCCCCACCCCTTTGCTGGTTCCCCCAGTTTTTCTTTCCTTCCACATGGGCCCTGATTCCATGCCCTTCTCATGACATCTGTAGAGAACAGAGCATATACATTGGATGCTCATAACCACATTTTAATCCTCCAGTTTTCTGACCATGAAAAAAAAAAAATCTTACACTGATTGATTTCAGAATTTCAAGGAGAATAGCTGAGACCAAATTTACAGCAGGAGCTAAACCCTAAAACTCCTGTGTTAGTTCCCTAACACTGATAGGGGAATTCTTTGTGAGATCTGAAAGTTCTATGAGGTCAAGCTCATCTAGATTTTTAGCTCTTCTAACTTCAAGGAGTATTACTTATGAAGATAAGTTATTGATATTTGTTAACCTCCTTGAAAATAGATTATTCCCGCTAGTCTCCTAGGGTAACATGTGGCTGTTGTCCTATAATGAAACACAGAGAACAAGGTACTTTAAGAAACTCTTTAGAAAGTAAATTACTAAATACACACAGTTGCCAATACAGAAGTAATCTCTTTGCTATAAAATGAAAACTCCTTACCAATGTATATTTATTCTAATCTATGTGAAATGAATTCAGGACACTGGTATTTTCTGTCAGTGCTTGCAATCATAAAGAAATAACTTAGTGTGTTCAAGTGAAGGACTGTGAAGAACTCAAACACAACTCTGGTTATTCAGGGAGATAATATAATCTCCAGAGTTGAATGTCTTGTTCTGAGTCCTAAATGTTACTTATTTTGTAGAACAATTAGTGTCTAGCAAGTGAGCCAGCAGCTAAAACTCCAGCACACTCAGGGCAAGAAAATACCATCAAGAGAAAATACCCACTGACAGGGTGACCAGACTAGAGTTCTGGGCGGTAGGGAACATCATAAATCAGAAACCCAAATTCCAGCTTCCTGCTAACGCACACCATGGAAGACAGCAGCTGGTGGCTCAAGTACAGTTCCTTGCCACCCACACAGGAAACCTGGATTGAGTTCTAGTTCCAGGCTTCAGCTTCTTCCAGGCTCCAGATGTGGGCATTCGGGAAGCAAACCACAAAATGGGAACTCTCTCTATATACATCTGTCTGTCATTTCTCTGTCTCTCTGCCCCCAAATACATGTTAGATAATTAAACTTGGTTAATTTGGGTTGGCAGGGCTGCATCCCTGCTGGAGGCTCTAGGGGAGAACCCATTCCCTTGGAGTCCACCTGCCTTCTTTAGCTCATAGCCCCTTCCCCCATCTTCAAAGCACATCACCCTGGCTTCTTCTTTGATCACACTATCTTCTCTGCCCGCAGCCCTCCTGCCCTCCCTTGCCTTTACAAGGATCTTTTAATGAAATAGGGTGCATCCAGCTCATTTAGGATCATCTCCCCATCTCAAAGATCCTTCACTCAAGCACATCTGTAAAGTCTCTTCTGTTAAGTAGGGCACTGTATTCACAGGTTCTGTAAAGGAAGAGGGGGAGAGGTGGGAGCAGTGGAAATCATTCTGCCTACTGCCACTGTTCAGGGGACTTTTACTATTTTACTCTCTTTGATAGGAACTTTTTAAACTGTTATCACACTATCATTATCAGTAAGGAGTGAAATGAAACTCTGTCCTTAATGTGCTGTACACTGTGATTTAATGCTATAACTAGTATTCCAACAGTATTTTTCACTTTGTGTTGCTATATGGGGGCAAACTGTTGAAATCTTTACTTAATATATACTAAACTGATCTTCTGTACATAAAGAGAATTGAAAATGAATCTTGATGTGAAAGGAAGGGGAGAGGGAGTGGGGAAGGGGAGGGTTGCGGGTGGGAGGGAAGTTATGGGGGGGGAAGCCATGGTAATCCATAAGCTGTACTTTGGAAATTTATATTCATTAAATAAAAGTTTAAAAAAAAAAAAGAAAGAAAACCATTCTTACCAGTTTCCGATGAAACGCGGATCATTCTGGTCAAGGTGAACGGGGTTTCTGGGATCAACATAAAAACCAATAAGAAGTCCACCTAACAAGTATCCCACTGCAGGGCCAAGTGCTCCCATGACATACATGATGGCTGAGAAGACAGAAGGGGAAATGTGAAAAAGCAGTATTTTCATTGGAGCATGTGCAGCTCGCTAATCCCCCCATCCTACCACAGAACTGCCCCAGTGAAAGCCAGTAAATAGTCTCCAAAAAATGAGAAACATCGGAAGTTTGTGTCTCTCTTGACGTTTCACTTTCCAACACTGCCCCTTTTTTAATTGTTACCTGCTGTCCTCTGAGGGAGTCAGAATCCTCTGGAGAGTTTTTTGATCACTTTAGTTTTAGTTTTTGTTTGTTTGTTTGTTTGTTTGTTTTTAGCATCTGATACTTTTATTTAATAAATATAAATTTCAAAAGTACAACTTTTGGATTATAGTGGTTCTTCCCCCCATAACCACCCTCCCACACGCAAACCATCCCATCTCCTATTCCATCTCCCATCCCATTCTTCATTAAGATTCATTTTTAAGCCGGCGCCGTGGCTTAACAGGCTAATCCTCCGCCTTGTGGCGCCGGCACACCGGGTTCTAGTCCCGGTCAGGGCACCAATCCTGTCCCGGTTGCCCCTCTTCCAGGCCAGCTCTCTGCTGTGGCCAGGGAGTGCAGTGGAGGATGGCCCAAGTTCTTGGGCCCTGCACCCCATGGGAGACCAGGAGAAGCACCTGGCTCCTGCCATCGGAACAGCGCGGTGCGCCGGCCGCAGCACGCCTACCACGGCGGCCATTGGAGGGTGAACCAACGGCAAAAAGGAAGACCTTTCTCTCTATCTCCCTCTACTGTCCACTTTGCCTGTCAAAAATAAAAAAAAAATAAAAATAAAAAATAAAAAAAGATTCATTTTTAATTATCTTTATATACAGAAGATCAACTCTACACTGAGTAAAGATTTAAACAGTTTGCACCCACACAGACACACAAAGTATAAAGTACTGCTTGAACATTAGTTTTACCTTTAGTTCTCATAGTACAACACATGAAGGACAGAGATCCTACATGGGGAGTAAGCCAAACAGTGACTCCTCTTGTTAATTTAACAATTGACACTGTTATTTATGACGTCAGTAACCACCTGAGGCTCTTGTCATGAGCTGCCAAGGCTATGGAAGCCTCTTGAGTTCACAAACTCTGACCTTATTTAGATAAGGCTATAATCAAAGTGGAAGTTCCCTCCTCCCTCCAGAGAAAGGTACCTCCTTCTTTGATGGCCCGTTCTTTCCACTGGGTTCACTGGGATCTCACTCACAGAGATCTTTGATTTAGGCGCTTTTTTTTTTTCCACAGTGTCTTGGCTTTCCATGCCTGAGAAACTCTCATGGGCTTTTTTTTTTTTTTTTTTTTTTTTTGCCAAATTCGAATGCCTTAGGGCTGATTCTGAGGCCATAGTGCCATTTAGGGCATTTGTTTGTTTTAGTTTTTAATACAAGTGTTCAAGTCCCACCCCAGAAACACTGAATTCAAATCTGTTAGAGATCCAGGGTAGTCAAGGAGGCTGTCATGAAGTAGCCAAAAGCAAGTAAAACAAAGACAAAACACAGTCTTACAATAAGAAAGATAAATAATAATGAAGGAAAAAAAAGTAAAAGGAAAATGTGAGTTTCACTTATCACAGCTGGGAGGTTCTAGCAGGAGGAGGGACCTCAATAAGGCCAGATTTGGCTCCCCGGTTGGATTCAGCTGGATTGGCAAAGCTGTCTAAATGCCCTCAAATTGCTAATATTCTTCAAAACATCACTTTAGAATCAAATAATATCTTGAAGTGCATTTGGCTTATTGTTAATTGAGAAATCTTAAGTAAGTCTCTTTAAATGGCATGGGTCAGCAGATCCAAATGCAGGACACCAACTGCAAATGGAAGAGAAAATAGTTTTATTAAAAGATTCATTTATTTTACTTGAAAGGCAGAGTTACAGGGGCTGGCACTATGGTGGAGCAGGTAAAGCCTCTGCATGTGATGCTGGCATCCCAGATGAGTGCCAGTTCTAGTCCTAGATGCTCCACTTCTGATCCAACTCCCTGCTAATGGAAAGTAGTGAAAGATGGCCCAGGTGCTTGGGCCCCTACACCCATGTGGGAGACCTGGAAGAAGCTCCTGGCTCCTGGCTTCGGATCAGCTCAGCTCTGGCCATTGCAATCATTTGGGGAGTGAACCAGCAGATGGAAGACCTCTTTTTCTCCCTGTCTCTATCTCTCTCTCTGTAACTCTGTCTTTCAAATAAATATTTAAAAAAGAAGCGAAGGGGCCGGCACAGTGGCTCAATAGGCTAATCCTCTGTCTTGCGGCGCCGGCACACGGGGTTCTAGTCCCAGTCGGGGTGCCGGATTCTGTCCTGGTTGCCCCTCTTCCAGGCCAGCTCTCTGCTGTGGCCCAGGAGTGCAGTGGAGGATGGCCCAAGTGCTTGGGCCCTGCACCCCATGGGAGACCAGGAGAAGCACCTGGCTCCTGCCTTCGGATCAGTGTGGTGCACCGGCTGCAGCGCGCTGGCCGCGGCGGCCATTGGAGGGTGAACCAACGGCAAAGGAAGACCTTTCTCTCTGTCTCTCTCTCTCACTGTCCACTCTGCCTGTCAAAAAAATAAAAAATAAATAAATAAAAAAGAAGCGAAATAAAGAAAGAGAGAAAGAGAGAGAGAGGAAAGAAGGAAGGAAGGGGGAGAGAGAGAGAGTGAGAGAGAGAGAGAGAGTTGGGGGCGAGCGCTGTGGCACAGAGGGTTAACACCCTGGCCTGTAGTGCCAGCATCCCACATGGGCGCTGATTCAAGTCCCAGCTGCTCCATTTCCAATCCAGCTCTCTGCTGTGGCCTGGGAAAGCAGTAGAAGATGGCCCAAGTCCTTGGGTCCCTGCACCCTCGTGGGAGACCCAAAGGAAGCTCCTGGCTCCTGGCTCCTGGCTTCAGATCGGCACAGCTCTGGCCGTTGTAGCCAACTGGGGAGTGAACCATCAGATAGAAAACCTCTATCTCTCTCTGCCTCTCCTCTGTGTAACTCTGACTTTCAAATAAATAAACAAATTTTTTTTTTTTAAAGAAAAAGTTACAGAGAGAGGGAGAGAGAAATCTTTCATCCACTGGTTCACTCCCCAAATGGCTACAACAGCCAGAGCTGGACCAGACAGAAGCCAGGAGCCAGGAGCTTCTTCTGGGTTTCCCACATTGGTGTAAGGGACCCAAGCACTTGGGCCATCTTATACTGCTTTTCCATTTCATTAGCAGAGAGCTGAATTGGAAGTGGAGCAGCTGGGAATTGAACCAGCACCCACATGGAATGCCACCACTGCTGGCAGCAACTTAACCCACTATGCCACAGCACCAGCCCCAAGAAAATAAGTTTTAAAAGCACGTGTTCAAGGAGTGGGAGGACTACATGTCTCACTGTCAGTGGATCAGAAAGATGGTAATTATATCTTCACTTCTATAATTTAAAATTCTTTTTTAAAAAATATTTAAATTTATTTGACAGGTAGAGTTGTAGACAGTGAGAGAGAGAAACAGAGAGAAAGGTCTTCCTTCCATTGGTTCACTCCCCAAATGGCTGCTATGGCCAGTGCATTGTGGCTGGTGCTGCGCTGATCCGAAGCCAGGAGCCAGGTGCTTCTCCTGGTCTCCCATGCGGGTGCAGGGCCCAAGCACTTGGGCCATCCTCCACTGCACTCCTGGGCCACAGCAGAGAGCTGGACTGGAAGAGGAGCAACTGGGACTAGAACCCGACACCCATATGGGATGCCAGCACCGCGGGCGGAGGATTTACCAAGTGAGCCATGGTACCGGCCCCTGTAATTTAAAATTCTAAAATAAATAATAGTTTGCCAATCTAAACACTTTAAGAGAGGATAAGAAATTTCTTAAGCATTATAGAATGATTTTGCCAAACTCATTTTCTGTACTCCTATTTAAACTCAGTTGTAAGGAGACAAATCCATAAGCCATTTAAGGCATGGTATTTGCAAAGCATGAAAACAAGCTCAGGTGCTAAGTGCTTCTCACTTCTATTGCTATCATGCATTTTTAGCCAGCAAATAAAACAGGACATTTTGCCATGTCCTTTCAGTAGCACTCTGTTTACCAGAAAGCAAACTGGAATAATCAGAATGACTTCTTACTTTGTCATCCACATCGAAATAAACTTTGAATAATCTTGTGCCTCCTGTTACTTGTAACTACAGGCAACAATACAGTAATTTAACACCTGCTCTCACTTTTCACACTATTTCAAAAGAAAGAGCACAGTGTTGATTTTACAGAATCATCTGCTTTCAACAATAAGACACTCAGTTCTTCGACGTCTCCATCTGTGTCTGGAAATGGAGAATGGAGGCACAGCCACAAGTGATGGGTACTCTTTTGGAAGCATGTTTTTCATAAGTAAAATTAGGATCTTGTTATTTTTAAAAAAAATTTACTTATTTATAAGAGGCAGAGTTACAGACAGAGAGAGGGAGAGACAGAGACAGAGAGAGAAGAGATCTTCCATTCACTGGTCCACTCCCCAAATGGCTACAACAGCTGGAGCTAGGCTAATCCAAAGCCAGGAGCCAGGAGCTTCTTCCGGGTCTCCCATGTGGGTGCAGGGGCCCAAGGACTTGGGCCATCTTCCACTGTTTTCCCAGGCCATAGCAGAGAGCTGGATCAGAAATGGAGCAGCCAGCAGCCAGGACCCAAAGCAGTGCCCATATGGGATGCCAACACTGCAGGCAGAGGCTTAATCTACTACACCAAAGTGCCAGCCAAGTATTTTGAGAAATATCTTATTAATCTGCTTATAGTGTAGACTGTAGCTCAGGAATAGAAAGTTTGTTTTTCAGTTTCAGGTTTTCCCGTATGCATATGAAGATAAAACTTACACCTCCAGGAAGCCAACACCATTGACAACCTAAAACCGTAATGAGGCCAAAATGTGACATGAATCATCCTCCCAAAATAGCTCTCCTGGCACAGAAGAGGCCGCCTCACAAACACAGACAGAGAAAAGGGCACTTCCGCCATTCTGTTTATGCCTGAGGCACTTGGGTGCATCATCTAGGAGTGCCAAGCAGGACCGGGTAGGATGTGTGCGAACAAGACCCTGCAGCTCTCCCGTGAGTGGAAGAGTGATCCAGTGGCATTCACCAGAAAACCTTAACTAGTTTATAAACATAGACAATGCTTTTTGAAACTCAGCAATATCGCCATAGTTATTTTTATTGTATGGTAAACACTTGAAGTCCAAAGGCATTACCCTTATACACACACACACACACACATCTCTTAGGTCCCATAGATCATTCTCTGGAAACAAAACCTGTTCAGGTCACTGAGTTAACATTCAGTAATTGGTTCAACAATGGCACTCACTCACAGCTTGTAAGAGGAGCAAACTGTTGAAACAAACTCATACCATTCACTTGCCCTGTCAAAACTCCCAGTCAGTCCCTACTGACTTACAAAAGGTCTCAAAGGTTGGACCTGGAGTTCAAGGGTGGGACAAACTACCCTCCAGCTACTGATCCAGTCCTCAAACCATAAGTTCATGAGCCTGTATTCTAGGGTGCAGGACAGGCCTGGACAGAGCCAACTTTCTTCCTTTGCTGACCTTATCATTCCCTCATTCATTCTTTAACCAACTTTCATTGTTGTCCCCCAGATGTCTCTCTCCTCAGTGTCTCCCTGTAGACTATCTATCGTCTATTGCAGTGGCTGCCACACTTCCTCATGCAACTCTGTAAGAGATTCTAAGCATGAATTCCCAGTGCATTTACATTTCTGAATAAATAATGTATATACCCTACTAGTCTTCCTTTTGCAGCTCACATGTAATGTACCAGTAAATCGTGTTGGTTCTCCCTTCAACTCTTATCCAGTATTTAGCCACTTCCCCCTATTTCTACTGCTAACAGCCAGGTCCAAGCTGTTAGCATTGCTAAGCTAGAAAATTGCTCTTGGACTTTCCTGGTGTCCCTGCTTCCTCCTTACTTTCCCTACAATGTATTTGCAACACAGCAGCCTAATGATCCACTCTAGAAACATGAGCCAGAACATATCACTTGTTCATTCAAACCCTCCAGTGGCTTCCCATCTCAGTCTCAGTAAAAACCAAGGTCCCTGGGTGGCTAAAAAGACCCGCCTGCACGTCTGCACTCTGCCCCCATGATCTCTGCACTGCAACTCCTGTCACTCTCCTTTGTTCACCGGGCTCCCTTCTTAGTGACCTCCTCACACGTCTTCAACCTGCAGGCAGGCCCTTGCCTTGGGATCTTAGCACTTGCTCAGTAAGTGTGTGTGTGTGTGTGTTGTGTAGTGTGCGGTGTTTGTGTGTAGTGTGTGTGGTGTGTAGTGTAGTGTGTGGAGTGTGTAGTATGTGGTGTGTGTGTGTATGTGTGTGTGTATGTTGAATACTCCTGCCCCACATAGCAACATGGATCATTCCCTATGTTCTGCAGGGAGCTACTCAAACAGTTCCTTCTGACGGAGGCCATCCTCAAATACCCTACCTAAAACTTGAAAGCTCTTTTCCCCAATTCTTCCCATCTAACACACTCTACTTCTCCTTTGCTCTTGTTTGTCATCTGTCCTCTCCTCCCTGAGGAAAGAGATTCTTCTCAGTGATGATCACTGCTACATCCCCAGGGTGCCCAGATGGTGTAGGAGGCACACAACCCACATTCAGTCCCATCTCTCAGTGCTCTCATCACTCTCATTGAATGGGTCTGCAGAAGTTCATGCGTTGGAAGCTGCTTCCCAGTGCAGCAAAGCTGAGATGGGACCTTAGGGAGGTGATTAGACCTTGAGGTTCTGCCCTCAGAAATGCAGAGGTCCATTATGCATGCATCATGGGTTATCATGGGAGTGAGGTCTCTCTTTCTGTGTCATGCTTGTTCTGTCTTGCCACGTGATGTCATACACAGCAAGAAGGCCCTCACCAGGCACAGACAGATGCCAGCATGATGCTCTGGAACTTTTCAGTCTTCAGAGATGTGTGCTAAATAAACCTCTGTTCTTTACAAATTACCCAGTCTCAGGCATTTTGTTATAGCAATAGAAGTCAGACCAAGATGGTCAGTGAACATTCTAGTGTCATTAACAATGGTAGATGTCAACAATGAAACTTTCTCAGTGTACATTTTGAGATTTTTGCCAATAATAGTAGATGTCAATCCATAGTTCCTACAGTGAACTTGATCATTTTACATTTCTTGACTGTGTCTCGTCAGATCTGATTATATCGTCATTGGTTTACTGCCATGATAAGGAAGTCATACGAGAAGCTTGAGCTATTCAATGAACTAGTAACAAACGTAAATACAAGTTCAAATCTTGTCCTCTTATATCCCAATGGATTGTCTTAAATATCCCCTGGGGTATACACATCACTCTTTGAGAGAACACTGAATCATTCCATGCATTTGAGATTGAATATGCCCCATTTTAACTCCTACTTATCTCTTCAAATATTTGTATCTTAATCATTTCAAGTAGCTCTTCATCTCGGACAGCAGGAGCCACATCATCGATGGTACTATGCAGTGGTTAAAGCACAGATTCCAAAATCATGTATATCTATCCAGGCTCCAATTCTTTTTTTTTTTTTTTTTTTTTTTTGACAGGCAGAGTGGACAGTAGAGAGAGAGATAGAGAGAAAGGTCTTCCTTTTCGCCGTTGGTTCACCCTCCAATGGCCACCGCGGTAGGCGCACTGCGGCCAGCCCACTGCGCTGATCCGATGGCAGGAGCCAGGTGCTTTTCCTGGTCTCCCATGGGGTGCAGGGCCCAAGCACTTGGGCCATCCTCCACTGCACTCCATGGCCACAGCAGAGAGCTGGCCTGGAAGAGGGGCAACCGGGACAGGATCGGTGCCCCGACCGGGACTAGAACCCGGTGTGCCGGCACCGCAAGGCGGAGGATTAGCCTGTTGAGCCGCGGCGCCGGCCTCAAACTCCAATTCTTAATGATCACGTGCCCTTCAGCAATTTGCTTAGCCTCTCTGAGCCTCATCTCCCCATCTGTAAAGTTGAGATGGCAAAAGTATTATAAGGATTAAAGGAGTCAGTGCTGTGTGTGGAATGCCTGGCATGTGGAATACTTGTGTATAAGGACAAGGGCTATCAACAAATAAGCTGTGGAGTTGGTATGATTTCATTATCATCTAATTGGTGGCTGGGCATGTGAGCCATTCAATAAATGTTTATAAACTGATGACATGTCATGACCAGAAGAATGAAGGTGTCCTGGATTTCGCAACCTAAGCTTCTGATTTCTCCTCTTTCTGGCTTACTTCCTCCCAATCTTGACAAGGCACACAGATTATACATCAGAGCAAGTCCTGTCAATGGCCATTGGTCCCAGACCCACCAAATGACCTGACTCTTGCCAACTTTTTGTCAGTATTTCCTACACTTAACTATCCCCGAGCTCTTTTACCCTCAGACCTCCAATTTTCATTTTCTTCTTAAATCACTTTTCACCTTGTATCCTTTCTTACATTAAAGTACATTAACTCTTATTTTTAATCCCATATACTGTCTCATTTTCAACTGTCTCCTATAGATATAACCTTTACTATACTCTCATCTCTCTTTTACTTTCACATCACAAACAGTTGTAACTCTTGATCTTACTTAATTGTTTATATTTTTTAATATTTTAAACATTTTTAATAGGGCTTTGAGTCTCAAAACTTAACATTCCAGTTTTTCTTTAAAATGACTTATCTTCTATTTCTCATGACTTAAGTAAGTTTGCTTACCTTTTGAATTTTCTATCAAGTTAAAATTGTTATTTGTATGAATTCTCTTGACTTTAAAACACCTAGTGTTTAATGGTTTCTCTTGCCTTTTTTATCCTTCTTGCACTATCATTTTTTCACAATCTTTATCTTATCCTTATGTTTTGCTTATTCTGTGATCAATTTTAGCAACAGCTGATGAGAAGCTGGGTCCATCTCCAGCACTGTCTTGCAGTCACTGCCCTATGTGCCCCTCAGTGGCTCTGCTAGTCAGTTAAGGATGGTAGCCTGAGAGACTCAGGGTTAATTCTCCCCAGGACTCAAGTCTCATTTTGTAATAGCATATTTCAAACTAGTTACTTACTTACTTGGTTAGTTGCCTATTTATTATTTATCTATTTATAAGGAAGAAAGGAAGAAAAAGAAAGAAAGAAAGAAAGAGAGAGAGAGAGAGAGAGAGAGAGAGAGAAAGAAAGAAAGAAAGAAAGAAAGAAAGAAAGAAAGAAAGAAAGAAAGAAAGGAAGGAAGGAAGGAAGGAAGGAAGGAAGGAGAGAGGGAGGGAGGGAGGGAGGGAGGAAGAGAGAAATCTCCCATCCACTAAAATTCACTCCCAAAACGCCCACCACAGCCAGGGTTGAACCAGCCCAAAGCCAGGAACCAAAAACTCAATTCATGGGTGGCAGAGATCCAACTAACTGAGCCATCAGCTGCTGCCTTCCAGGTAGGACATTAGCAAAAAGCTAGAATCAGGAATAGAGCCAGGAATCAAACTCAGACTCCTATGTGGGATGAGGGTGTCCCCAACAGCACTTGAGGGTGCTGAGCCAGACACTCTCCCCCACACAGGGCATATTTAATTAGGTGAATCTAAGCTTGTTCTTTCTCGTAATCCAGTAACAAGAAAACACGAGTCCTAAATGCAAGGTCTCTGATGAATCACTGCTGACACTGAGACAAGCCATGCCCACAGAGGAAACAAGCCCAAGGGCTCTTCATTCTGCTCCCTCGTGGCCCTGGGGAGAGTCCTACCACCTGACCTTCCCAATAGCTCCTTGATAGAAGAGGCGTAATAGCACCCTGCAATGTTCTTCTACTGAATTCACCTCTTGTCAAAGCTGCCATCTCCATTCCTTGCAGAACTGATAGATGCTCTTCCTTCCTCATCACAAATCCACAGTGGGTTGCCCTGGAGATTCTCTCAAACAAGGTCATTCCATAAGGTCAGCTGCAACCAGAGGTAACAGCTCACAAAATCTTCATTCCACATTGGATAGCTTAACCTGCCTCGAAATCCATTATCCTGACTTAGAAGAAATGATTTTAGAACTCCTAGTGGCATCAGCCAGCCACAGGCCTCACTGGACCCATGGGAAATTGAGAGGCTCCATCAAACCCAGCAAAGATTCAAGCACCATGGAAGGCTATAGAGTCAACTCCTTTCCAGCCTAAGACATTAAAAAGCTGAGTAGAGCCCCACATCTCCAGGTCAGAGGCCACTCTCTCATTCATGCACTCTGTGACACAAGGCCATGGGACAAGGAAGAAACATTACAAAAGTGAGTAAGATGGATGCACGGCCCTCCAGGAGAGAATGTGTAGTGTGTGTGTGACCTAACACCAGCGACCTGCTGTGGAATGTGGGAGAGCAATGATAGGCTTTAATTAGCCAGAGGGAAAAACAAAGGAGGCTTCAGGGAAAGAATGACTTTGGACACAACATTCAGGCATGGAAGAAAGAACAGCTGAAGATGAGGCGCTCACCTGGGAAAGGCATACAAGTCTGGAAGTGCATTATGTATCCAGGGAATCACAAGTGCTTTTGCACCCATTGAGAGGCAGAGCAGAGGGGCCACCACTGACCTCTCCCTTGTCCCATTATGGCTGTGAGGACAGTGAGGACCACCACTAAGTGGCCCAGGGAAAGGCTTTCCCTATCATTTTCCACTCGGCTGGGAAGGAGCAAGTCAGCTCTGGGGTGCTATTGAGAGCAGGCTCCAACATCCAGAATGCAAAGCCAAGGCACTCATCTTTGGGGCTCTCTGGGCATGGGCATCTATTTTTTTCCCATCCCACATCCTTCTCTCACTCCTCCTGCACCAATCAAGGGAATTCAGCCTAACTCCAGAATATCATGTCACGGCTGGCGGCCTCTCTGTTCACCACATTCCTGCTGTCCCCATCTCTTGGGAGTGAGAACAATTTCCCTTCTTTTTCATTCTGTGTATGAACAGAATTGAGTGGAACAATTATTAACCTCAACTGAAGTGCACAGCTTTCCTTTCTGCTTCTTGTTTTCTATGCCCGCCTCTTATGGTTAAAGCAATTCCACCCCCGTTCTTGCACACGGTCTTGATGGCACATCCTTTATGGGGTCCTGTCTTCATGATTCATCGGCAGGCAGGTGATCAGCTCAGGCCAATCCAATGCTCTTCACCCTGAAAGACCTTCCCCCAGGTGCCCATGTGGCTCACTCAGTTGCTTCTTCTGGATCTCTGCTCAAACACCACTCAGCAGGGAAGCCAGAGCTCCGCCACCTGTCCCCAACACGATATCATCCCACCTTGCTGGAGCACTCACTAGGGCATGTAATCACCATACAGCACACGTTTGTCTATTTCCTTATCTGTCTCTCGCACTGGAATGCCAGGCCCATGAGAGTAAGAACATTTTCTCACTGATGCACTGTCAGTGCCTAAGTGGTACTCAGCATAAGCACTAAAAATACAGGTTTAATGAATGAACAAAGGGTAAAGACACAGACTCTTGAATGTTCTGTGCAACAGTGAAAGTCACTGCTTTTGTTGAAGTTCAGCCTTACAGCAGAACCTTGAAGAGTTATCCACAAGCTCCTGCTCCACAGACCCCGGGACTGTCTATCCTTGTGAGCTATCCACAGCCTCCCCTCCTCAGGTGCCCTGATTTAGAGATCTGGTCCCTGTAGCTCTCAGCCAGGGAGCTCTGACTTGCACCTTTGTCAGGCTCTCTACAGTTAGGTTTCCTGGGTCATTGGTGCCTGGATCTGCTGTGTCTTCACTTGAACACGATCTCTAATTTATCAGCCTCTGCTTCCAACCTGCTCCCTGCCTCCAATTTCTCACTGCTCATTGTCCATGCCTTTCCCACATTCCTTCTGGCTCAGGACCACCCTCTCAGCCTCCCTTGCTTGACAGTGAATGCTACTGAAGACTGATGCTGGCAGTGGTTGAGATTATAACAATAATTTGGGTCTGATCTCAGGGGCTAGGGTGGAACCCAGAACTTTGCCACTGAAAAACATTTTTGTGTACATGGCTAAAGCCCTCAAATGACTACTAAAACTTGTCTGGGACAATGACAGGAGGCTACCCTCTTGTATATGTATGGCAACACAGCTATGGCAGATAAGAGGGCATGAAAAGCAATCCACAGCTCACTGTGGCATCGCAGCAGTGATAGTAGCTCTCATCCCCCTTGCATAATGCCCTGAAAAATAGCCCAAGTACTTCACAGCTCCAGAGCACCACATTTAAAGAAAATATGCCCTGCTCATTCCTTCCACTCACAAGCATGGGCAGATAAGAAGCCTTTGATCCTGGGTATTTTAAGCAGTGATTTAAAAAAAATTCTTTTAAATGATTCAGTTATTTTGACACAGGCCTGATAGCAAAAGAGCAGCTGCCACAGCAGTCAGGGAATCGTCTATCACCTTGCCAAAGCACCCTGACAGCATCACAAGTCCCAAGGACAGGAGAAAGGGGCCCAGGTAGAATTCAAGTGCTTATTCCTCACTATCACAGTGAGAAATAGGTGGTTTAAATTCACAGTCTTCCATTAGAAATATTTTAAGCCATTTGAAAATTATTTAAGAAATAATGCGTTCCCTAAAGGGAACATACAAATACATGCAGAAGTGCCCATTGCACTTCCAGGGGAGTGTTTAACAAGCTGTGATTTTAAAACATCAAATTGGAGTCCAGCATTGTGGCACAGTGGGTTAAGCTGCCTCCTGCAATGCCAGCATCCTATATGGGCACTGGTTCAAGGCCTGACTGCTCCACTTCCGAACCAACTCCCTGCCAATGGCCTAGGAAAGGAAGCAGAAGATGGCCGAAGTACTACGGTCCCTGCCTCCTGTCTTGGAGACCCAAATGGTGCTCCTGTTTTCTGCAAGACTCAGACACCACTGTTGCGCCATTTGGGGAATGAACCAGCAAACAGAAGATACAGCTTTTCTCTCGCTCTCACTCTGTCTCTGCCCTTCAAATAAATGAATAATATTTAAAAGAAAAAAGAAGCATCAAAGTGGCCCCTGTGAAGGACCACTAACTATCTGTAAAATTAATCAGATCCTCAGGATTGATCACAAGGATAGCTACCATAAAGTCATAGGTCAAATTTTTTAAATTATATTTTGGTATATGAGAAGAAGTTTTTATTAAAGCACATCTCAACTATGCTGCATGATATTTGCTTCAGTAATTGTAGTCCCTAACGCCATATTGGAGATCCAGCTTGAGTTCCAGGTTCTTCGCTTGAGCCTGGCCCAGCCCTGGCTATTGTGAACATCTGGGGAGTGAACCAGCAGATGGAAGATCTCTCTCTCTTTCTGTCTCTTTCTCTCACTCTGCCTTTCAAGTAGAGTAAATCTAAAAAAAATACATAAATTACTATGCACAGATTTGAAAATTTTATACCAATATAAACTGACCTTTTCACTCTAATTACTACAGAAGAAAAGTCCCTGAGAAGTTTTAGGGAGATCAGCAATTAATAAGTGGTAGAGCAAAACTTGAACTTGACTTTATCTGAAGCCAAATTAGCCCTCAAAGAAAGGTGTTAGCAGTAGCTTATGCTCATGCCCAGTGCTATCTTTTAGTAATAAAACTCCCCTCAGCAATGGTAGACTTCAACAGTAGGCTTTGTAATACTTCTAACAGAAATTCTTTATATGGAACCATAGTGCATGCAGTCGTCCTGTTTCCCATGGACTGATGAAAAAAAAAAAAAAGACCACATTGAAAGTGTCCTAAAAGGTTTATATTACTTGAATGCCTACAAAATCCAGTGGGCAGCCAAGGCCATGCCAGGAATGGTAGGCACATTCACATGTGACATTGTTGCACCCTGCCTCGGTGTTGCTCTGGACTTGGATCTATCCTATTGGCATCATACTTCTTCAAGTGCCTAGAAAGCAGAACTGTGTCACACCTGTGCCTGTTTACCTGGAAGGTGCTTTCTGGCAGCGATTTACCTTCCCCAGAGATAAATTTAAACCGCTCTTCACAGCTGGTGTGCTCTTCTGAGTCTTCACCATAATCATCAGAGTAAATGTCACACAACATATTTGGGGTACACTTTTCAGATAATGTACATTCCCTTCCTCCTATGGCAGACAGTGATGAAAATCTCAAAAATGAGCTCTTTTTTAATTTAAATTGTTTTTAAGACTCTTGCTTCCAATGGTTCCAAAAATATTTTTAGATTTTCAGCTATTATGAGACTGATTTCTTTACTAGAAGAGACGCATTGCTTCCTACCACTAAAGTTTTGTAACTTTTTTGTATTTTGGAGACACATGCTTGGTTCCAGATAAAGCCAAGTTCAAGTTTGGCTCTACCACTTATTAACTGCTGATCTCCTTAACTTCTCAGAGACTTTCTCTTCTGTAAATGATAGTAACGATAATATTTTTTCATAAAATTGTTAATGCTGAATGGCATAAATGATGCCTGCTATGGTCATTAACAAATAGGTTAGGATATAATGTTACTTCAGCATGAATTATACTTCAACTGAAATGTTGCCTTTTGTTTGCATCTCATAGGTCAATTCTTCTAAAAGTTGATAAGCCTAGCAAAATTGGCTCTACAAATGAATTTCCTTTTTTAAACTAATAGTCTTTCCTTTTAAATTTATAATTTTTGTTCTATATAGATAACCTACTAAAACATGTTCATAAACAGCTTTTCAATTATGTATATAAAAAAGTGACCCATACCTATGTGTTATCTGTAGCTTAGGTAATTCTAACAACCTAAGATGTGAGAATTAAAAGAAGTAATGTAATGTACAAACATCTAGTTGATACTTGGAACAGGGTAAATGTTCAATGAATGGTCACTGTCACTTATTACAAGAGCCAGCAAACTATGTCTTTGAAGGGCCAGATAGTAAAGATTTTAGGCTTTATGGGTCATACCATCTCTGGTGGAACTACTTGGCTCTGCTGTTGTAGTATGAAAGTACTCACATCCAGGACATAAACAAATTTGCCTAGCTATGTTCCAATAAAACCAACCAGTTCGTAGTGTTAACTTTTGATTTGTTAGAATAGTTTGGCCTGCAAGAAGTCATCATGAAGTATTGGGCAGATCAATCTTAAGAAAAGTTGGGAGAATGCTGTATGTCCATTCCTCAAAGATTTACTAATGCTCATTACATGTCCTGGTGCTACTCAGTGTCCCTGTAGGTTGAGCTACAGATATACAAGAGGATTAAAATCTTCATGTGAAAATGGAGTTAAAAGATAAAGCAGAGGTAGTCATTTGGTCTAACAGCTAAGGTGCCAGTTAAGATGCCTGCTTCCTACATCAGAGTTCCTGGGTTCAAGTCCAGGCTCCGCTCCTGGTTCCAGCTTCCTAATTTTGCAAACCCTGGAAGGCAGTGGATGATGCGCCAAATCATTGGGTTCCTGTCAACCATATGGGAGACCTGTACTGAGTTCCCAGGTCAGGGCTTCAGCCTGGCCCAGTCCCAGTCATTGCAGGCATTTGAGGAGTTAACCAGTAGAAAAGTATGCATTTGCTCCCCCCAACCAAATTAAAAAAAAAAAAGATAAAGCACATTTTCCATGAACTTTATAAAGCCCCCTCATAAGAGCAAATAAAACAAGTCCATTATCCTGCAAAAGTTTACTTGAAGTTCTAAAATATATATTTATCCTACATTTACACAAAGATGACTTTTCATGGCTAGAATATTAGTAGCTGAAAGAGACAAAGAGTATTCCAGAAGATGCATCTTTTAAAATTATTTTGCTAATCTTAATTTATATTCAATTAGAAATACCTGAAAATAAGGAAAGTTATTAAAAAAAACACAAAAAAAATTGGAATTTTAATACACTGAGCCAATAACTTTTCATACCTGGGTGCATTCCCTTCTAGCCCTTCCTTTTTAAGGACATTGGGGAAGCATAATTTATATACCACAAAATCCACCCACTCTAAGTGTATGGTTCAGTAGCTTTAGTAAATGCACACCACTGGGTGATGATCACCAGAATCCACTTTTACAACACTGATCCATTCTTTTTCCTGAAGCAAATTTGCTATAAGCAATTTGCCAAGTTCTCTCTCACACATAACACACACACAGGTACACATACACACCCAGTAAGCCATCACTATAATCAACAGGGGGGAACACACCCTTTTTGCTTCTTTGTGATCTTCCGCCTCTGCCCCAGGTAGTCATTGACCCATGTTTTTATTACTGAAGATTAGTTTACATTTTCTAAAATGTCATAAATTGAATCATCTAACGTGTACTCCTTTATGTCTGCTTTGTTTCCTTCAGTATAATTATTTTGAGATTTGTCTGTCATTTAGAATGTATCAATAATTCATTCCTGGTGCCATCGTTGTGGTATACCTGATAAGCCACCTCTTGTGATGTGGGCATCCTATATGAGCACCAGTTCAAGTTCCAGCTGCTCTACTTCCAGTCCAGCTTCCTGCTAATGGCCTGGGAAAGCAGTGAAAGATAGCCCAGTACTTGTGCCTCTGCCACCCACGTGGGAGACCTGGAAGAAGCTCCTGGCTCCTGGCTCCTGATTTCAGCTTGGCCCAGCCCTGGATGCTGCAACCATCTGGAAGTGAATCAGCAGATAAAAGACCTCTCTCTCTCTGTTTCTCCCTCTCATTCTGTAGCTCTGACTTCCAAATAAGTAAATCTTTAAATAATAATAATAATTCATTCCTTTGTATTGCAAAGTAGTATTTCATTGTATGAATATACAGTTTGTTTATCCATTCAAACCCAGTAGACATTTGTAATTATATGTTTCTAGTTTCTGTTATGGGGGTGGGTATTTGGCACAGTGGTTAAATCGCTGCCTGAGATGCCTACTTTCATATTGGTGTCCCTGGGTTAAAGTCTTGGCTCTGCCTCCGATTCAGGTTCATGCTAATGTGCACCCTATGGTAAGGAAGGTGATGGCTCAAGTAATTGGGTCACTGCCACTCACTTGGGAGACCTGGATTGAGATCTGACTACCGGCTTCTTCCTGGATGCTGTGGTCATTTGGTGAGTGAATCAGTGGATGGAAGAACACTCTCTCTTTATCTCTGTCTCTGTCTTTCTCTCTCTCTCTCTCTCTCTCTCTCTCCAACTGCTTTCTCCTAGAAATGCTATAGTGTTAGGTCTTTAATGCACATTTTATATAACTATAGTATTTACATAATAATATAACACTTTTACAAATATGTTTATATTGTGTATCCACTTTAAGACAATTTCACATATGGATTTATAGTGGTTTCAGCACAGTTTGTTGGAAAGACTATCCCTTTTCCTGTGAATGACTGTACCGCTGCCAAAGGTCAGTTGTTCTGGACTTCCTTTTCTATTAATCTGTGAGTGTACTTCAAAAAAATCATGGAATTTTCTCACTTAATCTTCACAGCACCTCTCTTCTGGTAGGATCTACTATTGTCCCAATTTAAACCATTTTCCTTCATAAACACAATAAATTTTCCTTCAGCAATATAATAGATTCATCAGAATTAAGAATAAATAATCCTGGGGCCAGCGCTGTGGCATAGCAGCTAAAGCTGGCACCTACAGTGTCAGTTCCATATGGGTGCCAGTTTGAGTCCCGGCTGCTCCACTTCAATTCCATCTCTCTGCTATGGCCTGAGAAAGCAGTAGAAGATGACCCAGGTCCTTGGGCTCCTGAACCCACATGGGAGACCTGGAAGAAGCTCCTGGCTCCTGGCTTCAGATCAGCACAGCTCTGGCAGTTAGGTCAACTGGGGAATGAACCAGTGGATGAAAGACCTCTCTGTCTCTCTGCCTCTCCTCTCTCTGTGTAATGCTGGCTGTCAAACAAATAAATAAATCTTTTAAAAAAGAAGAAGAAGGAGAAGGAGGAGGAGGAGGAGGAGAAGAAGAAATAGTCCCAAGGCCGGTGCTGTGGTGTAGCAGGTAAAGCTGCCGCCTGCAGTGCTGGCATCTCATATGAATGCCTATTTGAGACTCAGCTGCTCCACTTCCGATCCAGCTCTCTGCTATGACCTGGGAAAGCAGTAGAAGATGGCCCAAGTGTTTGGGTCCCTGCAACCATGTAGGAGACTTGGAAGAAGCTCCTGGCTGTTGGCTTCCAATCAGCCCAGCTCCAGTCATTGCTGCCATTTGGGAAATGAACCAGTGGATGAAAGATCTTTCTGCCTCTAGCTGTGCCTCTTTGTAATTCTGCCTTTCAAATAAATAAATATTTTTAAAAAAGAATAACTAGTCTCTGTTAGTTAATAAAAAGAAAGATGATATGGTTTTACCAAGCAAATATGGCTAAGCATTTTATGACTCCTGTATCACACAACACTGTAACTGATAGTAAAGTAAATACTCATGTGGAAACAAGTAGTATACAGTCTACTTCCATACAAAGGAAATGTGGCAAATGACCAGTCTTACACCATATATTTTGTTTAAAATTTTTAAATGTAAAGTCCATTGTCCTAGGGGAAGTTATGATGCTATTCAATATTCACTTGGTTCCTAAGCACACAGACCAGGCATAGGGTATCCACGTAGGTCCCCATCAGGGACCGGCTCTGTGATCAGAGATTAGATTAAGTTACTTAATCCCACTGGACAGGCTTCCACATCTATAATAGGGGGTCATAACATTTCCCCTCCCAAAAGTTAGTGAGGGCACTCAACAAGATAATGCATCTAAAGCCCTTAACACTCACTAAGAGCTCAATATCAACTATAACAAGTATCATACTGTTACTCCAGTTAATATATCTGACTCTGCAATTAAAATCACAATTCTGAGATAACACAGGACTTGAAAGTATTTTCACAACTGCCAAAGGATGGTGATGAAGTTTTATTCAGCATGATTTTAGTGTTAAGTATATGTTATTGTTTCCAAAGTCTTTGAACATGGAATTTGAAAATCTAGATATCAGAGATCCAGAATATCCATGTACCGAAACTACTGTATTCCGTAATCATTAATCAATCAGTGGTTCATTACTGAAATCATATGAAATGCATTGTATTAGATATTATAAGTGATAAAGAGGGTATGTGACCTATGTGGAGAATGAAATGCACATGAAAAGATTCCTGAGATGAATACATCATTATATATTTGTCCAAAGTCAGGAGTGAATGCTACTGTAAACCATAAACTCTGAGTTATAAGTACGTGTTAGTATAGGTTCTTCAATGATAAAAAATGTACCTCTTTGATGGGGCATATTGATAATGGGAGGGACTATATATGTTTGGAAGCAGAGAATACATAGGAAATTCTTTTGCCTTACAATTTTTCTCTGAACCTAAAATACTAGAAAATAAAGTCTGTGTTTAAGAAAAAAGCAAGACCCTAATTTGCAAAAAAAAAAAAAAATACAAAACATGTACCTGACAAAAGACTCATGTCCACACTCTCTAAAGAATCCTGTCACATCAGGAATAAGATTAAAAAGCTCATCCTGAAATGGACAAAAACATCAAACAGTCATTTTACCAAAAAAGGTATTGAGTGACAAAATAACCCATAAAAAGATGCCTAACATCATTAATCATTAGACATATGCAAATTAAAGCAGTGAAAAGCTACTATAACTAGAATGGCTAAAATTAAAAAGAATAGTCATACTCAGTAATGGTAAGGATGTGGAGCAACTAGAAGCCTCAGACACTACTGGGGGAGTGGCACAGACACCAACAAAGCTGTAGCTTCTTTTTAAGTTAAACATACATTTACCATGACTCAGAAACTGCATTCTCATTTTAACCAGGAAAAATTAAAATAAATATTCACATCCCTAGTAAGGGAGGATGTTCAGAGCAGTAACTAAGTCATATTTGGGATGCTTATATCCCATATCAGAGTGCCAGGGTTCAAGTCCAGCCTACTCCACTTCTGATACAATTTCCTCTAATGCACACCCCAGGAGGCAGTAATGATGGGGCAAGAACTTAGGTCCCTGCCACCCATGTGAGAGATCTAGATTGAGTTCTGGGTTCCTGGTTTCAGCCTGGTCTAGCTTTAGCTGTTGTGGGCTTTGGGGGCACGTACCCATGGATGAAAGTTTCTCTCTCTCTCTCTCTCTCTCTCTCTTTCTCTCTCTCTCTCTCCTCTCTCCTCTCTCCTCTCCTCTCCTCTCTCCTCTCTCCTCTCCTCTCCTTTCTTCTCTCTCTCTCTCCTTTCCCCCTTCCTTCCCTCCCTCCCTCTTTTTCAAGTAAAAATAAATAAATAAAAATGTCTTTTAAAAGGAGATATCTCAGGTGCCAACACTGTGGCACAGTGGGTTAAAGCCCTGGCCTGCAGCACAGGCATCCCACATGGGTGCCAGTTCAAGTCTCAGCTGCTCCAGAGCAGTAGAGGATGGCCCAAGTCCTTGAGCCCCTGCACCCACATGGGAGACCCACAAGAAGCTCCTGGTTCCTGGCTTCAGATCAGCTCAGCTCCAGCCATTGCAGCCATCTAGGGAATGAAACATGGAAGACCTCTCTCTGTCTCTGTCTCTACCTCTCTCTGTAACTCTTTCAAATAAATAAAATAAATCTTTTAGGCCCTAAGCAGCACTCTGGCCTCAGAATCAACCCTTAGGGCATAAAAGGCCCATGAGAGTCTCACAGGCATGGAAAGCCAAGACGCTGTGGCAAAAACAACCTAAATGAAAGATCTCGGTGAACAAGAACCCAGCAGAAAGAACAGGCCATCAAAGAAGGAGGCACCTTTTTCTGAAGGGAGGAAGGAACCTCCACTGTAATATGGCCTTGACTTAAACAAGTTCAGAGTTGGTGAACTCAAGGGGCTTCCATAGCCTTGACAGCTCATGGCAAGAGCCTCAGGTGATTACTGACATCATAAAAAAGAGTGGCAATTGTTAAATCAACAACGGGAGTCATTGTGCACATGCTCCCCACGTAGGATCTCTGTGCTTAATGTGTTTTACTATGAGAGTTAACGATAACACTACTAGTCGAACAGTACTCTAAATTTTGTGCGGTTGTGTGGGTGTAGTCTGTTGAAATCTTTGCTTAGTATATACTAAGTTGATCTTCTGTATATAAAGATAATTAAAAATGAAACATGATGAAGAATGGGATGGGAAAGGGAGTGGGAGATGAGATGGCTGCGGGTGGGAGGGAGGTTGGGGGGGGAAGCCACAACAATGCAAAAGTTGCACTTTGTAAATTCACATTTATTAAGTAAAAAAAATAATAATCTTTTAGAGAGAGAGAGAGAGAGACCATCTCAGGGCCTGTACTATATTCCTGGTGGGTTAAGTCTCTTGCAGTACTGGCATCCCATATGGGTGCCTGTTTGTGTCCTGGTTGCTCCACTTCAGATCCATCTCTCTGCTAATGGCCTGGGAAGACAGCGGAGGATGGCCTGGGTGCTTGGACCCCTGCACCCACATGGGAGACCTGGAAGAAGCTCCTGGTTCCTGGCTTTAGATTGGGCCAGCTCCAGCCACTGTGGCCATTTGGGGAGTTAACCAGTAGATGGAAGATCTTTCTGTCTCTCCCTCTGTCTGCAACTCTGCCTCTCAAATAAACAAATAAAATTTTTTTTTATTTTTTTTTATTTTTTTTTTATTTTTGACAGTCAGAGTGGACAGTGAGAGACAGAGACAGAGAGAAAGGTCTTCCTTTTGCCGTTGGTTCACCCTCCAATGGCCGCCGCGGTAGCGCGCTGCGGCCGGCGCACCGCGCTGATCCGATGGCAGGAGCCAGGTGCTTATCCTGGTCTCCCATGGGGTGCAGGGCCCAAGCACTTGGGCCATCCTCCACTGCACTCCCTGGCCACAGCAGAGAGCTGGCCTGGAAGAGGGGCAACCGGGACAGGATTGGTGCCCCGACCGGGACTAGAACCCTGTGTGCCGGCGCCGCTAGGCGGAGGATTAGCCTATTGAGCCGCGGCGCCGGCCCAAATAAAAAATTTTTTAAAAAAGAGCATCTCAAGTGTTTACCAGGGGCAACAAAGGAGCAAAGATGGATTGTATAGTAGCTCAAGCAAACTTTTCAGGGAGAGGGGTGGTGAAAACCTTCTATATCATGGTAGTACTGATAATTACATGACTATATACCAAATTGTGTACTTGAATTGACAAATTGTATGTTAAACCTTATACCTCAATAAAATTGATGCAAAAATAAAAGATAATTAGCAATAGAACGTATTCTATTAGTGCTAAATAGTGGTTTCAAAAAAAATACATAATGACTTAATGAGTGAGAGAAGAGAACTAATACTTATTAAATGACTCCTCTGTGCTTTTCAAGCACAATAGTTAATCTCACCAACAAAACATCTAAAAAAGAAGTTTAATTCATTTATGCTTTACAGCAGGGTTTCCCTTCGACATGCTGAGGAGTATCTGTCCAGGTCACAAAACCAGTAGGCAGTAGATTCAAGTCCAGGTCTGTCTGACTCCAAAGTCCATATACTCACACTACACCTCATGGCCTCCCACGCGATTTAAATAAAGCCACAAATGAAACAATACTTTAAACCCAATAGATACCAAAATCAAACCATTAAAAAAATCAAATCACCATTAGTGACCCCTAATGGAAAGATTAATAGCAATTTGTGCAACAGCCAAATAATACATAAGAAATCTCAACACACTAAGTCCTAATCTTTTAAAAAGAAAATCCTGAATTGTTATGGGAGTTACTATAATTTTTAGAGCAAATCTATCCCAGAGATGTTTTCATTAATTTACGATGCTGAATTTTCAAATTTACTCACATGTTTTATCAAGTTCTTAAGGACATTTCTGGAGTAATCTCATCATTTATAGAGCATTAATTCTGAGACCTGACCAGAGATAATATAGCTATTATGTAATATTTAGCAGTTCAAAATGGGAAGTTAATATACTTCTAAAAATACCAAAGAAACTGGTATATAAAAATGTCAACTGTGATTATCAAAAATTACTTTCAATTGTATCTAATTATGTCTTTCTCTTTTTAAGATTTTTGAATTTCATATTTAATTAATACCACGCACCAAGATTTCACTAGTATCATGTATCCTTACAGCTCAGTGAATGGAGTTTTAGTGATGCTATCATAAGTAGGAAATCTTGCAAACAAGCATTATTGGCTCTCCCCAGGAAAATGATCTTTTCATGATCTAGTAAATGTGTATACACACACACAAATATTCATACCACCACCACCAACAATATCAAAAAGATGGAGGCCTAAGATACATATCTGGATCTCCTCACCCCAAAAAATTAATTTTTCCTAGAACTATATGGAAAACTGAGGAAATATTATATATATACATACATATACATATACATATACATATACATATACATATACATATGTATATGTATGTATATATATGGCTCCACTTCTGATCTAGCTCCCTGCTATTGCGCCTGGGAAAGAAGCAGAAGATTATTCAAGTTTTTGGGCCCCTGCATCCACATGGGAGAGCCAAATGAAGCTCCTGGCTCCTGGCTTCAGTCTGGCCCACTCCTAGCAGTTGTGGTCATCTAGGGAAAGAATCAGAGGATGAACAATTCTCTCTCTCTCTCTCTCTCTCTCTCTCTCTCTCTCTCTCCCCTCTATAACTCTTCCAAATAAATAAAATAAATGTTTTTTAAAAGAATTTTCCCCATTTTACAAAAATAAAATGATGTATGATGCTGTATACCTAGTAACACTTCTAGTGGAGTCTGCAGTGGCTCCCCAAAGTCAAGTTCACTGATGTTTCTTCAATAGAATAATAGATACTCACACTACATGTGATTGTTATACTTAGAATTTATCTATGAACTACATGGAATCTGTTTTCTGTATTAATATCACATTAACATGAGAACTGATGAGACTCATATTGTAGTAAATATCATTCATTTACTGTGACCCTCAAAATCTTGTGTATTAATAAATCCCATAAAAGTTAAAAAATTTAAGAACTAACCTCCAGTCAGGTCAGGTAAGGAAGTATTATCAAATGAGTTGCAAGACTAAGCTTTGGATTTCAAAGTTCTTAGTGGGATGTAGAAGAAACAGTAAAGGAATAGTAGCAGTAGAAAATGTTTATGGAGAAAATGCTTGGCACAACAGTTTACGTCACTACTTGGGATGCCTACAACCCATATTGCAGTGCCTGGTTCAAGTTCTTGCTCCTCCACTTCAGAACCAGCTTCCTACTAATGTGCATCCTCAGAGGTGGCAATGATGGTTCAAGTACTTGATTCCTTGCCACTCACATGGGAGATCCAAATGGAATTTCTGGCTCCTGGCTTCAGTGTAGCCTAGACTAGCATTTGGGGAGTGAACCAACAGCTGGAAGATCTCTCTCTGTCTGTCTTCTTCTCTGTTTTAATCTGTGTATTTGTGTGTATGTGTGTGTGTATGTGTGTGTGTTCTTTCAAAAAAAACTAAAAATAAGTCAATAAGTTTAAAATAAATGTTTGCAATTATTATGAGAATTTGCTCATGCAAACCAATACCAGGTACAAGCTATGCATCACCTCATTTAATCTACCTAACAACCTGGAGGTCAAAGCTATTATCAAGAGGGTGTTGCACTCCAACTCATTTTCAAAATCTTAAATCATGGATCAAGTCCAATATTGTTATTATCCCACTATTATTAGCCTTCTCAATTTGAATACTACCTTTGTTCCTCTTTAATTACAGGATCTTAATATCATTAGAGCTCTGCTTAGCAAGTCAAGATAAATTTAAAATAAAAAACATCAGAATTTCAAGTTATTTCAGGAGATTCAGAAAACCACATGGCCAACCCTTGGGTTATTTGCTAGCTCTGCCTCCTTTGATCAAAATTTTGTGTTGACAGTCATCCATGAAGGCAACTGTGTGTCTTTTAGTGGATGCCTGATCGCTTCTCAGCCTTTTGGCTAATATCAAGTGTAGTGGATGTCTGTATTATCACCCCTTAATTTTAAAATTATGTTTACTCTAACTACCACTACAAGAAAATTTTTTATTTAAAAAGGCAGGGGCCGAATTGCTAAAGTAATCTTATACAACAGAAACAAAGCCAGAAACATCACAATACCAGATTTCAAGACATACTACAGGGCAGTTATAATCAAAACAGCCTAATACTGGTCAAAAAAAACAAATGAGTAGACCAATGGAACAGAATAGAAACTCCAGAAATCAATCTACACATCTACAACCAACTTAATCTTTGACAAAGGAGCTAAAGTCAATTCCTGGAGCAAGGGAAGTCTTTTCAACAAATAGTGCTGGGAAAACTGGATTTCCACATGCAGAAGTATGAAGCAGACCCTTACCTTACACCTTACACAAAAATCCACTCAAAGTAGATCAAAAACCTAAATCTATGACTCGATACCATGAAAATATTAGAGAACACTGGGGATACTCTGCAAGACAGTAGCATAGTCAAACACATCTTGTAAAAGATCCCAGAGGCACAGGCATTCAAAGCCAAAATTGGTAAATAGGTGTATATAAAGTTAAGAAGCTTCTGCACCGTAAAAGAAAAACTCAGCAAAGTGAAGAACCAAATGACAGAATGGGAGGAAATATCTGCAAACTATGCAACTGTTAAAGGATCAATATCCAGAATCTATAATGAGCTCAAGAAACTCAACAACAACAAAACAAACAATCCAGTTATGAAATGAGCAAAGGACTTGAACGGGCACTTTTCTAAAGACAAAACCCAAATGGCCAACAGTCACATGAAAAGATGTTCAGAATCACTAGCCATCAGGGAAATGCAAATCAAAGACCACAGTGAGGCTTCACCTCACCCAGTTAGAATGGCTTTAATACAGAAATCAACAAACAACAAATGCTGGTGAGAATGTAGGGGAAAGGTACCTTAATCCACTGTTAGTGGGAATATAAACTGGTACAGCCACTATGTAAGACTGTAGAGATACCTCAGAAATCTGAATGTTGAACTACCATATAACACAGCCATCCAACTCCTCAGAATTTACCCAAAGGAAATGAAATCAGTGTATGAAAGAGTGATCTGTACCCCAATGTTTATTGCAATTCAACTCATAATAGCTAAGATATGGAATCAACCCAGATGTCTGTCAACTGAAGACTGGATAAATTATGGTATATGTACACCAGAGAGTATTCTACAGCAGTAAAAAAAATTGACTGGAAAACATTATACTTAGTGAAATAGGCTGGTCCCAAGATATCAAATATCATATGTTTTCCCTAATCTGTGATAACTAATACAGTACCTAAAAGACAACTAATAGAGTACCTAAATGGTAATAAAAAGTAAAATTGACACTTTGAGATGCAATGACTTTGAAAAGTCCTTGTCCCAACTGATGAGGGGAAGTGTTTTTTTTTCTTTCATACTATTTGTTGAACTATTTACTTAGTATAGGGTTATTTTTATATGTATAAAGTTAACTGAAAATAAATCTTAGTAAAAAATAAGAATGGGAATAGGAGAGAGAGGAAGAAGAATGGTGGAAGTGTGGGTGGAAGGGAGAAAAGGTTGGGAAGAATCACTATGTTTCTCAATTTGTATATATGAAATGCATGAAGTTTGTATACCTTAAATAAAAGGTATCTATGTGGAAAAAGAAGACAGGGGCATGGAGGGGCTCAAGTGTTCATACTGAACTAGAAAGTAATTTGCTAAGTCCAGAACTCACACTCAAATACCTGTGCAGATACCATTACATGCCCTGGCCCATAGTCACCATCAGCTACCTAAATGATCCTTAGTCTCCTCATTGTTCTACACGTTTGCCCTGTAATTTGGTTAATCTCATCCAAACCACGCCAATCAGTTTGAAAATCACTGGCCTGGATTACAAAGTGCAGGGTTTTTATAAACATATGACTCTAAGAATTGAAAACATTGTAATATAAGAGACTGGAGTGATATAATAATACCTTGGGTCTCCTATGAACGATTCACTCTAATAACCTTGATATACACTGATTATACATATAATGACGATTTTAATATTCAGTTATGTTTAAACAATGCATTAGACTCTATAATAACATAATGTGCAAGCATTTTATTCTTTCAGTAAGATGCCTCCCTACTGTACTTAATTACAGAACAAGGAAAGCATTCCAAATAAATTAATAGCTTTGGTATCATCAGAAATTCTCTTCTCACAAATATGAACATCTTGGCTACTGTAAGCATCTTAGGTTGAGCTCCCCAGAAGCAGATCCTAAAACAAGGCTTTGAGTGCAAGCAGTTTTGAATGATTCTGGTACACAGGACTATAGTGTTCAGAGAGATCACATACTATGTTGATTCATGTAAATACTCTCTGAAATATCAGTAAATACATATATTTATTTACATACATATGAAAGTACTTCAAAAAGTTCATGTAAAAATGAAATTAAAACTACGTTTATGGGACAGGTATTTGGCACAGTAGTTGAGACGCCACTTGGGACACCCACATCCCATACTGGAGTATTTGGGTCTGAGTTCCTGCTCTGTTCTCAATTCCAGCTTCCTGCTAATGCACTCCTGTAGAGGCACCATGAGATGCCTCAAATAGTTAAGTCTCTGACAATCATATGGGAGACGTGGATTGATCTTTGGCTCCTGACTTTGGCTCTGGCCCAGCCAGAGCTATAGCAAATATATGGGAAGTGAACCAGAAGATGGGAAATATCTCTGTTTCTCTCTCTCTCTCTCTCTCTCTCTCTCTCTCTCTGTCTCTCTCTCTCTCCACCCCTCTTTCTCTTCTTTTCAAATAAATTAAATTAAAAGAATTTTAAAGTTTGTTTTGGTGAAAAAAATTGAAATCTATGCATAGCTTTTTCATAGTTTGCATGTTTCATGAATCTTTTGTAGACCCCTCATATGCATGGATTTACAATTTTTCCACCAAAATAAACCTATCTTTAAATTCCACTTTACTCAAACTTTTTAGATTTTCCTTGTATTATAATCTATTTCAGCACTGTGTATGATCATTCCCCCAGGAAATGTGGTTTGTTCTCAAGCAGTAGAAATAGGCCGATGAGCCTTAGCTGCCATATAGCAGAGTCACCCTCAGCTGATACAGTGAAGTCAATGAATGTCTGCATATGGTAGACTCCTATTTTACCCATTTGTTTTGTGGTCTGTGAATAATTTTTTTAAATTTATTTGACAGATAGAGTTAGACAGTGAGAAAGAGAAAGACAGAGAGAAAGGTCTTCCTTCCATTGGTTCACCCCCCAAATGGCCGCTCTGGCAGGTGCACTGCACTGATCTAAAGCCAGGAGCCAGGTGCTTCCTCCTGGTTTCCCATGCAGGTGCAGAGGCCCAAGCACTTGGGCCATCCTCCACTGCATTCCCGGGCCATAGCAGAGAGCTGGACTGGAAGAGGAGCAACTGGGACTAGAACCCAGCGCCCATATGGGATTTGCGACGCAGGCAGAGGATTAACCAATTGAGCCCCATGGTCTGTGAATAATTTAATAATGCTAGACATATGACCAAACAGGAATCACCCTGGATGTTGGAAGGCAATTAAGTTTATCTCTCATGAGGTATCATCAAAGAACTAGTTAAAGAGACATTGAGAGTGAAGACCAAAAAGACGTGGCATTGGTGAAGGAAGCCCTATGAAATTCTGAGCATGTCATGAACATAACTGCAGCTCAGGAGGACTGGGCAGCACTGCCTGAGTAGAACTTTAAAGGAGTAATGCCAGAGGCACATCCTGACTTCAGGGGCTTTGAAGAGAACATAGAGTCCTTGCCAAGTCTGCCATTATACATAGTGTGCTCCCTTCAGATGTTACTTACATCGTGGGGGAAAGGGGAAGGAAGGAATGAAGGATGGAAGGAATGAAGGGAGGAAGGAAGGAAAGCAGAAGATTGGCTTGTTCCTGTTCTGCTCGACATCGATTGGTGCAGAGTGAGACTTCTTCCTGCACCCAGCCCTCCATCCCTACACAGCAAAGGTTTTCTGATCACATCCTCCAGCTTTTTTTGTCTGCTACTGGGTCCTCATCACTACCCACCACCTGGGAAGGGCTAACCCTGGTGTCTTCAAGAAGTTCCAAGGCAGCAGAAACTGAAAGTGAGAACAAGCATGCAGCCAGTCCACCATGACGGCTCTGCAGCAAGCAAGAAAGAGAAATGGGTCAGCTTCACAAAACCAGAACGGCAGCAGTCACAGGAAAGTGAGCATTCTGTAAATTCAAGACATAGACATATGGAAATGAGGAGAGAGGAATTTTTTGGTATTATATTGTTAAGTTATAGTCATTAAGAATCATGCTTTGTTAGTTCAGAAGACAGATACTAAATTCATGCAAATACTCAGTGCATTAAAAAAATGCCTGAGTTGTCATTTTCCCTCCTTGCAAGTGTGCCATGCTGCTCTGCAGGTTTCCAGATGACACATGAAGCACCCACCATGTGCCAGACTGTATCAGGGCCTGGGGTCATGGAGACGACTGAGAAACGGTAATTCTCCAGGAGCTCACGGCCCCATGGGATAGCCTCTGAGTCATGAACAACAGAAGCATTTGCTCTGTCACTGGGAATTTACTAGCTGGGGTTTATATCATTTTAAAAACCTTGTTCTTGGCAATTTAATGGACTTCTCTAATAAGTGAATTACAGAAGACTTGTTTTGGGAGATAGTCAAGCCAATATTGATCTGACCATTAAAAGACGCTTAGACTGCAGGATAAACAACATTATAAATAGCATAAGGCAAAAAATAAAGTCAACAAGAAAAACATCTTGGTTGAAATCTATCTGTGCTTTTTAAAAAAAAAAGTCTTTTTTTCATCTGATGTCTATTTTTATCAAATATTACAGATGTATGAACCTGTCCATCAATACCCCATCTATCACCCATCTTCTTCTCTACTGCACTGAGAAATGCAGGCAGTCTCTGAGACATTACAGTGTAGTTAGGGAAAGGAGATAGACACCTTATGTGAAAAGACATAGGGGTTGGGAGTTTGGCATAGCAGTTAAGACATTAAGACATCGTGGATTTGGGGGCCAGTGCTGTGGCGCAGCGGGTTAACACCCTGGCCTAAAGCACCAGCATCCCATATGGGTGCCGGCTGTAGTCCTGGCTGCTCCATTTCCCATACAGCTCTCTGCTGTGGCCTGGGAAAGCAGAAGATGGCCCTAGCCCTTGGGTCCCTGCACCCACATGGGAGACCCGGAAGAAGCTCCTGGCTCCTGGCTTCGGATTGGCACATCTCCGGCCATTGCAGCCAATTGGGGAGTGAACCATCGGATGGAAGACTTCTCTATCTCTGCCTCTCCTCTCTCTGTGTAACTCTGACTTTCAAATAAATAATAAATAAATCTTTTTAAAAAATGTACCTGGATTTGACAACTGCACCAGCTCCTAACTCCAGCTTCCTGCTAATGCAAACACTGGGAGGCAGTAATCATGGCTCAAGTGATTAGGTTCCTGCCATTTATGTAGGGAACTTGGATTGGGTTCCCAGGTCCTGGCTTTGGCCCCAGCAGTGGAACAGCAGGCATTTGGGGAATAAACCAGAAGATGAGATATCTCACCCCACCCCCTCTCTCTGCCATACTTCCTCTAAAATAAAATGAAATAAAATAAAACGTACAAGTCAATACAACTTCAACACCACAAAATCACAAGCCAGGGTGTGATTAATGGCCAAATGAAAAGAGCAGGGTTATTGCAATTTAAAAAGAAACAAACAAACAAAAAAAAGCTGAATATTTTTGAACAAGCATACATTTAATACATGTCTTAAAGAATGGATGAAATCTAGACACAGACAGGCAGAAGGGCAACTACATTCACATGCTGAAGTACAGTGGGCAAAGGTCATAGACCAAGCAAAAAGTGAACTACTGGGAATATCAAGGAAAAGGTCAATGTGGCCAAGCCTCTAAGATCAAACCAGAAAATTAGACTTTATCCTCAGTCACAGGGAGCATAGGGAGCCCTTGAAAGTGAGCAAAAGCATAACACAAAGTGGTATTTTAAGAGCATTGCTCTGACATGAAAAAATGCTCAGTATCACTAGTCGTCAGAGAAATGCAAATCTAAACCACAGTGGGGTTTCACCTCACTCCCACTAGAATGGCTTCATACAGAAACCAACAAACAACAAATGCTGGTGAGGATGTGGGGGGAAAAGGTACACTAATCCACTGTTGGGAATATAAACTGGTACAGCCACTGAGGAAGACAGTATGGAGATACTTCAGAAATCTGAATGTAGACATACCATATGATCCAGCCATCACCATCACACTCCTGAGAATTTACCCAAGGGAAATGAAATCAGCATATGAAAGAGTCATCTGTACCCTCTGCACCTGTGTGGGAGACCTGGAAGAAGCTCCAGCTCCTGGTTTCGGCATAGCCCAACTCCAGCTGTTGCAGCCATTTGGGGAGTAAACCAGCAGATGGAAGGCCTCTCTTGTGTGTGTGTGTGTGTCTCTCTCTTTCTCTGCCTCTGCCTATCTGTAACTCTGCCTTTTAAATAAATCTTTTTAAAAAATCAAAATGAGAATAAGAGAGGGAGGAGGAAGAGGGGTGGGGGTGTGTATGGGAGGGTGGGTATGATGGAAAGAATCACTTTGTTCCTAAAGTCATACTTATGAAATGCATGCAGTTTATATTCCTTAAATAAAAGGGTTATTTTTGTGGGGGGAGGAAAGCATTGGTCTGACATCACTGGCAAGGATTAAAATGAACTTGGAAGATGAGAAAATTCAACTCTGCAGGTATAAGGTGGTAAGAATCCAAACAAGATAAGGAAGGTGGATAGTGGTGTGAGAGAGAATTATGAAAAAGAGTTTATAAAATGTGGTGATAAGAGACCAAGAGATTCATGTGCCTCAACACCAGGTAGCCAAGAGAAAGAAAAAATCATTAATTAAATAAAGCCAAGAGGAGAACTATTATAAACACCTATATGCCAACAAATTAAAAAATCTAGAAGAAATGGATAGATTTCTGAACACACACAATTTACCATAATTTAGGCATGAAAATATAGAAAGCCTAAATATACCAGTAACCAAGATGTAGACTGAATCAGTAATAAGGAACCTCCCAGAAGAGAAGCTTAGGACCTGATGGCTTCATTATTGAATTCTACCAAAATTTTAAAGAAGAACTAATCCCAATTCTTCTTAAACTATTCAAAACCATTGAAAAGGAGAGAGTTCTTCCAGACTCCTTCTATTAGGCCAGTATCACATTTACTTGAAAAACCAGAAAAAAAGTAAGTGGGATTTAGCTTGGGGATGCAAGGATTGTTCAAAATACACAAATCAGTAAATGTAATACATCACATTAACAAATTATCAATAAAAATTACCTGATTATCTCAATAGATGCAGAGAAATCATTTGATAAAATACAACACCCTTTCATGATTTAAAAAACCTTAAGCAAATTTGCTATAAAAGGAACATATCTCAACACAATCAACGCAATATGACAAATCCACATCCAGCATCATATTGAATGGGGAAAAGCAGGAAGCATTTCCACTAAGATCCAGAACCAAATAAGGATACTCACTTTCACCATTGTTATTCAACATAGTTCTGGAAGTTTTACCCAGAACCATTAGGCAAGAAAAAGAAATCAAGAGGATACAAACTGGAAAGGAGGAAGTCAAATTATTCCAATTTGCAGTTGACATGATCCTATAATAGAGGAACCAATAGACTAAGACTATTGGAACTCATGGGAGAGTTTGGTAAAGTTGAAGGTTATAAAATCATCACACAAAAATCAATACCATTTGTATCTACAAATCGTGTCATAGCTGAGAAAGAACTTGTAAGATCAGTACCATCCACAACAGCTACAAAAAAATCTTAAATACCTAGAACTAAATTTAACCAAGGACATGAAAGATCTCTGCAGTGAAAATTACAAAACATTAAGGAAAGAAATAGCAGAAGACACCAAAAAATGGAGAAATATTCCATGATTGTAGATTGAAAGAATTAATATTACCAACATTTCCAGGGGCCAGCACTGTGGCATAGCAGGTAAAGCCACCGCCTGCAGTGCTGGCATCCCATGTGGGCACTGGTTTGAGTCCCAGCTGTTCCACTTCTGATCCAGCTCTCTGCTATGGCCTGGGAAAGCAGTAGAAGATGGCACAAGTCCTTGGGCCCCTGCACCCACGTGGGAGATCCAGAAAAACTCCTGGATCCTGGCTTCAGATTGGTGCAGCTCCAGCCACTGTGGCCATCTGGGGAGTGAACCAGCGGATGGAAGACCTCTCTCTCTCTCTCTCTCTCTCTCTCTCTCTCTTTATTTCTCTCTCTCTGCCTCTGCCTCTCTGTAACTCTCCTTTCAAATAAATAAATAAATCTTTAAAAAACATCTCTACTATCCAAAGCAATTTACAGATTCAGTGCAATCCCAATCAAAGTACCAATGACATTCTTCTCAGACCTAGGAAAAAAGATCTTAAAATTCATATGGAAAGAAGAGACCCCCAAATATTTAAAGCAATCTTAAAACCAAAGCTGAAGGCATCAAAATACCAGATTTCAAGACATACTACAGGGCAGTTATAATCAAAATAGTCTGGTACTAGCACAAACAACAATGTGTAGACCAATGGAACAGAACAGAAACCCCAAAAATTAATCCATGCAGCTACAACCAACTAATCTTTGACAAAAAGGCTAAAATCAATCCCTGGGGAAAGGACAGTCTCTTCAACAAATGGTTTTGAAAAAACTGGATGTATGTGTACAGAAGTATGAAACAAGACCCCTACCTTACACCTTATACAAAAAGCAACTCCCGGTGTATCTAAATCTACAACCTGCTATTATCAAATACTAGAAGAAAACATAGAGGAAACTCAGTAAGATGTTGGCATAGGCAAAGACTTCTTAGAAAATAACTCAAAATCACAGGCAATAAAAGCAAAAACAGACAAATGGGATTACATCAAGTTAAGAGGCTTCTTCACTGCAAATGAAACACTCAGCAAAGTGAAGAAGCAACCAACAGAATGGGAGAAAGTATTTGCAAACTATGCACCTATTAAAGGATTAATATCTAGAATCCATAAAGAGCTCAAGAAACTCAACAATCAAGTTATGAAATGGGCAGAGGACATAAACAGGCATTTTTCAAAGGATGAAATACAAATGGCCAACAGACACGTGAAAAGATGTTCAGGAACCCTAGCCATCATGGAAATGCAAATAAAAACCACAGTGAGGTTTAACCTCACCCCAGCTGGCTATCAACCAAAAACTGAAAAACAATAGATGCTGCTTAGGATGTGGAGAAAAAGGTATCCTAATATACTTTTTGGGCATGTGAACTAGTACAACTGTTATGGAAGACAGTATGGAGATTCCTCAGAAATCTGAAAATAGATCTACCATGTGACCCAGCCATTGCACTCCAGGAAATTTACCCAAAGGAAATGAAATCAGCATATGAAAGAGTTATCAGTACCCCCATGTTTATAGCAGTTCAACTCACAATGAATCAACCCAAATGTCCATCAACTGATGACTGGTTAAAGAAAATGTGGTATATATACATGATGGAATACTACTCAGCCCTAAAAATGAAATACTGTCTTTTGTAATAACATGGAAGCAACTGGAGACCATTATGCTTAGTGAAATAAGCTAGTCCAAAACGACAAACATCAAATGTTTTCTCTGATATTTGGTAGTTAATACAGAATACAAAAAAGGTGTATAAGAATGAAATCACCATCTTATGACTTAATTATTGTTTTGAACCTTTGTCTATATTCCGGTGGAACAGTGGCCTTTCCACTTCTTACTTGTTGAACATTATGATTAGTGTGCATTAAGCCTGTGACTGTGAACTAAATTGAAAGTACACTATTGCAAAAATTAAAGGAAAAAAAGGAAGGAAGGAAGATAGGATGGCAGAGGGAATCGAGGGAGGAAAGTATGGCTATCATCTTAGAATTTTATCAATCAGCTTTGTGCAGTGGCAGTATCGTAGTCAATGAGGTTTATCCAAGGTGCGATTATTGCTAATAAAAAAAAAGAATTATATCTATGAAATACGTGATATGTTCTCTTTATGTTAATAAAAATTTTAAAATAGAAAGCTTATTTCAAAAATGACAAAAAGTCAACAGAAATGGATACAAAACTGTGAGGCAAAAGCAGTGAGCGTAGAACTGTGGCGAGTAGCATACACCCTTGGGAAAACACCATAGAAAATGCAGACAGCAAAGTCAATCAGCTATGGGTCAAAAATATTCAGAAAAAACATTGTATCAGTATTAAACATTTACAGATCTGTTTCCTTGTCATAATTCCCTAAACAATACAGTATAACAACTATTTACAGAGCATTTATATTATAGTTTTTGTAAGTACTCTGGAGATTATTTAAGTATGTGAGAGGATGTGCTTAGTTCTTATGCAAAATATATGTCATTTTAGACAAAGAATGTGAGCATCCAGGCACTTTGGTATCCTAGGGGATCCTGGAACTAATTCTACACATTTACACAGAAACAGAGAGGCAAGTGCATACTTCTTTTAAAATACTATTTTTTTCTAAGAATAAAGCCACTTACATTCAGTGCAACAAATCTGATACCAAGAAAAAAAGAACAAAAAAAACCCTAAGTGTCCTGCTATTCAGAGATGATCACTTTAATGCTATGTCTATTCTTTCAGTCTTTTTTTTCCTGTGTCAAGAGTGACAACTGTTACAAAAAATGAAAATAAAAAAAGAGTAACAACTGTAAGAGGGGAAGGAAAGAGAGAAGAATGTCTGAGATTTGTTGATTGCTTACTACATTCCAACCACTGTTCCAAGCTCTTGACAAATATTGGCTAAGTCATTCCTTGCAATAACACTATGAGATAAGCACTCTTATTATACCTTTCTGCAGACAGAAAAACTGGAGCCTAGAAAGCTCAAGAAATCTGTCCAAAGAAACACAGTTTGTAGGGGACAGTATGCCCTGAACCCAGGCCACCCAGCCACAGTCCTATGGTCTTAACCACCACACACACTGCCTCTTGCATGATGTACAACAGATAATACTAAAATCTGTGCATTCCATTCATTCTTCAACCAACTCTCCAAACTTTGCTGCTCCAAAGGAATAGCAAAACTCTGTAGGAAAAGTTCACCAAAAGCCTCCAACTTGGCATCTTTTCTTTAAAATAGTTCTCAGGATTGTTGTTTGGTGTAGTGGTTAAGACATTGCTTGGGACACCTGCATTCCATATCAGAGTGCCTGAATTGGAGTCCTAGCTCCACTTCTGATTCCAGCTTCCTGCTAATGCAGACCATGGGAGGAAGCAGTGGTGGCTCAAGTGGTTAAGTCCCTGCCACTCATGTGGGAGACCTGGATTGAGTTCTGGACTACAGCTCTGTCTGGGTTCAGCTCTGCTGTTGCAGGCATTTGGAGCGCAGTGGAGGTTGAACCAGTGGATGGAAGAGATCTCGCTCTTTCATGCTCTCAGCCTTTCAAATAAATAGTTAATAAATAAAATATTATTTACCAAATACCTATCTCCCTTTCATCCCTTGGGATTTCTTAGTTTATTGACAGAGTCAGGATAGACTGCATCCCTGCTACAGTAACAAGCAGTCCAAAACCTTCTAGGACTTATAACCACAAAAGCTGATTCCTTGTTCACCATTCACAATCCATCCAGGGCACCTGCAGGGTCTGCTCCATGACTTCTGGCTCCACAGTCGAGGTTGATGGCACCAGAATGTTGCCCACCTCTGTCAGAGGGAAAGTTCTCTCGGGCCTTCCCCTGGCAATGACACACTCTGGCCTGGAAATGGCCCCATCACTCTACATGACTCACTGGCTAGAATTTGCCACATGGCCCCACCCAAGCACAAGGAGGCCAGGAAGGACATACCCACCCTAGACCCAGAATGGGGGAGAACTAATGCCTGTGAGCACCTCTCACTCCACCTTACCTGTGCACAACTCACATCCTGAGACCCTGGAACACTCGGGTCACTGCCACACCTGGACTAGGAGTCTATTGTTGACATCTCTCTTTTAAAAAAAATGTATTTCATTTATTTTATTTAAAGACAGAGTGACAAAAAGAATAGGAGCGACAGAGAGAATGAGAGAGAGAAAAAGAGAGAGAGGGAATCCCCCATCTACTGGCTTACTCCCCAAATGGCCACAAGAACCAGGTCAGGCTCAGGCTGCAGCCAGGAACTAGGAGCTGCATCCAGGTCTCCCATGTGGGTGTCAGGGGCCCAAGTACTTGGACCATCTTTGGCTACCTTCCCTAGTGCGTTTTCAGGAAGCTGGATTAGAAGCAGAGCTGCCAGAACTTGAACAGCGCTGTGACAAGGGGTGTCAGCACGGCAAGCAAGGGCTTAACCCATTGGGCAAAACGCCAGCCCCTGCTGACATCTCTTTAAGGGAAAAATTGTTAAATATAAATACGTTGAATTATCAAGCTGTAAAGACATTAAGGTCTATTTGGATCCTTTCTACAGAGGAAGAAGATGAAGCCCAGAGAACATCAGTCCTAAACAACTCCTGTTGTAAAAAATTAAACTCCAAAATTTTCAAAAAAATTATCCCCTCAACAATTTCTCAGAAACCACATGAGAAAAAAATGGATCACCTGTTGTGAAAGTTGGTGTTTATATTCAAATCAACTGTGAATTTCATGAAAATTGAAATTTATGCTAAAATATTTTTGCAGCAAAGTCAATTACCATACATCTTAGTCTTCATATGTTTATTTGCTTTACTGACATTTTTACGACTTAGAGTTTTATGTTCTCTGACAGATTTTATTTTAATTACTTCTCTGGGAAGTATATTCATTTGCAAGCAAAAAAATCATCTTGATGGTGTTGTTTGGTAAATATATTTATGTGCATATTCCAGTGTTTTTCCTTTGGCTTAGCTGACACAAACTCCACAGTCAAGAAAATTGACAAAATCGATGGTCATCCATCCAGAGTGACGCCAGCATCCTTTCAGAGCAGAGAGCAATCTCCTCGTTTTAGTTGAGGAAACTAAAACCACAGAGTCCAGAAGATGCCCTCCAGGGCCCACATTCACAAAATATCCCAGCAAAATCCAGTCTTCTACTTGCAAACCCAGTGCACTGTCCACCACGCCATGTCACAGCAAGCTGCATTATTTTGGATCAAGTTATTTGATATGTCTGGTCCTCAGTTTCCTTAGAAAATGAGGAACTGAGAATGGATAAACCAAATGTGGTTTATATACCCAACAGAATACTGCTCAGTCATAAAAATCATGGGATCCAGTCATTTGTAGCTACATTGGTAAAACTGCAGGACATTGTGTTAAGTGCAATAAGTCGAGCACAGAAAGACAAATACTGCATGTTCTCAATTTTATGGAAATGAAGCCATTTGCAGAGACAGGGACAGGGAGGAGTGAAGAGGGAATTGTTAATGGATCCAAAGGTGGAGGTATGTAGGAGGAATAACAACTCAGGGTCATTTCATACCATTGTGGGACATCCATAGTCAATAACATTGTTTATTCCAAAATAACTAATGAAGAAGATTTTGAATCTTCCCAACACAAAGAATGACAAGTTTCTGAGATGAAGAATACATCAATTACCCTGACTTGAGAATTACAAGTTGTCTACATGTATTGCAATATTATATTGTTTTCTAGAAATATGTACAATTATGTGTCAATTAAAATTTTAAAATATATTTATAAAGATTTATTTTATTTAAAAGCAGAATTTAAAAAAGAGAGAGAGAGACAGAGACAGAGAGATCTTCCTTCTTCTGGCTCACTTCTCAAATGGCTGCGATGGTTGGGGCTGGACCAGCCCCAAGGCAGGAGTCTAGAACTCCATCTGGGTTACCCAATTGGGTGGCAGGGGCCCAAGTACTCGGGCAACCTTACACTGTTTCCTCTGGCACATTAACAGGAAGATGGATTGGTGCTCATGTGGTATGCCAGCACCACAGGTGGCAGCTTAACCCACAGTGCCACAACTCTGGCCCCAGAAATGTAAGAGTTATTTATTTATTTGAAAGGCAGAGTTGCAGAGAGAGAGAAAGAGAGAGGGAATCCTCCATCTGCTGGCTTATTCCCCAAATGGCCACAATAACCAGGTCAGGGCCAAGCTGAAGCCAGGAGCCAGAAGCTTCTTCCAGGTCTCCCACATGGGTGCATAAGTCTAGGAACTTGGACCATCCTCTGCTGCTTTCCCAGGCACATTAGCAGGGAGAAGGATTCCAAGTGGAGCAGCTGGGACTTGAACTGTTGCCCATAAGGGATGCTGGCACTGCCGGCCATGGCTTAACCTGCTGCATCACAGCACCAGCCCCTAAAAATATTTTTTTAAAGAAAATTAGGGAGTAAGACTCACTAGACCAAAACTTCCCATGTAAGTTTCAAAGCAATTCAGCTTATGAGATGATTGGAGATTAAAAGTTTTATTGTCGTGTGTATTTGAAAAAGACTAAATACTTTATTCCTCTCCTGAAGATTAATAAATGGTTAAGATGCCCATGTTCCAGGTCCAGACTTGGTTCCAGCTCCTGACTCCAGCTTCCTACTAATGTGGTCTCTGGGAGGCAGCAGTGGTAGCTTAAGTAGTTGGGGTCTTGCTACCCTCTTGGAGATCTGACCTGGGCTCTCAGCTCTCATTTCAGCCATGACCCTGTCCCAGCTGTTACAGCGTTTAGGGAATGGAAGACTGATGAGAGCTCCCTCTCTTTCTCTTTCACTTTCACTGTCTCTCTGCCTCTCAAGTGATTTTTTAAAATCAATCTTAAAAAGTAATGAATAGCAGCACAGATAGGGCTTTAGGGAATTCTGAAATAAAGGAAAACATTTAATGTTGCTGAGGCCAGCATTTCCTGACCTTATATTTGGGCACAGGAACGTTCTGTGTGTGACTCTTCGTGATGTCCTGCTGTCCTCTCTGACCACACCCCCTCCTCTCACTCCATCTCCCTCCTCCAAGTGAGTCTAGCCTCCATTCTGTTGAGCCACCAGCACAACACATGCCCTCCTGCCTGAGGCCCTCCCTCAGACCTACTGTCTGATCTTTGCTGACCACCTTTCCCCTGCAAGGTGTCCTATCTTGTTTTCCCTTCTTCATAGTCCTGACCTCTGCCAAATATCACATGATGCTGTGTCTGCCTCTTGCACAAAACTAGTGGCTCCCACAGACAAGAACTTTGTCTTAGATATCACTGGAACACCTAGCACCCAACACCCTGCCTGAACGCATTAATTTGTTGAATTAATGAACCTGTGAATGAAGTCTGTGAAACTAGTGGCCAAGTAGGATATTGTGGTGCTGTGGTTAACTCACTTCTTGGGATGCTTGAACCAGAGTGCCTGGTTCAAGTCCTGCCTCCTCTGCTTCTGATTCCAGCTCCCTGCTAATACACACTCTGGGAGGTAGTGAGTGAGGGCTCATGTACGTGGGTCACTGCCACCCATGTAGTAGACCTGGATTGAATTCCTGCCTTTTGGCTTCAGCCTGGCCCAGGCCAGCTGTTGAGGGCAACCACCAGATCAGTGGCATCAGCATCACCTGCACTTGTTAAATTCTCAGGCCCTGCCCTGGATCAACTGATGCACATGCAACAGGGATGGGGCCCAGTGAGCCGGAGTCTCACAAGCCCTCCAGGCAGTCATGTGCATCACAGTCTGAGCACCACCAGTCTCAACCATCTTCAAGAGAAATTTAATCTGTGGGATCGTACAGTTCTATTATTGGTGAGCAGTTCTCTTAAGGTGCTTTGAGCATTTGACAGAGGAATGGACTAATTTATCAATTTCCTTAGAGTCTTAGAATGTTCATATATGGCAACATACTGGTTTCTCCCTCCCATAGAAACAAAGCTCTAATTAACACAAAATGTCCCATTGAGAATCAATCAGTTTAACTACCCTAACACACTTGTGGGCCATTTTGCCATCTGTTAAAGTTGAGAAAAATCAGTTACCCTGAAATAATTAAAGTTCTTTCTAAAAAAAGGCTAAGTTTCTCCAAAATAAGGAAGGAGCAAACACACACACAGGCGCACACATGTTCCCACACAAACACAGTCTTTTCATCATGAAATAATCCCTTGATTATATTCCCAAGGATAATGCAAAAAAAAAGCTAAATTAATTTTAAAATTCTACTTATTTTTTTGTTTGAGTGAAAGAGATACATAGAATGGCATTGTGGTGCAATGGGTGAAGCCACTACCTACAATGCCAGCATCCCATATGAACGCTGGTTCAAGTACTGGCTGCTCCTCTTCTGGCCAAGTTCCATACTAAAGTGCCTGAGAAAGGAGTGGAAAATGGCCCAAGTATTCGGGCTCCTGCCACCCAAGTGGGAGACCTGGATGGAGTTCCAGGCTTCTGGCTTCAGCCTGGCCCAGCCCCAGCCATTGTGACCATTTAGAGAATGAACCAGCAGATGGAAGATCAATCTCTCTCTGTCTGCCTTCCACTCTCTTTCTGCAACTTTACCTTTCAAATAAATAAAAAATCTTTTTTAAAAAGAAGAGAGAGACAGAGAAAGAGAGCTTCCATCTATGGATTTACTTCCCAAACAACAGTTCACAACAGTTACCTGGGCTGAAGTCAAAGTCAGAAGCCAGGAATTCAATCCAGGTCTCCCACATGGGTGACAAGAATCCAATTACCTGAGCAATGAGTGTTTCCTTTTAGGGTCTGCCTTAGCAGGAGGCTGGAGACAGGAACCAGGGGCAGTTACAGAACCCAGCCCAGGCACTCCAATATGGGACACAGGTGTCTTAACTGGCATCTTAACTGCTAGGCCAAATACCTTCCACTACCCCACTGATTTTTAATATTGAGAACTACTCTTAGGGGCAATTTGTATGTCCTCATTTTTATCTGTTTTCATTTTCTGTTAAATCAAAATGGAAAATAGGGTAGTTTTTTGCTAACAAGTTAAAGAGAAGATGCCAAATGAACCATAGTGAATGCCTATAACTGGAAAATCTCAATGGTTATTCTGTGTTCTCAAATATTCTGCTACCGGCTCCCTTGAAAACCTCCAGGAAGAACACAGAAACAAGAAAGCAGCTTCCAACAGACACATGAAAAAATGCTCAGGATCACTAGACATCAGGAAAATGTAAATCAAAACCATAGTGAGGGCCGGCACCGCGGCTCACTAGGCTAATCCCCCACCTGTGGCGCCGGCACCCCAGGTTCTAGTCCTGGTCGGGGCGCCAGATTCTGTCCCGGTTGCTCCTCTTCCAGTCCAGCTCTCTGCTGTGGCCCAGGAAGGCAGTGGAGGATGGCCCAAGTGCTTGGGCCCTGCATCCACATGGGAGACCAGGAGGAAGCATCTGGCTCCTGGCTTCAGGTCGGCGCAGTGCGCCGGCAGTAACAGCCATTTAGGGGGTGAACCAACGGAAGGAAGACCTTTCTCTCTGCCTCTCTCTCTCACTGTCTAACTCTGCCTGGCAAAAAAAATAATAAAAATAAAAAATAATAAAATTAAAATAAAATTTAAAAACCACAGTGAGGTTTCACCTACCCCAGTTAGACTGACTCTCATAGAGAAATCAACAAACACTAAGGATGTGGGGAAAAAGATACCCTAATCCACTGTTTGTGGACATGTAAAATGATCCACTCACTGTGGAAGACAATATGGAGATACCTCAGAAATCTGAATATAGACCTACTATATGATCCAGCCTTCCACTCCTGGGAATTTACCAAAATGAAAAGAAACGAGCATATAAAATAGTGATCTGTACCCTCCATGTTTATTGCAGCTCAGTATAAAATAGCTAAGATATGGAATCAACATAGATGTTCATCAACTGATGACTGGATAAAGAAATTATGATATATATACACTATGGAATTCTACTCAGCTGTAAAAAAGAATGAAATAAAAAAAAGAAAGAAATCCTATCTTTTACAGTAAAATGGATGAAACTGGAAACCATTATACTTAGTGAAATAACCCAGCCCTAAAAAGACAAATAACATGTTTTCCCTGATCTGTGGTAACTAATACGCTACCAAAAATGTAATGTATAGGAGAGAAATTTACATTTTGAGATTCAGTGATTGTTTACAGCCCTTGTCTCTACTATTGAGGAACAGTGTTTTTTTTTTCTTATGATTTATTGAACTCTTCAATTAGTGTAGGGTTAATCTTATGAGTATAAATTAAACTGAAAGTAAATCTTTGTAAAAATTAAGAGAGGAAGGAAGACAAGGGGTGGGAGCATGGGCAGGAAAGAGGGTAGGGTGGGAAGTATCACTATGTTCCAAAATCTGTATATATTAAATACATGAAATATGTTCATGTAAATAAAATTTTAAAATTATTAAATTAAATTTATAAAGAAAGTGGTTTCTGGCTCCCTTTACCCAAGACTCAACCTGGGCCTTGATAGAACCCAAAATAATCACTATTCTTATTATGTATTTTAAAACACTCAATTACACTATAGCTGTGTGGGAAGGTGCAAGCTGTGGCTGGGGCTTTGGGCAGTCACTGTGAGTGGCTTCACATGCTTGGGCTCCTTGATTCCCTAGTAAGGGTCGTTGCTGTGGGATCTGTGCTCACACCAAGAACTGCACAGATCCTTTGTGTGGTTCTTGGGACAGCACAAATGAATATTGTACATACTGGGGCACGTGTCCAGGTACTGGTCTCCTTTGAGGAGAGGAGGCGAGTGTGAGAAAATGCCAACAGAGCAGAACAAACCTCCCCTCTGACTAAAAAAAGAGAGAGAGAAATATTTACCATGACCAACCTGAGTATCACCTTGGACACTCCCTTCACCCTGGTGCACTGAACAGAGCTCCCTGGCCACATCCTCCACACACCTCCGTGTTTTCACTGATAAAGCAGACACTCCACTAAGCCACAGAGGCATAGCCCAAAGATAAAAGTCATCACAGGGAAAAAAAAAGAAACCAACAAGTATCTATCTCTACAAATGCCTAACAATAAATGCTACAATTCAAGAAACAAGAATAAGGAAGAAACATGATGCCCCCAAAAGACATAACACTTCAATACTAGAATGTGAAGATGGGCCGGCGCCATGGCTCAATAGGCTAATCCTCCGCCTAGCGGCGCCGGCACACCAGGTTCTAGTCCCGGTCGGGGCACCGATCCTGTCCCGGTTGCCCCTCTTCCAGGCCAGCTCTCTGCTGTGGCCAGGGAGTGCAGTGGAGGATGGCCCAAGCCCTTGGGCCCTGCACCCCATGGGAGACCAGGAGAAGCACCTGGCTCCTGCCATCGGATCAGCGCGGTGCGCCGGCCGCAGCGCGCTACCGCGGCGGCCATTGGAGGGTGAACCAACGGCAAAAGGAAGACCTTTCTCTCTGTCTCTGTCTCTCACTGTCCACTCTGCCTGTCAAAAATTAAAAAAAAAAAGAAAAGAATGTGAAGATGAAGAGGGGGTGCAGAAGGTTTGCATGCACACAACAACTGGCTGAGACTAGCTGAGACAGGACACAATCTTCTCAGCAGTCCTGGCAGCGGTGGCAGGGAGAGAGCAACATTCAGCCAGTGGCTCTTGAGTATGCATGTGATCCAAAGATTCTAAATAGAGGGAACAATCCAGCCCCCACTGACTTAGAGCCTGGCTGGCAGATGGCTGGGCAACCACACAAGATGGTGAGGTGCCCGCAGCCTCCCAGGATCAAGACATCTAGTTGGAGCTGTCTCAGGGAACCTCTGCCTCTGTTGACTGGACAGGCTGGCAGGGCAGACAGAAACCTCTGCACCCAGCAGTGCAATGCAAAGCCTTAACAACAGAATAGGTGAGACAGATGAAAGACTATCAAAACTAGAAGACAAATTTCTGGAAATATTACAGTCAGACAAATAAAAGAAGAAGAAATTTGAAAACTAAACAACAAGGTTGGCGATATACAAGGATCTATCAAATGACCCAACATACAGATCCTAGAGTTCCAGAAGGCATGGAAAGAGAGAAAGGATTAGAAGGCCTCCTTAATGGAATAATAATAGAAAACTTCCCCAACATGAAGAAAGAGACATGCAAGTACAGGAAGTACACAGAACTCCCAATAGAGATGACCAGAAAATATCTTCACCATGACACATTGTAGTAAAATTTCCACAGTAAAACATAAAGAAAAGATTTTAAAACGTGCACAAGAGAAATTCCAAATCACATTCAGAGGAAACCCAATTAGACTCATTGCAGACTTCTCATCAGAAACCCTACAGGCAAGAAGAAAATGGCAAGATATATTCCAAGTCTTAAGAGAAAAAAAAACTGTCAACCCAGAATACTGTATCCTGAAAAGCTCTCATTTATGAATGAAGGAGGAATAAAGATCTTCCACAACAAACAGAAATTCAAAGAATTTGTAACTACCGGCCCAACCCTATAAAAGATGCTCAATCATGTGCTACACACAGAAAGGAACATCACTACAAAAGAAGATAAGTACAGAAAATGACCCAGTAAAAGTACAAAGGAAACGCAAATACAAAATTAGGACTATTTAAAGAAACATGGCAGTGCAAAGTCAGTACTTAATATGAGTCACCCTGAATGCAAATGGTCTCAGCTCCCTAGTTAAAAGACAGACTGGCTGAATGAATTAAAAAACAAAACCCATCTATTTGCTGCCTCCAAGAAACACATCTTACCAACAAAGATGCACACAGATTGAAAGTGAAGGGATGGTAAAAGATAATCCATTCTAAAAGAAAACAAAAAAGAGCTGGTGTAGCCATTACAATATCAGACAAAATGGATTTTGCACAAAAACTATTAAAAGAGACAAAGAAGGACACTCTATAATGATTAAAGGATCAATTCAACAGGAAGATGTGACTATTATAAATGTATATGCACCTAATTACAGGGCACCTGGGTATCTAAAAGAAATGTTAATGGATTTAAAGGGAGAGATAGACTCCAATATAATAGAAATGGGGAACTTCAATACCCCACTTTCAGCAATGAACAATAAACCAGAAAGAAAATTAATAAGGAAACAACAGAGTTAATCGACACTACAGCTCAGATAAACCTAGCAGACATCTACAGAGCCTTCTACCCTACAGCCACAGAATACAAATGCTAGTCCATACAGCAAGTCTCAGCAAACTCAAAAAATAGAAATCAGGGAGAGAGCGGCAAGATGGCAGAATAGGAAGGGAGCACACTGATAGTCTGGGAAGAGACAGTATAATAAAAGTGGAGATACTGCAGGTTCAAGGAAGAGTAGGAGAATAAACAGCAGAGGAAACTCTTCAGGAACTAGTGATTCACAGTGGACCTGCATGGAGAGCATGGGAGCCCACAATTCGGGACACCAGAGGCAGAATTAACGCACCAGTGCTGGAACATGAGGTGAGCCAAACCTCAATAGCCCGAGACACTGGCGGGCAAGCGGAAAGAGGAGACTAGAGGGAATGAGGCTTGAAACCCTATGGGGAAAAGTCACCTGGCTAACTAGAACAGAGAGGAAAAAAAAAGTTACCAATACAGACACAAGTTTCTCTCTCTCTCCACTCACCTCTCAAAGGTGAGCAAGATAAAGAGCAGGCGCCATTTTGGACATACGTCATAAGCAGGGGACCTCAGGTCTACACCGGCCCTCAGCCTAGCAGAAAAACCTGACTCTGGGGGGTGTGAAATAACAGGAGATTAAGACCTAGTGAATGTGTGGTGCTAATGAACTGAGACTGTGAAAAAAAGAGACGGTGGGGGAGAGAACTCATGGAATTCACGTGAGTACTGACCAGAGACCCTACAATTCGGTAACCTTGGTGACCCAGTGGGAGACTGCAGGAGAATTGAAGCCCACACTGAGGGCAGCACAGATTCCCTGTTTGGACCTTGGGAAAGAGCTTCCAATCTCCTGCTCCTGTGGGTATATCATTCGCCTGCTAACTACCTCCAATTCCGCCCAGCTGTGCGGGATTGCTTCACTTTTGAGTCAAAAAAAGAAAGAGAGAGAGACAGATTTACCACACCTAACCTGGGAGTGTCACCTTTGGCACACCCTTAACCCTGAGGAACCAAACAGAGCTCTCAGGCCACACCCATCTCAAGCCTCTAAGGCTCCATCAAAAGCAGACAGTCCACTTAATACAGTCATAGTATAACAAGAAAAAAACACCACAGTGAGGGAAGAAAAATCCAAAGACATCTCCACAATGCCAAGCAACAAATGCAAAAATCGAGGAAACAAGTACAAGGAAGACATTATGACACCCCCAAATGAACAAGACATCCCAAGCAAAGATTATGAAAATGATGAGATGGAAGAAATGCAAGATATGGATTTCAAAAAATTTATGATAAGAACATTTAGAAGTTTTCAAAAACAAATTCTTGAACTACAGAAATCCTTACTGGACAGGATAGAAAATCTCCTTTGAGAAAATGAAATCTTAAGGAGGAATCAAAATGAAATGCAGAAACTAGTAGAACAGGAAAGTGTGATAGTGAAGAGAAATCAAAATGAAATAAAGAACTCAATAGATCAAATGACAAACACATTAGAGAGCCTTAAAAACAGAGTCAGTGAAACAGAAGAGAGAATATTGGACTTAGAAGACAGAGCACAGGAAAGTATACAGTCAAACCAAAGAAAAGAAGAGGAAATTAGAAATCTAAAAAATATTACTGGGAATCTACAGGATACTATTTAAAAACCCAACATTCGGGTTCTAGGAGTTCCTGAAGGCATGGAGAGAGAGAAAGGATCAGAAGGCCTTTTTAGTGAGATACTTGCAGAAAATATCCCAGGTTTGGAGAATGACAGAGACATCCTAGTACAGGAAGCTTATAGAACCCCTAGTAACCATGACCAAAAGAGATCCTCACCATGACACGTTGTAATCAAACTCACCACAGTGAAACATAAAGAAAAGATTCTAAAATGTGCAAGAGAAAAACGTCAGATTACTCTCAGAGGATCTCCAATTGGACTCACAGCAGACTTCTCAGCAGAAACCCTACAAGCTAGAAGGGAATCGTGAGACATAGCCCAGGTACTAAGAGAGAAAAACTGCCAGCCCAGAATATTATATCCTGCAAAGCTCTCATTTGTGAATGAAGGTGAAATAAAGACCTTTCATAGCAAACAGAAATTGAAAGAATTTGTCACCACTCGTCCAGCCCTGCAAAAGATGCTTAAAGATGTGTTACACACAGAAACACAGAAACACGGTCATCAATATGAAAGAAGGTAAAGGAAGGAAACCTCACAGCCAAAGATCACAGGAAGTTCAAAACATATATTAGAAAATATCTTTGGCAAATGGCAGGGCAAAGTTACTACTTATCGATAGTCATATTGAACGTTAATGGCCTGAACTGTCCAGTTAAAAGACACAGATTGGCTGATTGGGTTAAGGAACAAAACCCATCTTTTTGCTGCTTACCAGAAACACATCTTTCAAAACAAAGATGCATACAGACTGAAAGTGAAAGGCTGGAAAAAGATATACCATGCCAACAGAAATGAAAAAAGAGCAGGCATAGCCATCTTAATATCAGACAACATAAACTTTAACACAAAAACTGTTAAGAGAGACAAAGAGGGTCACTATATAATGATTAAGGGGTCATTTCAACAGTAAGATATAATGATTATCAATGTATATGCACCTAATTACAGGGCACCAGTTTATTTAAAAGATTTGTTAAGAAACTTAAAGGGAGACTTAGACCTCAATACAATAGTACTGGGGGACTTCAATACTCCACGCTTAGAAATAGACAGATGAACAGGATACAAGATCAATAAGGAAACAGTAGATTTAAACGACACTATAGCCCAAATGGATCTAACAGACATCTACAGAACTTTTCATCCTACACATAAAGCATTTACATTCTTCTCAGCAGTACATGGAACCTTCTCTAGGATTGACCACATACTAGGCCATAAAGCAAGTCTCAGCAAATTCAAAAGAATTAGAATCATCCCATGCAACTTCTCAGACCATAGTGGAATGAAGTTGGAAATTAGCAACTCAGGAATCCCTAGAACATATGCAAACACATGGAGATTGAACAACATGCTCCTGAATGAACACTGGGTCATAGAAGAAATCAAAAGAGAAATCAAAAATTTTCTGGAAGTAAACGAGGATAACAGCACAATATACCAAAACTGATGGGATACAGCAAAAGCAGTGTTAAGAGGAAAGTTTATAGCAATAGGTGCCTACATCAAGAAATTGAAAAGGCGCCAAATAAATGAGCTTTCAGCACATCTCAAGGATCTAGAAAATCTGCAGCAAACCGGACCCAAACGTAGTAGGAGAAGAGAAATAATTAAAATCAGAGAAGAAATCAACAGGATTGAATCCAAAAAAAAATTACAAAAAAATCAGCCAAATGAGGAGCTGGTTTTTTGAAAAAATAAACAAAATTGACACCCCATTGGCCCAACTAACTAAAAAAAGAAAAGACCCAAATGAATAAAATCAGAGATGAAAAAGGAAATGTAACAACAGACACTACAGAAATAAAAAGAATCATCAGAAATTACTACAAGGACTTGTATGCCAGCAAACAGGGAAATCCATCAGAAATGGATAGATTCCTGGACACATACAACCTACCTAAATTGAACCAGGAAGACATAAAAAAACTAAACAGACCCATAGCTGAGACAGAAATTGAAACAGTAATAAAGGCCCTCCCAACAAAGAAAAGCCCAGAACCAGATGGATTCACTGCTGAATTCTACCAGACATTTAGAGAAGAACTAACTCCAATTCTTCTCAAACTATTCAGAACAATCAAAAAAGAGGGAATCCTCCCAAATTCTTTTTATGAAGCCAGCATCACCTGAATTCCTAAGCCGGAAAAAGACGCAACATTGAAAGAGAATTACAGACCAATATCCCTGATGAACATAGATGCAAAAATCCTCAATAAAATTCTGGCCAATAGAATGCAACAACACATCAGAAAGATCATCCACCCAGACCAAGTGGGATTTATCCCTGGTATGCAGGGATGGTTCAATGTTCGCAAAACATTCAACGTGACACACCACATTAACAGACTGCAGAAGAAAAACCATATGATTATTTCAATAGATGCAGAGAAAGCATTTGATAAAATACAACACCCTTTCATGATGAAAACACTAAGCAAATTGGGTATAGAAGGAACATTCCTCAATACAATCAAAGCAATTTATGAAAAACCCATGGCCAACATCCTATTGAATGAGGAAAAGTTAGAAGCATTTCCACTGAGATCTGGTACCAGACAGGGATGCCCACTCTCACCACTGCTATTCAATATAGTTCTGGAAGTCTTAGCCAGAGCTATTAGGCAAGAAAAAGAAATTAAAGGGATACAAATTGGGAAGGAAGAACTCAAACTATCCCTCTTTGCAGATGATATGATTCTTTATTTAGGGGACCCAAAGAACTCTACTAAGAGACTATTGGGGCCGGCGCCGTGGCTCAACAGGCTAATCCTCCGCCTTGCGGCGCCGGCACACCGGGTTCTAGTCCCGGTCGGGGCACCGATCCCATCCCGGTTGCCCCTCTTCCAGGCCAGCTCTCTGCTGTGGCCGGGGAGTGCAGTGGAGGATGGCCCAAGTACTTGGGCCCTGCACCCCATGGGAGACCAGGAGAAGCACCTGGCTCCTGCCATCGGATCAGCGCGGTGCGCCGGCCGCAGCGCGCTACCGCGGCGGCCATTGGAGGGTGAACCAACGGCAAAAGGAAGACCTTTCTCTCTGTCTCTCTCTCTCACTGTCCACTCTGCCTGTCAAAAAAAAAAAAAAAAAAAAGAGACTATTGGAACTCATCGAAGAGTTTGGCAAAGAGACAGGATATAAAATCAATCCACAAAAATCAACAGCCTTTGTATACACAGGCAATGCCACGGCTGAGGAAGAACTGCTAAGATCAATCCCATTCAAAATAGCCACAAAAACAATCAAATACCTTGGAATAAACTTAACCAAGAACGTTAAAGATCTCTACGATGAAAATTACAAAACCTTAAAGAAAGAAATAGAAGAGGGTACCAAAAAATGGAAAAATCTTCCATGCTCATGGATTGGAAGAATCAATATCATCAAAATGTCCATTCTCCCAAAAGCAATTTGCAGATTCAATGCAATACCAATCAAAATACCAAACACATTCTTCTCAGATCTGGAAAAAATGATGCTGAAATTCATATAGAGAAACAGGAGACCTTGAATAGCTAAAGCAATCTTGTACAACAAAAACAAAGCCAGAGACATCACAATACCAAATTTCAGGACATACTACAGGGCAGTTGTAATCAAAACAGCATGGTCCTGGTACAGAAACAGATGGATAGACCAATGGAACAGAATAGAAACACCAGAAATCAATCCAAACATCTACAGCCAACTTATATTTGATCAAATATCTAAAACCAATCCCCTGGAGTAAGGACAGTCTATTCAATAAATGGTGCTGGGAAAATTGGATTTCCATGTGCAGAATCATGAAGCAAGACCCCTACCTTTCATCTTACACAAAAATTCACTCAACGTGGATTAAAGACTTAAATCTACAACCCGAAACCATCAAATTATTAGAGAGCATTGGAGAAACCCTGCAAGATATAGGTACCGGTAAAGACTTCCTAGAAAAGACCCTGGAGGCACAGGCAGTCAAAGCCAAAATTAATTATTGGGATTGCATCAAATTGAGAAGTTTCTGTACTGCAAAAGAAACAGTCAGGAGAGTGAAGAGGCAACCGACAGAATGGGAAAAAATATTTGCAAACTATGCAACAGATAAAGGGTTAATAACCAGAATCTACAAAGAAATCAAGAAACTCCACAATATCAAAACAAACAACCCACTTAAGAGATGGGCCAAGGACCTCAACAGACATTTTTCAAAAGAGGAAATCCAAATGGCCAACAGGCACGTGAAAAAATGTTCAAGATCACTAGCAATCAGGGAAATGCAAATCAAAACCACAATGAGGTTTTACCTCACCCCAGTGAGAATGGCTCACATTCAGAAATCTACCAACAATAGATGCTGGAGAGGATGTGGGGGAAAAGGGACACTAACCCACTGTTGGTGGGAATGCAAACTGGTTAAGTCACTATGGAAGTCAGTCTGGAGATTCCTCAGAAACCTGAATATAACCCTACCATACAACCCAGCCATCCCACTCCTTGGAATTTACCCAAAGGAAATGAAATTGGCAAACAAAAAAGCTGTCTGCACATCAAGTTTATTGCAGCTCAATTCACAATAGCTAAGACCTGGAGCCAACCCAAATGCGCATCAACAGTAAACTGGATAAAGAAATTATGGGACATGTACTCTATAGAATACTATACAGCAGTCAAAAACAATGAAATCCAGTCATTTGCAACAAGATGGAGGAATCTGTAAAACATTATGCTGAGTGAATTAAGCCAGTCCCAAAGGGACAAATATCATATGTTCTCCCTTATCGGTGACAACTAACTGAGCAGCAAAGGGGAAACCTGTTGAAGTGAAATGGACACTATACAAAACAGTGACTTGATCAGCTCTTGTCCTTACTGTTGATGTACAATGTAATACTTTATCCATTTTAGTATTTTTGTTTTGTTTTGTTCTAGTACTATTGGTTGAACTCTAATTAACACACAATTTTCTTAGGTGTTTAAAATTTTAACTGAAAAGTGATCCCTGTTAAATTTAAGAGTGGAAAAAGAGAGGGAGGAGATGTACAATTTGGGACATGCTCAATCGGACTTGCCCCAAATGGTGGAGTTAGAAACGTGCTAGGGGATTCCAATACAGTCCCATCAAGGTGGCATGTACCAATGCCATCTCAATAGTCCAAGTGATCAATTTCTGTTCACAATTGATCATAATGATAGGACTAAGAGTCAAAAGGATCACATAAACAAGACTAGTGTCTGCAAATACTAACTGATAGAATAAAAGAAGGGAGAGAACGATCCATCATGGGAAGTGGGATACACAGCAGACTCATAGAATGGCATATGTCCTAAACAGCACTCTGGCTCAGAATCAGCCCTTAAGGCATTTGGATCTGGCTGAAGAGCCCATGAGAGTATTTTAAGCATGGAAAGCCAAGACACTCTGGGGAAAAAAAAACCTAAAGGAAAGATCTCTGCAAGTGAGAGCCCAGTGGAAAGAACGGGCCATCAAAGAAGGAGGTACCTTTCTCTGAAGAGAGGAGAGAACTTCCACTTTGACTATGACCTTGTCTAAATAAGATCAGAGTTGGTGAACTCAAAAGGCTTCCATAGCCTTGGCAACTCATGACAAGAGCCTAGAGTGATTACTGATGACATAAACAAGAGTGTCAATTGTTAAGTCAACAACAGGAGTCACTGTGCACTTACCCCCCATGTAGGATCTCTGTCCTTAATGTGTTGTACAATGTGAATTAATGCTATAACTAGTACTCAAAGAGTACTTTATGCTTTGTGTTTCTTTGTGGGTGCAAACTGTTGAAATCTTTACTTAATATATACTAAATTGATCTTCTGTATATAAAGATAATTGAAAATGAATCTTGATGTGAATGGAATGGGAGAGGGAGTGGGAGAGGGGAGGGTTGCGGGTGGGAGGGAAGTTATGGGGGGGGGGGAAGCCACAGTAATCCAAAAGCTATACTTTGGAAATTTATATTTATTAAATAAAAGTTAAAAAAAAGAAAAAAATTGATCATAAAAGAATCCTTTGTTGGAAACTTAGAATACAGTGAAGAGGCTAATGAATTAATATAATGAGCTTATTCTAACCTAAATAATTTATAGAAAACTAAAAGAGATACCTAGAAATAACAAATTCTAGATTTACATGGATTAAAACACAATAACACTGAAATGACTAACTTAGCCATTAAAAAACCTGATTTTAGAAGCCAGCATTGTGGCACAGCAGAGAAGCTGATGGTTATGATGCCAGCATCCCATATTTGAGTGCCAGTTGGAGTCCAGCTGCTCTTCTGATCTAGCCTCCTGCTATCACCCCTGGGAGGCAGCAGAAGATAGTCAGAGTACTTGTGCCCCTGCCATCCGTGTGGGAGACCCAGATGGAGTTCTTGGCTTCTAGCTTCTTCATCCTGATCCAGACCTCGCTGCTTTGGCCATTTGGGGAGTGAACCAGCAGACTGAAGATCTCTCTGTGTCTCAAGTTCTGTCTCTCCCTCTTTCTCTGTTTCTCTGCCTTTCAAATAAATACATAAATAAATTTACAATATCTGACTTCAACATTAATGAAATTAGAAACTCGTCCTCTAGGGAGTATTAATGTTAACACAGCTTTTAAAATATTTGCACTATTCTGGAGAAATTAGACTTAATCACAGTAGCAGTTTTAGATTATATGAAGCCACAAAGAGAGTTGGTTACTAAACCTCTTAGCACACTGGAAGTTAACTTTTTTTTAAAAATCCATGAATTTTTCAAATATATTAACCCAAAAGTATCTAATGGAAATCTCTAACAAAAGAATAGCACAAAAAGGGCAAAGAATCAGAACAAATTAGGTCATAAAATCAGCAGTAGAATACCTGGCCACTTTAGGTGAAAAAATGAGATTTGTATGCAACAACTAAATTAGTGGACTCAAGAACCTCAGTAAGCAATTGAATGTAGGCCTCCTAGGATCTTCTCTGAAACATTAATTCACACTGACACACTGAAGCATTCAAAGGCTTTAAATCAGTAGCAATAACTTAAAGCACAGGGTAACAAACCAATAATATTCTAGGAGTTAGGGAAGGTCCCAGTAGGAGCACATGGACTTGATGGAGAGCCTGAACTGTGACATCACTGAAAGGATTAAAAGCCCTCCAACTAAAATCCCAGTTGATGTCAAATAAAAACGACAAGGAAATTCAAAAGGGGGGAAGGGCAGTTATTGGCTGGATTCTGTGATCAGTAAGAAATAAACGTTTGGAATTAGGATATCATTCATGTATGAGACTTTAATGGATGAATATACCCTTAAAAGCTGCATTAAAAGTATAGCTGTTAATAGTCATAGCTAAAGAAACTCATAACAAAGCAATGTATTATTTTAATGTAAGAAATTCACCTGAAAACAAGAATCTATTCCAGGGCCAGCTTTGTGGCACTGACATCCCATAATGCAGTGCCAGGTCAAATCTTGGCCACTCTGCTTCCAATCCAGCTCCTGCAGATGATGGCCCAAGTACTTGGGCCCCTGTCACCTACATGAGAGACCCAAATGGAGTTCCTGGCTCATGGCTCCTGGCTTCTCTTTGCCCAAAACCTGTTATGGCCATATGAGTAGTGAATTGATGGTTGGGAAATCAAGCTTGCTCTCTCTCTCTCTCTCTCTTCTTTTTGTCACTCTTTCAAATAAATAAATGCGTTATTTAAAAGCAAGGATGGATTTCAAGTTCTTACTTTTGCCTAATCATCTTTCTTAAAGCAAAGCAAACCTAAAAGCTCCAACATGAGCCAGCATAATCTGAAGTCAGATTATTAAACAAAATGTGCAATAATCAACCTATAATTCTAGCCTGATAACTCAAATAGACTGAGAATTTCTCCTTTAGGTGTCTAAAGAGATAACACCAAAGAGGAACAATACGTTTTTCTTACCTAGATACGACTGCCACTGAAACAAGTATGGATGTTTTGTTAGGTGTACAAATTTTAAAAAGAAAAAAGTACAAGCAGTCAATCAGAACAGTTAAATTTGCCAAAAGAAAAGACCTAGAATCATTTGAGTCATTTAAAACCAGCTTGATCAGAACATTTAAACATGCTGCCTTCCCAAGGCTACTTACAAGATGATAATTACCATATCATCATTATTATGCCAAGTTAATTATTGTTATTATGCTATCTTCCATGTACTGAGATCCAGTTACTGACCTGAGGTTGGGGGAGGCAGGAAGCTTGCAAGGAAGGGAGAGGGAGGGAGGGCAGCTTTGTGTTTTAGCTTTGATTTTCCTCTTTACAATGGGTATGGGTGAGCGCTGCTCCCATGCCCTTCCTCCTGGAGATCAGCAACATCATTTGCAAGCTGACAGAATGGGATGTGAGCAGTGTAATACGGAATGCAGCAAATGGTGACTGATTCACACCTAACTCACATTCATGACCACAAATCTCACTGACATTCCACTAGGCCTAACCCCTTGAGAGTACCAGCTACAGACACAAGACTATCCCCACCAAGAACCATAGCTGCACATAGCAAAGCACCTGTATGTGGCTAAAATGTTGGAATTCCATGACAGGACAAGGGGGTTCTCATACCTCAGACCCAAGGGGGTGGGGCGGGTTCTGAGAGCTTGAAGAGGAGCTGCAGATGGTACAATTGGCCCTGTTGCAAGGTACAGGCAACTCAGTATCCTGGGAAAAACTGCAACTCAGTCAAGGAGACCCCTACTAGAATCCACAGGGACTGGGTAGGAAACAGGAAGCAAGGGACTGGGCAGAGGGCCTAAGAGCGAAGCGCTAGGGGAAAGCAAGCTGGTGGGGAATTTAGGAGAGGAAGTGGAGCTTGCAGAGAATTTTCTGAGACACGTGAATGCTATTATCAGAGTTAACCTGAAGGCTTCAAAGTGGAAAGGAAAGGAGCTGGTGGGACGGCGTGCCAGTTCCAACAGAAAAAAAAAAAAAAACAGAAGAAAGGCAAACCATAACACTAATAAGAATTATGTGATATCCCGGTACAAATCATATGGATAGTGGATAGGAATCCAAGCTTTATTTCAGAAATCACTTTCAATTTTTTTAAAATACATATTTATTTTGAAAGGCAGAGTTATAGAGGTGGGGGGGATCTTTCATCCAGTAGTTCACTCCCCAAATGACTGCAACCACCAGGGCTGGACCAGGCTGAAGCTAGGAGCCAGGAGCTTCATCCTGTCTCCCACATGGTGCCAGCGGGCACAAGTACCTGGGCCATCCTCTGCTGCTTTTTCCAGGTCATCAGAAGGGAGATGGATCAGAAGTGGAGCAGTCAGGACACAAACCAGCATCCATACAGTATGCTGTTTCAGGAGGCAGCTTTACCTGCTATGCCACAATGCCAGCCCCGCTTTCAATTTTTTAAATAAAACCTTTTATAAGACAAATTACATGTAAAAATCAATTAATTAAATCTTGATTTCCATGTAAACTCTGGATGGAACCACAATGACAATAAACTCACTATAATTAAGCAGAGAAGGAAGAACCAGGGGCTTTGGTGATAATCTACAAACTCTCATTTGACCCCAGAAAAATAAGTATTAGAAGAAATTCAAAAATTCCTGCTCTAGCTCTAGCAAAATTGGGTCATGTCTCTGGAAGACAGTGTGAAACAATCCCCAAAAATGCTTTACAGGCATTTCTTCCGCTCATTTTGTTTTTCCTTCTGAACTCCCAAGTCCAACACAGACATTAACCTGCATGCACAGAAATCCAGGCTGTGCGCCCTCTATGAGAGAAGCTAAGCAAGGAAGCCCAGTTCTGTGTTTCCAGGCCATTGGTTGTCTGTTCCTTTACATAATCCAACCCACTCTCCCGTTAAAACCACATGAACCAAGGAATCAGACTAGCCGTGAAAATCACAGAACCACCCCAGGAACCACAAAAGGCTCGAGTTGCCCTCATTCAAACATATCTTGCTGTATGGGAGACATAACCCAAGACTTTTTAGTCTAGAACAGGATAGAAACATCATAAAGATGGCCCGTGAGCTTATATATTTGGTGCTACCTCCCCACACAATTGAACTTGATTATAGCCAAAATCTTCCATCATAATTATCAAAAGCCCAAGGCAAGAGCATCTTGTTAGGAAGCTATTTATAACCTCAAAGCTTTGTCTTCTCTCTCCCCAGGATCACTTTTTGTAAAGAGGATATCCACAGACAGCCCAGACACCAGGAGGCACAGATTCCATGAATTGCTGCAGGGTGGGGGAAAGAGGCAGAGGCCTGCAAAATAGGCAGCGACCAGACAAGAACACCTCCATGCGATGCAACCCATGTGCCTTGTACCTCCTGGCTCAGGTCAGCCGAAACCATCATGCCCTGAACAGGCACAGTCAGTGCAAGCACAATGAGCCAGGCTTGCAAGGCAGACAACTTGTTCAGAAAAAAGCACTACCTGTAGAACTGTACCTTGATAGCTACAATGAAAACACCAACATCTTCCTGAGCTGGATTAGTGTTTTAAAAATATTGACAGCCCATATTTTTAAGTGTTTAACCATGTACAGACCAGACCCTATTTTTGGTACATCACACACAGTAGCTCAGAACAGCCCACTAGGATCCCTGTGTTAACAGAAGCTGAGTCAGACACACAGAGGTGGCAGAACCTGCCCTAGCTTATGTTACTGACCAGGACAGAGGCAGGATTCAAATCCAGGCAGCTGAGGTTCCAGAAGCCACACTCTTCACCACAACCTCCACTCCCTCACAATATGCTCATTTCCAGATGTACTCCAGACAGGGTAGTTCAGCAAAGATTTTTTTTTTTTTGAGACCTTCTAACTCGATTCCATCACTTCATAAATGTGAAAACTGAAATCCAGAGATGCCACGTGGCTTGCTGGAGCTCACACATCTCACAGATTGTTTCCAGTCATCAAGAATAATCAGGGCTGGGGCTGGCAGAGTGGGCTAAGCCTCCACCTGTGGCGCTGGTATCTTCTTTGGGAGCCAGTTGGTGTCCCAGCTGCTCCTCTTCCTATCCAGCAGCGGGAGACGGCCCAAGTGCATGGGCCCCTGCAGGTGCATGAGAGACCTGGAAGAAGCTCCTGGCTCCTGCCTTGAGATGGGCTCAGCTTCAGCTGTTAAGGCCATTTGGGGAGTGAACCAGCGGATGGAAGACCTCTCTCTCTGTCTCTCCCTCTCTATCTATAACTCTACTTCTCAAATAAATAAATAAAATCTTGGAAGAAGAAGAAGGAGAAGGAGAAGGAGAAGAAAAATCAGTACTAAAGAAATCATCAAATTAGATTTTCAGTTCCTGGGGGATCAGGAGCTACTTCTTAGGGTTAGTTTTAGAAGTACAGTTCACAGGATAGCAACTCCCCTCTCTCACTGTTGCAGTCATTACGCTGTTGCAAAACCACAAATTAGTTTAGAAGCTATCTGAGAAGATGTGGGGTCAAATATTTTTACAGGAAAAGGAAAAATGAGGTCCTGAAATGTTACATAATTTGGTCAAAGTTGTGTCCTGTAATTAAGTTGAGCTTGTGTCAAATTACACATTAGCCATCTATATATACATTATCGTTTCCACAAAGCAGGATGTGCTGCGAGAGTCAAGCCCTAAATTAATCATTTCCAAAGTAGGATGAGCCTCCTTTAAGTGAATAAATAACCGCCCCACCAGAACGCATGTGAATGTCTTGCACTCCTCTCCCTGACAACACTGGCTCTGGAATCTAAAATGAAAGAAAGTGCATAGAGTGCAATGCACATCCAAAAGCTACAAACCCAACAGTTCAAATAATGCTGCCCATTATTCTTCCGGGCTTGGATTTAGCTATTACTGCCCTCCACCAATCTTATGAAATCAAAACCAATTATTTTGAGTTTCACAGCAATGAAATCACTGGAGACATCTTAAGCAGCAGCAGAACTGAATTTCAAAATCATTATTCTAAGATGTTTACTTTTTAAAGGTTTATTTGTTTATTTTAAAGGCAAAGTGACAGAGAGAGTAATATCTCCCATCTGCTGGTTTACCTCCCAAATGCCCACAACAACTAGGGTTGGGCCAGTCTGAAGCTAGGAGCCTGGAACTCCATCAGAGTCTTCCTGATAGGTAGAAGGAACTGAAGTACTTGAGCCATCAACTGATGCTTCCCAGAGCGTGTGTTAGCAGGAAGCTGGATTGAAAGTGGAGTAGCCAGGGACTCAAACCAGCAATCTGATATGGGCGTCAAGCTTCCTATGCAGCCACTTAACACTGAGCCACAATGCCTCCCATGTATATATATGTAAGTCTTTCCCAGAGATAACCTCTCAAGTTTCTCACAGGAAGATACTTGTTTTTCGTTAAAAAGTGGTGCTGCCCTGGATCTGAAGGGAAGCCATTAAAATGCAGTTCAAATTAGGACACATTTCTCTTTCATATTAAATAAAACACCAGGGACATAATCATTATATTTCTAGACAAAATACTGGCAAACATTTATCACCCAATAATGCAAAGACACTTTGCAAATGAGGATTGTTGGTCCATTATTATACATAGATTAGAAATTGATTAACAATCAAGAAATATAAGAACTATAATTCACTCAACACAGTCTTGTTCAGTTAAATTTCCTCGTCTCTCTTTACTACAAAGAAAGGTTGAAGCTTCTAGGACTTTTATAAGAATTCAAGGCCAAAAACATAGGAAACTGCCTAACAACACTAAAATCATTATTATTATTTCTGAAATGTTATAGTTAAGAATTCTTACATGCTAGAAAGTCAGGAACTGTACCATTCAATTTCAGACACTTGCAAATCATGTCACTTCATCCTGCTGATAATATTAATTACATGAATATGCTCTTTACTTTTCAGTGAGAGCAACCTGCACCTGCCTTTCCAGGTTATATTCAGTAACAGGAATTAGAGTTTTTTCCCGCTCGACAGTTTCACAAGCAATCACAACTCCGCGGAGGGGAAGTAGACTCCGATTTTACCATCAGTTAATATGCAGCTGCAGGAAAAAATGAGCAGAAGGGATGCCTGATTCCCCAGGGACAGCTGTCATTCGGCAATGCTGCTCAAGCCACCAGGGGGTGCAAAAAGGGCTCAGGGGATGGGCTTTTGACAGCTCAAGGAAAAGCACAGCAGGCGAAACTCCTCTCCCGGACAAGGGCCTTGTTTCAGAAAAAGACCCTATCAAGTCAGGCCGAACAAGGCACAGACCGAAGAACTGCAGAACACAAGAGGTGATGGGAATTTAAGAAACCATTAGCCTTACCTCTTCATCTTCTCTATACATAATGTAATGAAATCAAAAAACACGGCCAAAGTCACACCAGAAGTTTATGAACTTCATTCCCTTCCTTTCTCTGTAAGGCCAATGGTTAGAGCTCCAGCTTTGAACAAAGACATTGAGCCCTGCTTGTGCCATTTTTTGGATGACCTTGACCATGTTATTCGACCTTAATTTCCTCATCTATAAAATGTGGGAGGAGGAAAAGTAGTTACCACAGAGTTATTCTGAGCATAAAAGAAGTTGAAAATATATTTAGCACAATGCCCTGGCATACTTCAATCAGAAATATTCACTGGAAAGAATAATTCATATTAGACCCCATATATATGTCACATCAACATTTGTGGAGTTTTTCAAGCTAATTTAGCTTTCATGTATTTTGAGGATTGACTCTAGGTCTTAGAACCCTCATTAAATCTATCCTACATCTCCTCTTGAGGTCCAGCTATTGGACTGGTGAGCTCTGTAGTAGAATGCTTCTTAACTGTTTTATATGTTTTCAGAATTTCTTGTCTCCATCTTGTTTTCACTCAAGTCACTGCCTCTAAAAGAAAGCTTGGATATCAAGGTCTGGAGAATGGTATTTCTGCTCCCTTAAACACACACACACTCTTCAAGGGTTACAGTATTCCCATCTTGAAGAACATAGTCTAGAAAATCTCCATGGTTAGTCTTTTTTTAAGCTTAGGGGACCTGAAGTCATTATAGAAACTAAGAAAATCTTAATATTTTTGCACCCATTAAAAATAATCCTCTATATTTCACCATAGTATCTCCTATAATCTACTAAGCATAGTTCAGTAGAGATCCTACAGTATCTCCTGAGCAATGACATAGCAATGGGTGGTGCACAATTAATTTCTATTTCTTATCCCTTGCTTGCAAAAAGACCTTGCTATTTACACAGTTTGTTTTCCTGAGTTTCCTCCATCCACTTGCTCAATATTTTTCTGATTCTATAATCTAGAGATTTCTACTTCCAGTTTCATGACATGGGAAACTCAAAATATAGAGTAACTCAAAACCTTTAGATGAAAAGAGTTTGGAGCATCACTATTGAGAATTCTTGGCTGGATAATTGTTTGATTAGAGGGGCTCTCTTATTAATATAATTACATTGATAATAATAACTTAATAATGTAGATATACCTCTATCATTGACTCCAGCTTCTGCTAAAGCAGGCTCTGGGAGGCAGAAGATGATGGCTCAAGTAATTGGGCTCCTGATATTCACATGGGAGACCTGGATAGCATTGCTAACTCCAGGCTGCAGCCCTGGTCCAGTCTCAGCTACTGGGCATTTGGGGAGAGAACCAGAAGATAGGACCTCTCTCTCTTCCTATTTCTCTGTCTCTCCACCTCTCAAACAAATAAAAATTTTACAATAATAATAGCCTCAGACATTGTCAAATGCCCCTTGGGGAGAGCAAAATCACTCTTGTTTGAGAAAGACCAGAGACTTCTGTCATTTTCATAGGAACTGTGGTTCAGAACCTGCAACACCTGAATAGGGCCAAATTGTGATGGGTTTTGGAGGAGGAGGCCCAGGCAGCTGTGGAATCCCCATCTCTTTTTCTCTGCCAAAAGGAAGCTAAGAACACAGAGTAGGAACTATAGCTGCAGCAGGAACACCCAGCACAACAGAACATACTAACAAGGGCTGATGGTTGCTACTTCCAAATATTCCAATTCCTCAAAAAGACAAGAGAACAATCCCTCTGGTACATTCATACACCTTCATTTCTATCTCTGATGGCTGTAGTACTCAAATGCCTATTCTAAAATCCACTCTGTCTCCATTTTTCTTTTCCCAAATCTCTAGGTTTTTTTCTTTTAAAAATTATGCCCAGGAAAAATAAGAGTGAGAATAATAGAGGGAGAAGGAAGCGTGGCAAGAGTGTGGGTGGGAGGGCGGGCACAGTGGGAAGAATCACCATGTTCCTAAAGTTGTAATTGTGAAATGTATGATGTTTGTAACTGTAAAGCAGTATAGTTCTGCATACATTCCTACAGACTTACTTCTAAGGGTACAATTTAAAAATTTGCCATGGGACCACAAATCCCCTTAAGCTGAGTGGTAAAAATAGCATTTTAAGTGTTATAGTGGTGCTATGGATAGGATTAAGTACTAAAGTGATCATATAGATAGGATTAAGTGTTTAGCAATAAATAATAGAATTAAAAAGAAATGAATGTTCCAATAAGGGAAGCAGTCCATACAGCAAACTCATAGAATGACATTAGCCTTCAGTAGTACTCTGACCTGAGAATCAGCCCTTAAGGCATTCTGGTGTGGCTGAAAAACTCATGAGAGCATTCCAGGCATGGAAAGCCATGTCATTTGGTAAGAAAATGTCCTACATTAAATGACCTCTGTGGGTGAGACCTCAGTGGAAAGAAGTGGCTATCAATGAAGGATGTACTTTTCTCTGAAGGGAGGAGAGAACTTCCATTTTGCTTATGGCCTTATTGAAATACTGAAGGAGTTTGTGAATTCAAAAAGCTTCCATAGCCTAGGCAGCTCATGTCAAGAGCCTTGGGTGATCACTGAAGTCATACATAAGAGCGTTAATTATTAAATTAACAACAGGAATCACTGTGCACTAACTTCCCATGCAGGACCTCAGTCCTCAAAGAGTAACAGTAACAGTAAAATTTAACAGTAAAATTTGTTTTCAAAGAACTACTTCATTTTAGTGTATTAAGTGGAGGATATTCTTATGTCTCATAAGTTATACTTATATCTAAGTGCTCACAAAAGATGTATCATTCTTCCAGCTCTCTGCTGTGGCCTGGGAAAGCAGTAGAAGATGACCCAAGCTCTTGGGCCCCTGCACCCACGTGGGAGACCTGGAAGAAGCTCCTGGCTCCTGGCTTCGAATCGGCGCAGCTCTGGACTCCCCAAATGGGGAGTGAACCAGCAGATGGAAGACCTCTCTCTCTCTCTCCAGCTCTCCTCTCTCTGTGTAACTCTGATTTTCAAATAAATAAATAAATCTTTTTTTAAAAAAAAGTATCATTCTTGGGTTCTTATTTAAAGATAAGTTTCTCCAAAAAAATGCCAAAAAAAAAAAAAAGAGAGAGAGAGAGAGAGAAGAGAAGAGAAAAAAAAAGGCAAAATTAACTTCAAGATGCAATGACTTTGAACAGCCTTTGTCTGGACTGTGGAGGAACAGTAGTTTTCTGGATTTTTTTTTCTTTTTCTTTTACTTTATCATACAATGTGTTGAACTCTTTACTTAGAACAGAGTTTCTGTTCTGTGTATAAAGTTAATTGAAAATAGATATTAGTGAAAAATAAGACTAGGAATAGGAGAGAGAGGAGTAGTGTGGGTGAGAGGGTGGGTACAGTGAGGAGAATTACTATGTTCCTAAAGTATTTATGAAATTCATGCAAATAAATAAATAAATTATGTCCAGGGCCGGTACTGGGGTGTAGCAGGTAAAGTCACAGCCTGCAGTGTCAGCATTCCATATGGGCACTATTTCAGGGCTTAGATGCTTCATTTTTGAAAGATTTTAATTATTTATTTGAAAGTCAGAGTTACACAGAGAGAGAAGGAGAGGCAGAGAGAGAGAGAGAGCCATAGTAGAGAGCTGGATTGGAAGTGGAGCAGCCAGGACTCGAACCAGCATGCCAGCACTGCAGGTGGCGGTTTTACCAGTTTTACCACAATGCCAGCCCCTGCTTCACTTCAGATCCAGCTCTCTGCCTGGGAAAGTAGTAGAAGATGGCCCAAGTCCTTGGGCCTCTGCACCCATATGGGAGACCCAGAGGATGCTCCTGGCTCCTGGCTTCGGATCAGCCCAGCTCTGGCCAGTGTGGCTATTTGGGAAGTAAACTGGCAGATGGAAAACTTCTCTCTCTCTCTCTCTCTCTCTCTCTCTCTCTCTCTCTCTCTCTCTCTCTCCCCCTCTCTGTCTCTCTGCCTCCGCCTCTGACTTTTCTGTAACTCTGCCTTTCAAATAAATAAATACATCTTTTTTAAAAATATAAAATAATGGGGCCAGTGCCATAGCGCACTAGGTTAATCCTCCGCCTGCAGCACTGGCATCCCATATGGGCACCGGGTTCTAGTCCCAGTGGCTCCTCTTCCAGTCCAGCTCTCTGCTGTGGCCCTGGAGGGCAGTGGAGGATGGCTCAGGTGCTTGGGCCCCTGCACCTGCATGGGAGACCAGGAAGAAGCACCTGGCTCCTGGCTTTGGATTGGCGCAGTGCCTGCCGTAGTGGCCATTTGGGGAGTGAACCAACGGAAGGAAGAAGAACTTTCTCTCTCTCTCTCTCTCTCTCTCTCTCTCTCTCTCTCACTGTCTGTAGCTCTACCTGTCAAATAAATAAATAAAAATCTTTTAAAAAATAAAATAAAATAATGCCCATGGGTGGGCAAATAGGGACGGATACCCAGGTTCCATATCTAGTGCCTGGGTTCAAGTCCCAGTTCTGCTCCTGATTCCAATTTCCTGTAAATGTGCACCCTTGGAGGCAACATTGATGGCTCAAGTACTGAAGTTCCTGCCACCTACATGTAAGACCTGGATTGAGTTCCCAGCTATTAGCTTCAGTGTGGGCCAGTCTCTGTTGTGGGCAAAGCAGCAGAGGGGAGCTCTATGATTGTCAGTCTGTCTCTCTGTCTCTATCTTGGTAGGTGTGTGTGTGAGTGTGAGTGTGAGTGTGTGTGTGTATGTGTGTGTGCCTCTCACATAAAAAAAAATAAAGTTATGCCCAAAAGAAACGACTTTAAATTCCTACACATTTGAAGAAATTCTCACAGGTAAAGTACAGAAAGGTATTAACCAATGCTAGAATGTTGCATGGTCTGAGGAGTTGGGACTCTACCATCCAAGGACCTGGACTTATGAGAATTTGCATTTGCAGAGTAATAATTCGTAAAAATACAAGTGCGTTTATAGTTTATAAATCAGTTCAGACCCAAAGCAGTGACAAGGTATGATCTGGGCCAATCCATTATAACTATTTTTAACTGTAGAGTTTGATGGTGTTACATACATTCACATCATCAAACAGCAGATCGCGCATAGCTTCTTCATTTTGCACAACAAAAACTCCATAATTCAGGGTGGAACCATGATTTAAGCCACCTCCTGGGATGCCGGCATCCCATATCAGTGCACCAGTTCAAGCCCCAGCTGCTCCTTTTCCAATCCAGCTCCCTGATAATGTGCAGAAGACAGCCCAAGTACATGGGACCCTTCTACTCACGTGCAAGACCCAAATGGAGTTGCAGGCTCCTGGCTTCGTTCTGGACCAGTCCTAGACAGTGCGGACATTTGGGGAGTGAACCAATGGATGGAAGACCTCTCTCTATCTTTCTCTACCCACCCCCCCATCACCCTGCCTGTCAAATAAATAAATATGTTGTTTGAAAACACTCAACATTCATCAAACAACTCTCCATGTTCCCTGCTTTCAGTCCCTGACAACTGGCTCTCTAATTTCCATTTCTATGCATTTGGCTACTTTAGATATCTCATATAAGTAGAATCACACAGTATTTTCCTGTTGGGTCTGGCTTATTTCACCTAGCATAATATCCTCAAGAATCATCCATATTGTAATGTTTCAATTTCCTTCCTTTCTCAGGCTGAATAATATCCCATTGTAGGTATATATCACATTTTATTAATTCATCCACAGATATAGGTCTGGCTTGCCTCCACCATCTGACAATTGTAAATATATTGCTATGAACCTTATTTGTAAATATCTTTTCAAGACCCTCCTTTTGAAGTCAGCACTGTAGTAGAGCAGGTTAAGCCATGGACTGCTGCACCAGTATCCCATATGGGTGCCAGTTTGAGTCTCAGCTGTTCAACTTTCAATCCAGCTCCCTGCTAATGCATCTGGGAAAGCATCAGAGGATGGCCCAAGGTCTTGAGCTCCTTCACCCACATGGGAAACCTGGAAGAAGCTCCCAGCTCCCTGATTCAGCCTGGCCCAGCCCCTGTCATTGTGGCCATCTGGGGAGTGAACCAGCAGATAGAAGCTCTGCCTCTCCTTCTCTCTCTGTAACTCTGCCTTTCAAAAAAATCAATAAATCTTTGGGGGAAAAAAGACCCACTTTCAATTATTTTGGAATATACCAGAAGTGGTATTATATAATTCTTTTTTTTTTTTTGACAGGCAGAGTGGACAGTGAGAGAGAGAGAGAGCCAGAGAGAAAGGTCTTCCTTTGCCGTTGGTTCACCCTCTAATGGCCGCCGCGGTAGCGCGCTGCGGCCGGCGCACCGCGCTGTTCCGATGGCAGGAGCCAGGTGCTTATCCTGGTCTCCCATGGGGTGCAGAGCCCAAGCACTTGGGCCATCCTCCACTGCACTCCCTGGCCACAGCAGAGAGCTGGCCTGGAAGAGGGGCAACCAGGACAGGATCGGTGCCCCGACCGGGACTAGAACCCGGTGTGCCGGCGCCGCAAGGCGGAGGATTAGCCTGTTGAGCCACGGCGCCGGCCGGTATTATATAATTCTATTTTTGACTTTTTGAGGGACCACCATACTGTCTTGCATCACACAAATCCTTTCATCTTTTTGAATCTGGGTTCCCTTGTCTATCAAATGATCAGTTTTACAAATGGGACTGAATGAGATGATTTCTTGGTTTCAATATTACTGCTGGAGAGAATCTCAGCCAGTCAAGCCAGCATGCCCCTTTACTTTGTTTTGTAATTTTTTGTTTATTTATTTACTTTATTTGAAAGAGACAGATGGTGAGAGAGACAGAAAGATACAGACGGTGAGCTCCCATCCACTGGTTCCCTCCCCAAATGCCCACAACAGTTAGGACTGGCCAGGCCAAGGCCAAGAGCCCAGGACTCAATCCAGGTCTCCCACGTTTGTGTCAGGGACTCAACTAATTGAACCATCCTCTGCTGTCTCCCAGAGTGATCATTAGCATGAAATTGGAATTGAAAGTGGAGTGAAATGCAGGCATTCCAAGCAGCATCTCAACTGTGCCAAACACTTCCCAGCCTGTCCACTTCCTGTCTGATCACTCTGCAATGGACAAGCTCCTGATCCTCATTCTCCAAAACCATTTCCCATATACCCAGCCCTTACATTTGTCTGTAACCAAAACTCCCAATTATTCCTAAACTGCTAAATCATCTAAAAGGAAACACAGAGCCAAGTGTGGGTTTCTTTGTTTTCCCCTCCCCAAGGGTCCTTATAAGGTGAGCCCACTTAGGGGTGCACAGTTCCCAGACTCATCTCTGACTCCAAGAGTTCCACCAGCAGAACTTCAGAGTGTGGAGTAGGAGAAGGTGGTGTTTTCTTTGGTTAATATCAGAAGGAACATCTTTTGTCTAAGGTCATTTCTCTCACTGAACTCAACCCTGAGGAGGATACTGCACAACTGTGCGATTCAAAGAAGCAGTGACTGCTTACAAAACACCTGAAAATAACATCTTGGTTTCAAAAACGCAGTCTGAGAGAGGGATGTGCCTCCTGATGAAGCAGAGCTGCAAGCAGCAGCTGGTTTTACCAAGAGTGGCTCCAACTCAAGCCCAGAGAAAGACAGACTTCCCACCTGCGAAAAGGGCCAAGACCTCCAGTCCTTGGATGGATTCTCGCTGCTCAAAATGTGGTCTTGGTGCAGGCATTTGGCACAGAGGCTAAGCCGTGGCTTGGGATGCCCACATCCCATATCAGAGTGCCTGGATTCAAGTCACTGTTTTGCTCACAAATTCCAGTTTTCTGCTATTGAACACCCTGGGAGACAGCAGATGATGGCTCAAATACTTGGGTCTCTACCACCCATATGGGAGACTGGGATTGAGCTACTGAACCCAGCAGATGGGTGATCTCTTTCTCTCTCTCTTTCTCTCTCTCTCCCTCTCCCTCTCCCTCTCTCCCATCCCCACCTCTCTACATTTCAAATAAATAAAAATAAATAAAGTTTTTTAATGTGGTCCTTAGAACAACAGCAATGGCCTCACCTAGGAACACATAAGAAATGCAGACCCTCAGCTCCAAGCCAGACAGACAGAAACCAAATCTGCATGTTGATCAGGTCCCCCTGATGATTCACATTCAGATTCAAGTGTCAGACGGACTGTTCCAGACTACAGAGATGTCAGAATTCACGCAGTGTAAGGGGAAAGGTCAGCACACCGTGCTTAACAGTGGACACTCTGTATGTGCAGATGGACTGAATAAATCATCATGCCCCCAGCGGCCTTTCCCGCAATGAGGCAGCAAACCTCTGTGCTTCTCAGTTACACCTGAGAAGTTTTTGTTGGGTTCTCAGCGCCTTAGGCTGACGAATTCACCTTAGAGGCCAAAACTGCCCATCACACACTGATTCAGTTGCTGCTAGGAGAACAGAAGACACACCTTCTATGACACAGAATAGCTGTCCTAGGTGCACACAGGACTCAGGAACACCCAGCCAAGGTAACACGGTGTCATCCTCCACTTACTGCACTGCATTGCCCCAGATGATGCTCCACAGATCCTCATTTCCTCAAATCTCTCAGTCAGCCTCCCTCACAGGAGTTTTCAGTGGAGATTTTTTTTTTTTTTGTCTTTTCGTGATTTACATAGAGCCTACTTCCAAAAAGGATTTGATGTGGCTTACTAAGATAAACATCTCAAAACAAGACAAAGGAATTAAAGGCAAAATTTTAAAACCAGTTACCGGAAGAATGTGTTCCCACTGCCCAGGAATGTTTCCTTTCTTGCCTTCTCCCCACCTCCACTGTTTCTTCCCAGGGAAAAAGAAGGGAATGCATGTGGTTGATGAACCTGAAATACATGGGTGTTCTCAGCCTACCTCCTGCTCTCTCCTCTTGGGAGTGAGTACACACACAGGGAGTAAAACTCTGACCCTGCTTCCTCTTGGAATAAGTCTTCCATAAGCACCTGCTACTCCAACCCCATACTGGGAGACCCTAGGCTGCCACACTGGTTAGGGCCAGCATTGCCTGAAACTGGATGGATACGTCCATGTAATTCTATGACTATAAGGAAGTCCACTTGCACAAACATATGTACTACATTCTTCAACTTCACTTCTATCAGTTTTATTATTCTTCTTTCTTAAAGATTTATGCTTTGCTTATTTATGCTTTATTTATTTATTTGAAAGAGTGACAGAGATAGAAAGAGAATTTTCCATCCTCTGGTTCATCCTCAAATGCCCATAATGGCCAAGGAAGATCCAGGAGTCAGGAGTGCCTTCCTGATCTCTCATGTGGGTGGCAGGGACCCAAGTACTTGGGCCATCTTCTACTCTCTTCCCAGGCACATTAGCAGGAAGCTGTAAAGGAAATGGAGCAGTCAGGACCCAAACCACACTCTATACAGGAAGCCAGCAACTCAAGCAGCAGTTTAACCTGCTGTCCCTATCAGTTTTAAGAAGTGATGTTTAGGCCCCATTGTGTTTTCTCCTCTGTGTATTTCTCAATTTACTCACAACTCAAGTGAGGGAAAGTAGTGCTGTTTATTGCTCCCTTTCCAAATCCCAATGAAAGAATCAGGAAAAGAAATGCTACAAGGCACTTAAAATACATTATTAACACTGACTGGGTTGGGGATGGGGAGTCCGGCTTTTTCTGACTGCTAAGCAAAAAAGTAAACAGGACTATTGCAGCAGATACGACAAGGGGCACTCAGTACGCTCCCCAACCCCATCTCACCCTGCCTTCCTCTTCCACACAAATTAGAAAAATCTAAAACCCACCCTTCCCCAAAGTCATATCAGCCTGAATAGGTCAGAGGACTCCATTGGGTCAATAGGACATCTTCGAGAGGAAACGGATGCTGCCTCTTCTTGCTTTTTCCTTCCTCTGAAGGGAACAGGTGCATGATGCCTGAGGCACTGCAGTCATTGCTAAAGGACAGCCCAGCAAGAAGAGGAAGCTGATACCACCAAAGGCTGTTCCAGTCCTTGACTGCCTACCCTAGACAACTAAAAAAAAAAAAAAAACCAACTTGTCAAAGTCCCTGGAGCACATGATTATGTTGTTCCAGAAAACAATGAAAGATACTATATCACTGTTTATAGGACTATAAATAAAATCATATAGGGCAGGCATTTGGTACAGTGCTTAAGTCACCACTTGGGACAACCACATCCCATATCAGAGTGCTTAGATGCAGTCCCAGTTTTTCCACTTCCAATCCAGCTTTCTGCTAATGTGCACCCAGGGAGGGATGATGGCTCAAGTATTAGGCTCCTTGCCACTGCTGTGGGAGACCCAGATGGAGTTCCAGACTCCTGGCTTCTGTAGGCATTTGGGAAGTGAATCAGCAGGTGGAGGATTTCTCTCTCTCTCTCTCTCTCTCTCTCTCTCTCTCTCTCTCTCTCTCTCCCTTTCAAATAAAATAGAGACAAACAAATGAACATTTTAAAACCATATAGATAGACCTACAGTATAAGAAATAAATTCCCCTATGTATCATTCCTGAAACACTGATCAAGAACTTTCTATGAAGTATTTCTAAGGTGTTATTTCTTTTCTTTTTTCCAATTATAAATGATATGTGTATGGATGATCCATGCTTGGTAGGAGAAAAACATCTAGGAAAAAAATATATGATTACATACAATCATACATGCACTTTTGCTACATTCTACAAGGCACAAATGTATATAACTTCAATGTTCATATATTATAGAAAGATGATTGCCTAAGGTTGACATGCAGAAAGTTCTGATGAGAAAATCTTGGGTCTTTGGACAACTGCATGAATCAGTCTGGTCAAGATTTTCCTGTTCAATGCTTCTTTTTATCAATAAACAAGTCTTTTAATATAGATTTATTTATTTGAAAGAATTACACAGAGAGAGAGAGATTGATCTCCCATTTGCAGGTTCACTCCCCAAATGCCAACAACATCCAGGGTTAGGCCAGGCTAAATTAGCTAGAGCCAGGAGCCAAGAGATTCTTCTGGGTCTCCCTCATGGATGACAGGGCCCCATGTACTTAGACCATTTTCACTTCTTTCCCAGGCACATTATTAGGAAGCTGGATCAGAAGTGGACAGCCAGGACTCCCACCGCCACCCACATGGGGTTCCAGCACTGTAGGAGAAGACTTAATCTTCTATATCACAATGCCAAACCCCTGTACAATATTTCTAAGGAGAGATTTCCTACACAATTATTTCATTTTCTACACAGTGTCTCTTCTCTTTTTTCAATTATATTTTTAAAAGATAGTTTCAGAGTTTTCACATTCAGAAAGTGCAGATTCTCTCTCTCCCCTCTCTGCCCACTCACAAGGATAGCTCAGAATTCTGCTCTGACAGCAAAGTAAGAAAGTCCCTTTACAGCTTGCAAAACACTTGTACATATGGAGTTTCACCTCATCCTGAAAATGTAACAGCGAGGGAAACACATGTAAAAATCCCCACTGGAAATGAAGACTGGGCGAAGTGCAGGCATTTGTCTAGAGTGCCACGAGCAGTCACTGGCAGAGCAGGACTGAAATACAGACTTTCTGCCTCCCTCCCCGGAGCCCTTTCTTGCACACTGAGCCGGTTCCACCCTCTCTGGTGCGAAGTCAGGGATGACAATTAAGGGGCTGATGGCTGAAATCTGTACCTAGGAAAGGTCTTCAAAAAGTTCATGAAAGTGCATATTATGAGAAAACTATGGATTTCATATTTTTTCACCAAAATAATCTTATATTTTAATTCCATTTTTCCATGAAGTGATGTTGAAGTTTGTAAAATAGCTGACACCCACATTGTTTGACTGATGGTCAGACTGATGCCAATCATAGCCTATCCTGAATATCACTGAATTGGACTTGGAGGTTTTTAATTCCAGAAGTGCATCCTCTTCTCCCTTTTCCCACTCCATTAACCATTAGCTCTCCTTTCCCTGTTGATTCGTGAATGTCTTGCCTTTAGTGGATCATATTTCTTCTCACTCCTTGAGATAGAATATGAATCCTGGTTTCATTTCTTGCTAATAGCAAATCTTTCTCTATACTCCAGGTCAACACTGAGCTTCTCTCCTTGCAAAGGAGGAGCGCATTTAGTGGGTATAAATGTTGCTATCTCCCATCTATGACCACATCTATTCTAAAGTGAATGCTGCCAGGTTAACTAACATGGAGCTTCCAAAAGATGAAGTTATACAATTACATTCCATTTCCATGGTTTGAGTCCTACTCTGGATATTCCTTCCTGCTGCAATTACTAACCTGCTACTTGGTTTTGTTTTGTTTTTTTTTTTTTTTTTTTTCTTCTTTCGTTGTGATGAGAAATCAGAAACACTCACAGAAGAGGTGGGTGTTGGAAAAGGTAATATAAGACATTCGGGAGAGAAATAACAAAGATGCTTTAACCTGTTAGTTACCAGGAAATATCCCACATCATAGTTGGTTAATGTGTTCTTAAGATCTTAATTGATTTTAATTTACACAGAAGTAGCCCAGAACAGCTATGTTGTTTGGATGGCGTTGGGATCACATTGGGCCAGACCTGCACTCTGTACACCTTTCCAAACTTCTGTGAACATGTGAGAGCCTTTGGTTTCCTTGGGCTCTCAGGACCTCTTGCCAAAGCACCATGCAGCATGGAGGGAAGCTCAGGGACTCTAGGGTCAAAAAGGCCTGGGCTTAGATCCCTAATGCAAGTCACCCCAAGTCTCTGAATCTCAGATTCCTCAACCATAAAATAGGAAAAACGATCCCTACCTCCATGGGCCAGTGAAAATATTAAATAAAATATTACATGGAAGAGTCAGGTGTTGTCCTTTATACTGAGCCCTATTGAATTTAAAGCAGGATTCTCATGGATTAACTAAAAGAATGTGTCCTGACAGTTCATCAAAATTTTTTCCAAAAAATGAGGTTGGCCTTGTGGTACAGCAGGTCAAGCAAAATCAGTATCCCATATTAGAATGCCAGTTCAAATTCCAGCTGCACCACTTCCAATCCAGCTTTCCGATAATGCACCTGGGAAAGCAGGGAAAGATGGTCTAAGTAGTAGGGCCCCTGACACCCACGTGGGAGACGAGGATGGAGTCCCTTGTTCCTAGCTGTAGCCAGTCCCAATCAATGTGGCCAGGTAGAAGATTTCTCTCTCACTCACTCTTCTTTCACTCTGCCTTTTTTTTTTTTTTTTTTTTTTTTGACAGGCAGAGTGGACAGTGAGAAAGAGAGAGACAGAGAGAAAGGTCTTCCTTTGCCGTTGGTTCACCCCCCAATGGCTGCTGCGGTAGGCGCGCTGCAGCCGGCGCACCGCGCTGTTCTGATGGCAGGAGCCAGGTGCTTATCCTGGTCTTCCATGGGGTGCAGGGCCCAAGCACTTGGGCCATCCTCCACTGCACTCCCTGGCCACAGCAGAGAGCTGGCCACAGCAGAGAGGGGCAACCGGGACAGGATCGGTGCCCCGACCGGGACTAGAACCCGGTGTGCCGGCGCCGCAAGGCGGAGGATTAGCCTACTGAGCTGCGGCGCCGGCCTCACTCTACCTTTTAAATAAATGAATAAATACATATTTTTTAAAAAAATTTAAAATAAAATGGGGAAAGGACTTGAGGAGACTTTTTTAATATAACCAATATTTTTTAAACAAGGAAAAAAGGAAGCAAATAATGTTTCTCTAACTTTTCTCTGCTTAGATTTGTCACTTCACTCTATGTTGAGTTGGCACTATTTTTTCACTTCACTGAAAGCTCCTCAAAGTGCTAAAACTACATTTCAGTTTTGGTCTTCTCAAAATTGACACAATGCCTAACACAGATCATGTACTTAATATGCACCTGCTATTGCTTTTCTTTGTAGGTGACCGTACCGGAAAAGTTAAATCTCAGGGCTCTTGCTAGTGAATGTTCTCCCTTTGCATGAGGCTTTGCCCGTGGGTTTAATGAAGAAAGTTTGTGTCAATGGTACACAGAAGTAGAACGCAAGAGATTCAAGTTTTCAAAGTAAGTGGGAACAAAGATCAATAAGAACGTGAAAAATAATTGGGATAATTATGGTCAAGGCATCATTTATTATTTTCAAAAGGAGAAATGTATCTTTACAATAAAATATCTGACAATCACTCATTCAACCAAGTGATTAAATTTAATGTCACTCACAAATGCCCAGATGCGCATAATATGAAACACACAGTATTGAACATAAAATAGTCTGATCATAATGTTTTGCAAGAATTCAATCAGGCCTTTAGATTGAACTTCCAGTACATAAGAAATAGGGGGAGGAGTGAGGTGGCATTGTATTACAGTGGGTTAAGCCACTGCTCACAACAGCAGCATCCCATATGGGCGCTGGTTTGAGTACCTGCTGCTCCACTTCTGATCCAGCTTCCCACTAATACACCTAGGAAAGCAAAGGAAGATGGTCCAAGTGCTTGGGGTCCCTGTCACCCACATGGGAGACATGGTTGAAATTCCAGTCCCCTGGCTCTAACCTGTCTAGCCCTGGTCATTGCAGCCATTTGGAGAGTGAACCTTGAAATGAAAGATATCTTTGTCTTTCCCTCTCTAATTCTGGCTTTTAAAGAAATAAATAAATCTAAGAAAGAAAGAAAGAAAGAAAGAAAGAAAGAAAGAAAGAAAGAAAGAAAGAAAGAAAGAAAGAAAGAAAGAAAGAAAGAAAGAAAAGAAAAGGAGAGGCAAGGTGAGGCAAGGCAAGGCAAGGCAAGGAAGGAAAAACAGGGGGGAAAGGGTAAGTCATATCATGAGAACTAATCAGATAAATCTAAAATGTAGAACATTCTACAAATCAAGTAGCCTTATTCCTTCAAGAAGTCTATGTCATACTGTCCTAGGTTATAAAAAACTAAAAAGGCTAATTGCCAAATGCTGTGTAAGAGTGAACTTTAATAGGCTCCTAGCTTTAAAGACAGCAATTATGAAAGACTTTGGAAAGCATCTGGGAAGTTTCATATAAATTAAATATCTGATGATCTTAGGGTGTGATAGTTGAGAATGCTAATGCTGCTGCAGTTATGTAAAAAATGGTCCTTATTTTTAAAAGATACATGTCCAAGTCTAGCAGTGTCTGTAATTACTTTCAAAGGTCTCAGTTCCCCCCCCCCAAAAAAAATATATTCCTATACATACATGGATCCATACAGATTGATACAATGAGCAATTACTGAGTCTAGGTAGTGAGGATACTGGTGTCCAGTATGCTATTGTTTCAACTTTCCTATATGTTTGAAATTTGCATGTTAGACCACATGGAGGCAAAGTAACAAGCAAACTATTCTTTTAGGCCCAGAATGGAAACTTCTTCCTCCTGCATTCAATAATAAAAATAATACATACAACTATGTCCTGACATATTGTACCAGTTACAGGGGACTGTTAGGGACTTGCACCCCCTCTACACCATGGTCTGGGGACAGTGGCTGCACCAAAGACAAGGCACAGCCCTCTTGTTTCAGATGTCTTTTTCACTGTGTTTTGCAAGCATTAGTATTTCCACACCAAGGATCCTGTCAGAGCATAGCTAATAAATTACTAAATGCAACTAGTATTTTCTTATTTACCATCTTAATTTTTTGTAAAGTAAATTCCTTTATCTAGTTTTAGTTGGACTCCAGTAGAGAAACAGAAAGGCAAAGACCTCTTCCAAAGTATGATGGTTACTGGTTCTTTTCATAGGCTCAAAGCTTGTTTTGAAGGAGCAGCCACGACAGCAGGTGATGGTAACTGCAGAGATTTCTAAGAAGTACATTTTCCCACCCACGGCCTAGCCTCCCATGGGTTCTCTGTACTTAACCCAAGCGCCCTGGTACTGACTTATGCAAGTCAATAGGACAAATTCCAGAGGCTTTGCTCTTGAGAAAATAGCACTGCCTTCTCCCAAGTTCATGTAATGAAGTCTTCAATCAGCAGTATAAATAGCTTTGAATAAATCTTACAACATGTGGTGTTACTTCTGCATTAAAGATAACATAGCTGGTATCATCAAGGTTTTGTGGGATGCCAGTGATATGTAAAAAATACAGGCATGGGGCAATAAATCATGTGTTATGTAATTTGGCTTCTTCGTTACCTCTGCTGTCATGGACAGGAATGAGAAGCATCAGTAAATGAAAAAAGTAAATTATTCAAAACTTCACACACCAGTTCTTTCTCTTCCTTCCTGAGCCCTTCTAAGACAGGCAGCTATTACAAAATAGACAAATTCAAATTTTTCCAAAGGTAGGCATCAAGAGAGGGTATCACTACCCAGAGACCAAAAGATTGTATTACTTCTGGAAAAGACAAGTGTGAAGCGTGAGTCTGAAAACCAGTTCCAACTAACTGATTCTTCCCCAACTAACTGATTCCAACTCTAGAATAACTGATTCCTCCCCAAAACCAAGGTTAAACCTATAAACTATGTCCTGACATATTGGACCATGGCGCCAAGGTTAAACAGAAAGTAAATCTCAATGAAAACATGAAAGAATATGTTTCCTTTGGATTTGAGGAAGGAGAGTAAAACTTATCACAGACAAAGGCAAGTCTTACCTAGGTACAAGGAGGCATTTTCTTTCTTGACATTGTCATCTAAGTAGGTTGGTCCCAGGGTATAAATCGGTGTGGAGCCCATTCCAATGAGAATCTGTGCACAAATGAATAAAGCTACATAGACCCAGTGGCTATTTCCTCCTGAGTCCTTCAAACAGGGCGGAGGCTCCAGAACCGTGGTGGAGTTGCCATTCTGACACAGGCCGTCATTGGAGGCGGAGGCGTTCAGCTCTTGGATCTGGTAGGGAGGCGAGATGAAATGAGGTAGGGCGAAAAGCGCAGCCCCGACGGCGATGAGAAGCCCACCCACAGCCAGCCACAGAGGCCTCCGCCCGCGGCCGCCAAAGTAGCTGACAAACACCACCACCACCAGGTTCCCGATGTCAAAGCAGCTGACCAGCAGTCCTGACTCGGAACTTTTCAGACTGTAGCGCCTTTCAATGGTGGTGATGACACTGCTCAGGTACCCAGAGACCATTAACGCCTGGATGAAGGTCAGAAAGCACATGCAGACCAGGAAGCAGCGGGAATCTGTGAGGACCACGTAGAGACACCTTCTCTCCTGGAGCGGAGGCAGAGTGGAGGACCCCGAGACAGGTTTGCCGACGTCTATCCTGTGGTTACATTCCACGAGCCCCGCCGCCCCCGCCGAAGTAGACGGGGCGGAGGGGCTGGGGACCAACGGGTGCGGGCCTTGCTTCAACTCCTGGTGGCCCAGTGAATCCGTATTGACAGACACCGGCTTGGCGTCTACACTCGCAGGACTACGGCTCGGCCGGCAGGAGGCGCAGTTCAAGACTGGTAAACTCTTAGACCTAAAGGTCTCGGGTTCGCACTTCTCTTGGACAGCTCCTATCGTGACCCGCACCTCCAGTTGCTCTCCCGGCGGGGGCTGCAACCCAGACCCTGCGTCCATGGCGCTTAGAATTCAGATCCGAGCGTTGATCCCACACAAGGACTCCACCGCTTTTCATCCACCGGCACGAGGGGCCGAAACCGGGCCCTCAGTCGTGCCCACCTGAGACCGAGGCTGAGGGTGCAGAGCCACGCAGCAGGGCATCCTCACCGGCAGCGAGGCGCCCAGGGCATCCTGACCGCACACGCAGCCCCGAGGCTCCGCAGCCGCATGCCTCTGGGGGCAGGGGTCCTCGCGGTCCCGCGATGAGCCCTACTTGGCGTCCACCTTGGGGCTGTAGCAGACGCCTGGCGCGTCCTGGGCGCATCCCCTCCGCCACCGCCGCTGCTAACGCCGCCGCCGCCGCCGCCGCCGTTTGGCCCGCGGCCAGGAGCTAGTGCGCCCCGCGCCCAGCGTGGGGGCGCTTAGCGCTGCTGTCCGCGTCGCATCCCGCCCAGCTGTCCCTGGGGTGCCTGGTGCTCGCCACCACCTGGCTTAGAAATACCCGCGGGCGTGAAGCTGCCAACCTGCAAAGCGGAGAAAAGACCGTCAGCTAAAGGCTGCTGCGCCTGGGCTGCTGTCTCTGTGTCCAGGGGGCCAGCACTGGGTGACCCCGATGGTCCCAAGTGGGGCACGGCACGAGCGAGGAGCCAAGCCGGGAGGAGGGGACAGCTGCGGGCTTGGTCTCCAGTCCGGGAACAATGAGCAGCAGGCGGTCGGCAGAGACTCTCCCTCATTGTCTGCCGCGGACCTGCCCCCGCCCCGCCCCTTTTGCCTTAAACAGTGCGTTTGCTTTTTTAATAATTATCAACCTGGCAGCTCTGACTCAGAGGAGTGTCTTTATTCGAGTGAACTAATTGCAACCTTTTCGTACTCCTACTCCATTACTCAAAAAAGAAAATGCCCAAAAGAACAAAGGAAAGTTTTTTTATTTCCTTGCAAACACACAATGCATTTCCAGTCTCAATTTTTAAAAAGAGGGAGAGTTACGTGTGTTGAAATGTGTGTGCACACTTGTGCGCGACTAGAAGCGATCCGACTGCTCCCCCAGAGACACGTACTCAAAGCCAAAGGCAGCAGCGAAAAGGTCAGCGTGCCTGCCTCTGTATTCCAACACTAAAAATAACCGCCCCCTCCCGCACCCCCCACCTCCTCCACCAAGAACGATTCAATTACAAACACCAGGGGCATTCAAGGCTGTGGCCCACGGTAAGTCCCAGCGCGCCGTGTCAAGCAAACGGAGAATCAATTTGCTTTGCTAGGGCTGGGGAAGCCACAAGCAAACAAAGAGATGCCGCCACGCTGTTCCACCGCGCGCGAGGAGCCCCCTGAGCCGGCTTGGCACGCGCGGGCCGGCGGGGAGGTGTGCTCTTCAGAGAGCGCACCCCGCGGGGAGCGTGGGCCCGGGTTGCGCGCGTGCGCGGACACACACACACACACACACACACACACGCCGGCGTTTGCTTGTTGCAACCGCTCGCGCCATCCCGCACCCAGCTTGAATGCAACAAGAGCCGAAAACAGGTGTGCCCCCAGGGTCTACCCCCACCCCGAATCTTGGGGAGCCCCCACTCCGAGACTCCTCCCACCAGGGGTGGGGGTGGGGAGGGCGAGTATGCACCAGGTGGGAGCGAGCCCGGCGTCGCTGCTTTGGGGTTCGTTCTGCCCCGCGCCTTTGTGATGCTGCTGAGAAAAGAAAGGAGGAAGGGTAATACGGCAGAAAGGCGGAGAGGCAGGGCGGCCAGGGGTGACGGCTTCGGTGGCTCTCACAGTTGTGCTGGGCCGGTCCCTGTCGCAGATTTCCGGCCTGCCCGGGCTTCCCCGCCGCCGGCTCGCCCAGGCGCCTTCCCGGGGAACCCCACCAGCAGCTGGGTGCGGAGCCGGGGAATCCCGGTAAACTCTGTCTGCGCGCTGGGGGCGGCCGAGCCCCTACCTCAGGGAGCACCCGCACCGAAGCGCAGCATCGGATGGACGCACGGAGCAGGCGTGGAATCCCAGGGACACCCCCTGCGCGGGAGCGCGTACACACACACACACACACACGTACACAGCCCGTAGGAGGACAGGGCTGCCGGGTGTCCCGGCGCACCAGCCGCCGCTACTCACTGGCGAGTCTGTAGTCAGCCGGGTTGCGAGTGGAGTGGCGGGACGTGGGGACTGTGGAGGTGTGGGTATAGTTGAAAGCTGCCTTGGGAGGCAGGCAGCCTCGGTCTAGCCGCCGAGAAACCAGTGAATGAGACTGCGACTCGGGCTGAACTCTTCCAGCCGCTTGTCTGTCACCCAAGCCTCTCCTCCTCCCAGACACACGCGCGCAGAGCCTCGCCTGGAGCGGAGCGGCAGAGGGCGCAGGCGCGCGGGCAGCCACCCAGCCCAGCCGGCAGCCAGCCAGCCACCCCTCTGCCCTTCACCTGCTCGGCGGCGGGGAGGGCCCGCAGCGCCAAAGCCTGGAGGGTGCAGGATTCTTAATTTAAAAAAAAAAAAAAAAGCCAGAGAGCCCGCTCTGGATAAAGAAATTACTTCTGTTCGTTTATTCCGTGCCCTCAGCACACATTGTGCCTTACCCACCATAGTAGTTTAGTAGTTTCTGGGCACCAATGAACAAGACAGGACCCTTGGTTTAAAAAAAATCTGCATGTGGGTGAAATATTCAGGTAAGTGGTTTGAAACAACTTAGTGCATTCTATATAGCCCACTACTGGAGACCCAAATACCCACTAACCTTCATTTCCAGGCAGCCAGAAAAGTGTGGCTAAACAGGGGCATGGAGCTACCAGTAGATGAGCTGCTCTGAGATCACAGGGATGGGGCAGAGGGTGGGATTTCAAAAGTGGCCTGGTATGAATGGACACTAGGAATCTGCCTTCTAGGGCCTCTAGTTAAGCCACCCAGGCATCCCATTTCAGAGTGCCCTTTTGAGTCCTGTCTGCTCAGTTTCTGATCCAGCTCCCTGCTAATGAAGACTGGGAAAGTAGTGGGAAACCGCCCAAGTGTTTGGACCCTTGCCACCTGCGTGGAAGACCCAGATGGAGATCCTGACTCTTGTCTTCTGCCTGGCCCAGCTCCAGTCATTTGGAGCCATTTGGAAAGTGAACCAGCAGATAGAATGTTTCTCGCTGTCTCTCCTTTGCTCTGTCGCTATGCCTTTCAAAGAAATAAATAAATCCTTTTTTTATATATATAGTTTATTTTGGTGGTAGCTGACTTTTTTTTTTTTTGACAGGCAGAGTGGATAGTAAGAGAGAGAGACAGAGAGAAAGGTCTTCCTTTTTGCCGTTGGTTCATCCTCCAATGGCCACTGCAGCCAGCACATCATGCTGATCCGAAGCCAGGAGCCAGGCGCCTCTCCTGGTCTCCCATGCGGGTGCAGGGCCCAAGCACTTGGGCCATCCTCCACTGCCTTCCCGGGCCACAGCAGAGAGTTGGCCTGGAAGAGGGGCAACCGGGATAGAATCTGGCGCCCCAACCGGGTCTGGAACCCGATGTGCCGGCACCGCAAGCCGGAGGATTAGCCTGTTAAGCCACGGCGCCAGCCAATAAATCCTTTTTATATATAAGTTTTCTCCTTTCCTCTGTAAGTGCTTTGCAACCACTTTATTAAAAAAGACACAAACCACTTTAAAAAAAAAAACACTAAGCATTTTTTTAAAAGATTTATTTTATTTATTTGAAAAACCGCGTTACAGAGAGAGGTAGAGACAGAGAGAAGGGTCTTCCATCCACTGGCTCACTCCCCAAATGGCTACAACAGACGGAGCTGGGCCAATCTGAAGCCAGGAGTCAGGAGCTTCTTCTGGGTCTCCCACGTGGGTGCAGGGGCCCAAGGACTTGGGCCATCTTCCACTGCTATCTAAGGATTTTATAAGATGCGAACTGCTAGTAGTGAGGGGACAGCTGGCTTTCTGGGCATAGAGGAATTAGCAGGTAATCCCAAATCAAAATGTGATGAGGGAGTGGTAGGAGGTACAGGAGGGAATGGCTGGAAAACACATTGAGAAGATAGATGCAGTGGGACTTGCCAGCTGATGCGATGTGGGGGGTGAGGAAATGGGCCAATGTAGCAAGACTCCCAAGTTTCACACTTGGTAACTGAGTGGATAAACGTCCAGTCAAAACACAGGAAGAGAAGCAGGCTTGAAAGATGATTCCCATATTGTATGCATTGAGTTTGAAGTGTCTCTGAGATATCCAAGTAGCCATGTCCCATGACACCCTGGAAGTTTGGACTAGAGCTATAGATCCATAGTCATCATCCTGAAGGTGGCGTGAGAAAGGATGAGATGCACAGGAACATCCTCCAAATTGTGAAGAGGCACAATCTACAGACAGGGAACACCAAGATTTAAGATGAGAGGCAGAAACCTGAGGAAGGAGACTAGACAGGCATGGAAGGAAGCAGAAAACAGGGGAGAGAGTGTTTGATTCAACGGTTCAGCAGACACCCTCGTTTCATAGTCGAGAGCCTGGTTCTGGTCCCAGTTTTGCTTCCAATCCGGCTGCCTGCTAATGCACACCCTAGGAGGCAGCAGGTGATGGCTCAAGGACTTGGGTCTCTGCCACCCACGTAGAGATCCAGATAGAGGTCCAGGCTCCAGGCTTTAGCTGTTGCAGGCATAGAAGATCTGTGTGTGTGTGTGTCCCCCATCCCTCCTCATTCCCACCCTTTCTGCCTTTCAAGTAAAAAGAAAATTTAAAAACACAAATTAAAAAAAAAAAGAAGATAGGGGCCAGAGACATAACAGACTGCAGAGAAGTCAAATAGGATGACAACTGAAGAGTATCTGAGGACTCCATTGGCCTCTACAGAGCAGGACAGTGACCTAATGGAGGGAGGGAGCTGCTTATTAGTAGCGGTGACTATGCTGGCCTTGGCTTCCATGCCAAGCCCACCCATTTGACCCCTTGCCTTGCCTAATGAGACATTGTCCCTGCTTCACAGATGTGACAAGCGTAAGTGAGACTAACTTGGTAAAGGCACCCAGCTGATCTGCAGGCCGTATGAACTCTTGTGCTCCCACAGCCTATGCCCTGAACCCTGACTCTCTACTCCCTTCCCTGTCATTGCACAATAGCCTGACTTGTCAGTGTGCTTTGTACCTGTTCATTATCTCATTTTAGTCCAATCACCACCTCATCTGCAGTTGGGCATCAGAGAGCAAGTGAGACCAGCTGACACCAAAGCACAGCTCACGTGCGCTTGAAACTCACACTAAGACAGCTGCCAGAAGCTGTCCCATCTTCTCAGGAGATCCCTCAGTCCCACAGGTACCATTGCACAAATGGGATGCCAAATACAATATGACTCCAGCTGCCAACCCTGCCCACAAAGTGGGAAGAGATGTGTGGCACTTCCTTACTCAAATACTCTTGTAAGATTCTTCTGGATCCAAACAGATTCACTCTACTGCCTACTACCTCCTCCCAAGCTCTTTGCTATTCTTTCGCTTCAGTGCCATGCCAGACATCAGCTGTTCTGTAGCAAATGCAAGCTGTTGCATCAGGTGCCAACAGAGGGCTTCCCTACCAAAAGCCAAACAATCATGTCCCTGGAACCTGCAGAGCTCATTCATGGGAAATTACCATAGTTACACAAGAAGCAACCCTGAGAACTCATGTTTTTTGTTGTTGTTGTGTTTTTGTTTTGTTTTTGTCACTAATAGAAAAATCATGCTTTATAGACAATATTTAAATATAGACAATGTTAAATATAGATAATATTTAACAGATCCAATTAACTATCCACCTAGGAAATAAGAAGAATATACTCAGCAAGAAATATTTCTCTCACTTTCTCTTTTATAGATAAATATGACTTTGGATAGATCCAGAAATGCCTCCATCAGCCCTAATCTTCAGATGGGTGGAAAGACATGGACTCACACCACAGGCTTCCACTGACCCCGTGGCTATTTCACTCATGATGTATGCTTGCCTAGTGACTCTTTGGGACAACCGGGGGTCCCTGCCTTTCCTGCTGTATTTAGAGTGGGAGCATATGACTGTAAAGCCTTGTGATTCTCAGGTTTGCTTCTGCTTCTTCTAAGTCATTCTAGCTTATACATGCATGGCTTCTTTTCCAATCTTCACACGAGGGGCAGCCTTTGGAAAGCAGAAGGGAGCCTGTTCTCTCCCTTCCCTTCTTTACAAGGGTTCCTGTCAGAAGTTTCTCAGACACGGGAAGAAGAACTGAATTTGGGTCCCGAACGGCTTTTGGTCTTAAAATATAATAACATAATTGCCAGTACTAAAGCCGAATTAGGGACTGGTTGTTTAAGGGGGGGGGGGGGAGATTGCATCATTAAAGCGAACTGTCAATAGAACTTGCCTTACACCCTTACTTAGATGTGAATTTCCAGCTGGGTTGAACAGGAGAGGGACAGATCTGGCCCTGGAGTGGGATGAATGCAGGCAGTCACACCCGGCCTGTGGCTTGGGGGGCCCCGCCAATGCCAAAAGAGCCTAATGAGCAACCCTGTCCATTTTAGCACCACAAGTTCCGAGCTCTGGAAAAACCCAGTCCCATGAACAATTAGATGTTTGGTCACCCTAGAAAGGAGCCAACTGGTTGGGCAGCCATGAGGACAAAGTTATACCTCATTGGTTAGGACCTTCTAAAAATTTCCAGCTCCCTTAATAAAACTAAATCACATACTTGAAGGCTACTCATGAAAATACAATTCTCTGTGGGGAGGAGACACTCATCCCAAAAGATTCATGTTCCCCTGAGAGGTGCTCCATAGTGACCAACGCTGCCAGCTGGGCTTGGAAAAGAAGGAGGCTGGGGAAGGAAGGAAGGTAGGAGAGGCCATCTCCCAGACTGTAAGTATCCCTGCCTGGTTTTGGTTTTTTTGTTTGTTTGTTTGTTTTTGTTTTGTTTGGTTTGGTTTGGTTTGGTTTGGTTTGGTTTGGTTTTTTTGTTTTGGTTTTGGTTTTGGTTTTGGTTTTGGTTTTGGCTTTTGTGCATGCCAAGAACTCAATGCTCTGAGCACTTTTTTACTCAGGCCATTTTTAAAAAATATTTATTTTATTAATTTGAAAGACAGAGTTACAGACAGAGGTAGAGACAGAGAGAAAGGTCTTTCTTCCATCTGCTGATTCATTTCCCAAATGGCCACAATGACTAGGACTGGGCCAGGCCAAAGCCAGGAGCCAGGAGCTTCTTCTGGCTCTCCCATGTGGGTGCAGGGCCCAAGCACTTGGGCCATCTTCTGCTGCTTTTCCAGGCACATTAGCAGGGATTAGAAGTGGAGCAGCTGGGACTTGAACCAGGGCCCATACAGGATGCCCTTGCTGCAGGCAGGGCTTTAACCTGCTGTGCTACAGCGCTGGCCCTGCTCAGACCATCTCTTAGAGTTGTGTTTGAAGCCAGAAACCTGGAGAAAGGGGTAACATGTTTCCCTGGACAAAGAGCAGGCTGGCATCTGCTTTACAAAGCAGTGCATCTCCCAAGCTCGGGACTCCTTTCGTGTGTGCAACCCACTGTGTGCACAAGCATCCATGAGGGTCCCTTGGCTTCACCCTGTGGGACTTGGAGTGAACTGGAAATGGGCAGAAGTACCATGACCCTGACAGCCTGGCTGCTGCTTTTGCCCTGAGTAATACCATCCTTTGTCACCAATTCTAGATTGTTTCCTCCCTCAGAATCCATGAAACAGTGGCAGACTAACTTGTCAGCTTGAACATCAGGTAAAATTCTAGCCCCTACATAGTTCTTTTTTTATTTTTATTTGAAAGGCAAAGGGGTAGGGGAGGGAGGAAGGGAGAAGAAAGAGAGAGAGAGAGAGAGAGAGAGAGAGAGAGAGAGAGAGAGATTCCAATATTCCATCTACTGTTTCACTTCCCAAATGCCTGCAAAGTCCAGGGCTGGGCCAGGCTGAAGCCAAGAGACTAGAACTCCAACCAGGTCTCCCACATGAGTAGCAAGGACCCAGACACTTGAATCATCACCTGCTGCTTCCCAGAATACAAATTAGCAAGAAGGTATATCAAAAGCATAAGAGGCAGGACTCGAACCAGGCACTGTGATATGGGACACAAGCATCTCAATCAGTGACTTAACCATTGTACCATACACCTGCTCCCCCACAGTTCTGGACAGGTACTACCCAATTTAACACTCCCACTCAGATATTGGCCTCCTTTATAAACTACAGTGCAGCTGGCCTATTGCCTGAGCTTCTGTTTTACTTTTTTCAATCTTAATTGACATATTTTTATACAAATGTATTTCCCAGCAACTCCCACGTGGGAGACAGGGACCCAAGGACTTGAGCCATCACCTGCTGACGTCCAGGATGTATATTAACAAAAAGAAAGATTCAGGAATGGAGGGGCCGGGACTCAAGCACAGGTTCTCCAATACTGGATGTGGGTGTGCCCAGTGGCATCTTAACCACTGGACTAAACGTCTGCCACTATACTCCTCCTAATCACATGTTTCTGCTCTGATTGTTGGAGGGCAGCGAACCCAAAATCTCTTGTTTTATGCAAGCCACACTTCTCTAGGATTGGCTCATGACAGAACCTTGTTTTCAGACTGATAAAATATCATATATCCTTTAGAGTTCAGCATTAATTTGCTTTTGTTTCTTCTACTTTTTACTTTTCGGCCATAGAAATTCCTATCCCTTTTTTAAATATTTATTTTATTGGAGCTGGCATTGTGGTGTAGTGGATAAAACCACCCCATGCAGTGTCAGCATCCCATAGAGGCAGCAGTTCAAATCCCAGCTGCTCCACTTGAATCCAGCTCTCTGCTGATGCACCTAAGAAAGCAATGGAGGATGGCCCAAGTCCTTGGGCCTCTGCACCTATGTGAGGGACCCAGAAGAAGCTCCTGGCTCCTGGCTTCCAATTGGCCTAGCTCCAGCCATTGTGGCCATCTGTGGAGTGAACCAGTGAATGGAAGACATCTCTCTCTCTCGCTCTCTCTCGCTCTCTCACTCTCTTCCTCTCTGTAACTCTGCATTCCCCCCCCCAAAAAAAAAGAAAAGAAGACTACCCTGAGCTCTCTGTACATTTCTCCAAACCTATATCATGTTTTAAAGAAAGAGTTATTTTATTTTATTTATTTTTTTATCTTTTATTTAATGATATTTTATTTATTTGAAAGGCAGAGTTACGGAGATAGAGATCTTCTATCCGCTAGTTTACTCCCTAGATGGTCACAATGGTCAGGGCTGGACCAAGCCAAAGCCAGAAGCCAGGAGCCTCAGGGCTGGTGCCTGAGGCGCCGGCATCCCATATGGGCACTGGTTCTAGTCCCGGCTGCTCCTCTTCCCATCCAGCTCTCTGCTATGGCCTGGGAAAGCAGTAGATGATGGCCCAAGTCCTTGGGCCCCTGCACTCATGTGGGAGACCCAGAGGAAGCTCCTGGCTCGGGGAGTGAACCAGTGGACGGAAGACCTTTCTCTCTGTCTCTCTCCCTCACTGTAACTCTCTCTCTTAAATAAATAAATAAAATCTTTATAAAAATATATAAATAAAACACATTAAAAAAAAGAAGCCAGGAGCCTCATCCAGGTCTCCCACATGGATGATAGAGGCTCAGACACGTGGGCCAGGGGCCAACACTGTGGTGCAGTAGGCTAAGCCTCCACCTGAGGCACCCACAGCCCATATGAGTATTGTTTCTAGTCCTGGCTGCTCCTCTTCTGATCTAGCTCTCTGCTGTGGCCTGGGAAGGCAATGGAAGATGACCCAAGTGCTTGGGCCCCTGTACCCGTGTGGGAGACCCAGAAGAGGCTCCTGACTCCTGGCTTCAGATTGGCCCAGCCCCATCTGTTGCAGCCATTTGGGGAATGAACCAGAGGATAGAAGACCTTTCTCTCTGTCTCTCCCTCTCTGTGTAACTCTACCCCTCAAATAAATAAGTACAAATTTTTTTTTAACTTGGGCCATTTTCTTCTGCTTCCCGGGCCATGAGCAGGGAGCTGGTTTAGAAGTAGAGCACCCAGGATATGAACCAGCACCCATACAGGATGCCAGCATTGCAAGTGACAACTTAAGGTGCTACACAACAGCCCTAGGAATCTCTATTGTCATTAAACCCACCACTACTCAAGTATTTACAAAAATTAAACAAGATTGTCCCTCTCACTTATTGTACTGGAACTACATGTTTCACATACCCTATTCACCTTCACCATCAGGTGCATAGTACCGATCTCTTTCTTAGCGAAGGCAGCTAAGAATCAGGAATGATAGTCTACTTGTCCTAAGTTATACACACAGAAAATGCAGAGAGAGAGATCCAAACCCAGATCTGCCACACTCAAAATCCATGCTTCTAGCTACCTTGCTCTTCTCCCCCAGTTGTCCTTTTGATAGTTTTAAGAATTCATCTATTGCTGGTGCTGCGGCTCACTAGGCTAATCCTCCGCCTGCGGCGCCGGCACACTGGGTTCTATTCCCAATTGGGGCGCCGGTTCTGTCCCGGTTGCTCCTCTTCCAGGCCAGCTCTCTGCTGTGCCCAGGAGTGCAGTGGAGGATGGCCCAGGTCCTTGGGCCCTGCACCCGCCTGGGAGACCAGGAGAAGCACCTGGCTCCTGGCTTCAGATTGGCACAGCGCCACCACTTGGGAGGTGAACCAACGGAAAAAGGAAGACCTTTCTCTCTGTCTCACTCTCTCTCTCACTGTCTAACTCTGCCTGTAAAAAAAAAAAAGAAAAAAAAAAAAGAAAAAAAAAAAGAATTCATCTATTGAAGATAAGGCTTGTCTCTATAGTGCAATATTTAATTAGACTGAGGATGAAGTCGTCCAAGTGCAAACAGTGTATATGATAGCTGGTTTTTAGAGATGTAGTTATTTATTTGAAAGGCAGAGAGACAGAGAAAGAGATCCTCCTTATCTGTTGGTTTACTTCCCAGATGCCTGCAATATCAGGGACTGACACAGGCCAAGACCAGGAACCCAAAACTTCATCCAGGTGTTCTGGTGGGTGGCAGGGTCCTAAGCACTTGAGCCATCTTTTGCTGCCTCCCAGGATGCATTAGTTGGATTAAAAGCAAAGTAGTTGGGACTCAAACTGGCACTGGCACAGGGGACGTGGACATCTGATGCGGCAGCTTAAGCAGCTTTGCCACAAAACCCACACCTATAGCTTTTGAATAAAATCACAAAATAAGCTGCTGCCTCCAGCCATGACCTCTCATGACTAGGATTCAGGCTTGTCAGGGTGGCCTAAACTTCCTATCAGGAGCTGAAGTTTCTTTCCCAACTCATGACTCCCCCAAGATTCCCCCACACCTGCCTTTCATAAGGAGCTAGACCCTTCTGAGCAAACTTCCTGAGATCCTGGCATCTTCAATAAAGTCAAAATCTTATTTAAAAAAAAAAACAGACACACACACAGAAATGAGGGGCAGTATGCATGGTGGTGAGGAGCTCACAACCACCTGTCTTTTCAATAATTTCCTTAACACAAAGACACCTGGAAAAAAATTCTTTACAAACCTACCCTTCTCTCCTCCCCATGCTTTTGTGTTGTGGATGACATTTTTTTAAATGGAGCCCTAAATTAGTTTCAGCTCACTTAATCACTTCCAAACTGAAGAATCAGTTGAATGCTTTGCAGCAATTTCTTTTCCTTTCTTTTCTTTTCTTTTTAAGGTTTATTTATTTATTTGAAAGTCAGAGTTACACAGAGAGAGAAGGAGAGGCAGAGAGGTCCTTCATCCACTGGTTCACTCCCCAGTCGGCTGCAATGGCTGGAGCTGCGCTGATCTGAAGCCAGGAGCCAGGAGCTTCTTCCGGATCTCCCATGTGGGTGCAGGGGCCCAATGGCTTGGGCCATCTTCCACTGCTTACCCACGTGCATTAGCAAGGAGCTGGATCAGAAGTGGAGCAAATGGGAGTCGAACCAGTCACCACCTGGGGTGCTGGCATTGCAGTTAGCTGCTACAAAATCCTACAAGGCTGGGATGAAGTGCTGTATTATCTTACTCATTACTGTGTTGGTTTCAGCATGTGTGTACTCTGTATTCAGGAACCTGAACTCTGAATCTCCGTTTTGTGTTCCATTCTCTGTGTTTCATCAACATATCCACCATTGTTATAGTTCTTTTCTTGTAACTGATAAGTGCAAAATGACCCAATTCAAGTTGAATGTACCATTTAGAAAGAACAATGGGAAGTGATTTTAAAGGATTTAGCCTTCCAATTTGGAGCTGAAAACCCTGTCATCAGGTAATGGGACTTAAATAATAAGTGAATAGTCTCAGCTCAGCCATGTCCTTTGTGTAAAGTCAAGCTGTCTGGCTCTAAGTTCCAAGACCAGGCCAATGGCATGGATACAGTGGAGATAAAACATCCAAGCATGGAGATGTTGTTTCCTTTAGCTGACATTATTTGTGAAACTTCACACTAGGAAAAAATTCTGTTTTTAAACCAAAAAGAGCTATTTGTGAAGTTAGTTCATATTAGACCTGGAATGAATTTCAAACTCTGTAGGAGGTGTTGGGGCAAAGTGGATTAAGCCACTGCTGGGAATGCCCCCACATCCCATACTGGAGTACCTGGCTTGAGTCCTGGCTATTTTGAACTTCCACTGATCCAGCTTTCTGATAATGTGCCTGGTAGGCAGAGGCTGAGGGCCCGCGTACTTGGGTCACTGTCACTCACTTTGGAGGTTGGGATTGAGTTGTGGGCTCCTCGCTTCTACTTGGCCCAGTCCTGATTCTGTGGAGTGAACCAATAGATGGAAGATTCTCTCTCTCTCTCTCTCTCTCTCTCTCTCTCTCTTCTACAAATAAATACATCTTTAAAAATAGGGTGCTGGCATTGTGGCATAAGGGGTTAAGCTGCCTCCTGTAATGCCAGCATCCCATATGGGTGCCATTTCAAGTCCCAGTTGCTCCACTTCTGATCCAGCTCCCTGCTAATGTGGCTGGGAAAGCAGCAAGGGTGGCCCAAATCCTTGAGCCCCTGCTCCCATATGGGAGAACTGGATGAAGCTCCTGATTTCCTGGCTTCAATCTGACCCAGCCCTGGCCATTGTGGCCATTTGGGGAGTGAACCAGAGGATGCAAGATCTTTCTCTCTGTGTCTCCACCCTACCACCCTGTAACTCTGCCTTTCAAATAAATAAAATAAACCTTCTAAAAATACATACATAAATAAATAATCTCCAGAGAGGGAACTCAAGTGTGCTTCATGGAGAATTAAGAAATTGATAAGTAAATGAACATGAGCATTTTTTCCTTGGGCTATGTGCATCCTTCTTCAGTGTCCTCAAAGAAAGTTCTAGAGCTTTGGAAAGAAACTATTTTTGCTAGTCTTAATATCTTTCATATAGCCGACAAAAAGGCACAGCTGAAAACAAGCAAAGCAATCCAACCTACTGAAAACTTGATAAAATTAGTTCCTCCATAGGCCTCCAAGACTGAAAGTTACCAGTCTCCTGCATTCCAAAGATCAAGTCCCTCCAGCTCCCTGCTAACGCTCCTGGGAAAGCAGTGAAAGACGCCCCAAGTGCTTGGACCCCTGCATCCATGAGGGAGACCCAGTAGAAGCTTGCCTGGTCCAACCCTGGCTGTTGTGGCCTTTTGGGGAGTGAGCCCAATAGATGGAAGATCTCTCTCTCTCTCTCTCTTACTCTTTCAAATAAATAAATAAATCTTTAAAAATAAATAAAGATCAAGATCCTGACTCCTGTTGGAGCAAAGCCTGTGGTAGGAAACACCCTAGAGGTGAAGGAGGATTTAATCTGGAGTCTGAAAACTAAGCAGAATTTTACCCACATGTCTGGGACTCACTGCCTCCGAGACAGCTGAAAAAGGAGGTGGAAAAAGAGGCACTCTAGGACAGGGTGTCTGGGGACAGCTGGGTGTGTGAAAGGGGAGCTGGAATGAAGACAGGAAACCTGGTCACCTCTGGCTATGAAGCTCAGACTGTGATCTACTGGCAGTGGCAACCAAGAAAGCTTCCCCCGCAGAGCAGGGGCAGGGATACACAGAACTTGATGAAGATTAATTTCCCAGGGAAAAGTGGGAGAGCCTGGAGCGAGGAAGAGATGGTAAATAGAGAAGACACTCCCAGGGCAGTCAGAACCATGCAGGCAGAACACAACTCTGGATTTCACGTTGGAAAGTACAGAGCAGGAGCGCTATGGTGCAGTAGGCTAAGCCTCCGCCTGTGGCACTGCATCCCATATGGGTGCCAGTTCGAGTCCCGGCTGCTCCACTTCTGATCCAGCTCTCTGCTATGGCCTGAGGAAGCAGTAGAAGATGGCCCAAGTCCTTGGGCCTCTGCACCTGCATGGGAGACCCAGAAGAGGCTCCTGGCTCCTGGCTTCAGATCAGCACAGCTCCAGCGGTTGCAGCCAACTGGGGAGTGAACCAGCAAATGGAAGACCTTTCTCTCTCTCTCTCTCTCTCTCTCTCTCTCCCTCTGTGTGTGTGTGTGTGTGTGTAACTCTGACTTTCAAATAAATAAATCTTTAGGGGAAAAAAAAAGGTTGAAGAAACCGAAACCCCAGGAAGGTAAGTCATTTTCCCGAGTTTCACTGACAGGGAGTAGCACGGTCAGTGACGGATGATGATGGGATGCAACCCCAGTTCTACTTGTTACAGCAGCTTGAGACATCTGTCCTCTGTAGTTTCCAAGCCTGAAAGGTGGCTATCATTTATTCTCATTTTGTAAGAGGAAATGAGTTGAGAGATTTAATAACAAAGCTGCTCAGCTCAGCTGGTCAGCAAGAGAAACAGTGTTCAAACCTACATCTAGTGGCGGGCACTGTTGCACAGCGGGTTAACGCCCTGGCCTGAAGCGCCGGCATCCCATATGGGCGCCAGTTCTAGTCCCAGCTGCTCCTCTTCCAATCCAACTCTCTTCTATGGCCTGGGAAAGCAGTAGAAGATATCCCAAGTCCTTGGGACCCTGCACCCACGTGAGAGACCCAGAAGAAGCTCCTGGCTCCTGGCTTTGGATCGGCGCTGTTCCGGCTATTGCAGCCATCTGGGGAGTGAACCAGCGGGTGGAAGACCTCTCTGCCTCTCCCTATCTATCTGTGTAACTCTGGCTTTCAGATAAATAAATAAATCTTTTTAAAAAATGATTTATAAAAAAAAAACCTACATCTAGAGTTGCACGTCTGGAACAGTGATTAACGTGCTGCCTGGAATGTCAGCATCCATTCTGGAGTGCCTGGGTTGGAGTTCTCGCTCTGCACTCTAGTCCAGCTTCCTACTGACGCACACCTTAGGAGACAACAGATAATGGTTCAAGTGCTTGGGCCCATGACACCCATGAGGGAGACTTGGATTGAGATTCTAGCTCCTGGCTTCAGTTTCACACAGCCCCAGCTATTGCAGGCAGAACCAGCAGATGAAAAAAATCTCTCTCACTCTCACTCTCTTTCTTTCAAATAAAATAAAAGTAAAGGAAAAAAATTCAAATCAATATTGTTATCAGTTGAACTATGTTCCACATTACCACCAAAAATTCATGTGCTAAAGTCTTAGTCTCTAAGACCTCAAAATTATTTGGAAATGGGGCTCCTAAAGAGATGATTAACCTGGGGCCGGCGCCTTGGCGCAATAGGTTAATCCTCCACTTGCAGTGCTGGCATCCCATATGGGCGCCAGTTCTTGTCCTGGCTGCTCCTCTTCCAATTCAGCTCTCTGCTATCACCTGGGAAAGCAGTAGAAGATGGCTCAAGTCCTTGGGCCCCTGCACCTGTGTGGGAGACCGGGGGATGTCCCCTGCTCCTGGCTTCAGATCGGCGCAGCTCCGGCCGTTGTGACCATTTGGGGAGTGAACCAGCGGACGGAAGACTTTTCTCTCTGTCTCTTCCTCTCACTGTCTATAACTCTGTCTCTCAAATAAATAAATAAAAATCTTTAAAAAAAAAAGAGAGATATGATTAACCTAAAATAAGGGCAGTAAGGTGGACACTAATCCAATATGATTCGTGTCCTTACGAAAAGAGGAAATTTGTACAGAGGGAAGAAGATGTGAAGACACAGGGAGAAGACAGGCACCTGCCGGGCAAGGAGCAAGGCCTTAGGAGAAGGCAGCCTTGTAGAAACCTTGCTCTCAGAACTCCAGCCTCCAGAGCTGTTGTGTAAGCCACCCAGCCTGTGGTGCTTTGCACCAGTGACTCTAGAAAACAAATATAAATACCGATAAAAACAAAATCCAATATTTTAAAACAATAAAAAATGTGTTATAAGGTTCATTCTTTAAAAATTTGCAGGATTCTAGACACTCTGACAATAAGGAAAAGTTTTTAAACAACTTTTATGATTTACTTCTCGATTGGAAGATGACCTAAATAAACAAAAAAAAAGTCCTACAGTGCCTGTTTTATATTAGAGAACGTGTTCCCACAGCATGCGTTTTAATCCATGAGAGATATTACCATGATTATTGATTGGGCTAAGATAGGATAATTAGAACATATTAAAAAAAAAATAAGAGGTACAGGCATTTGGCCTAGCAATTAATTAATGCTGGATTAAGACACCCTCACCCCAAATTGGAGGTCCTGGGATTAATACCTGCTCTGCTCCTGCTTATGCAGACCCCAGGAGGCAGCAGTGATGGCTCAACCAGTCGGGTCCCTGCCACCCACATTGCGGTACTGGATTGAGTTCCAGGCTCCTGGCTTTGGCCCCACCTAGGGACTGTTGCGGGCAATTGAGGAGTGAACCGGGGGAGGGAGCTCTCTCTTTATCTGTGTGTGGTGTGTGTATGTGTGTGGTGAGTGTACACACACACGTATGCATTTGTGTGCCTGTCTCTCTTTGTCTCTCTGCCTCTCAAATAAATAATTTTTATATCCTCTCTTTAAAAATAATAAAGGCATTTACATCAAAGTACAGTCATGAGTCACAGTCGGGGATGTGTTACAGGACTGCTTCGTTAGGTGCTTTCATCATTGTACAAACATCAGAGCGTGTCTTTACACAGGCTGCTGCGGCTTAACTACCACACACCCAGGTCGCATGGTGTAGCCTATTGCTCAGGCTACAGACCTGTCTAGTATGTTACTGTACTTAAGTCTGTAGACAGGGGCCGGCATTGTAGCATAGTGGGTAAAGATGCCACCATCCCATATGGGCACCAGTTCAAGTCCTAGCTGCTCCATTTCTGATCCAGCTCTCTGCTAATGTGCCTGGGAAAGCAGTGGGAGATGGCTCAAGTCCTTGGGCCCCTGCACCCATGTGGGAGACCCAGATGAAGTTCCTGGCTCCTGGCTTCAGATTGCCCAAGCTCTGGCCCCTGTACCTGCGTGGGAGACCCAGGGGAAGCTCTTGGCTCCTGGCTTCAGAACGGTTCAGCTCCAGTTGTTGTGGCCATTTAGGGAATGAACCAGCAGCTGGAAGATCTCTCTCTCTCTCTCTCTCTCTCTTCCTCTCTCTCTCTCTCTCTGTAAACTCTGCCTTTCAAATAAAAAATAGGGGCCACATTGTGGTATAGCAGGTAAAGCTGCCACCTACAGCGCTGGATCCCATATGGGCTCCAGTTCTAGTCCCCACTGTTCCACTTCTGATCTAGCTCTCTGCTATGGCCTGGGAAAGCAGTAGAAGATGGTCCAAACCCTTGGGCCTCTGCACCTGTGTGGAAGACCCAGAAGAAGCTCTTGGCTCCTGGCTTCAGATCAGCACAGCTCCAGCCATTGTAGCCACTTGGAGAATGAAGCAGTGGATGAAAGACCTCTCTCTCTCTCTCTCTCTCTCTCTCTCTCTCTCTCTCTCTCTCTCTGCCTCTCTGTAACTCTGGCTTTCAAATAAATAAATAAATCTTCTTTAAAAATCTTTTTTAATGACTGTAGACAATTGTAACACAAAGGTGGGTGTTTGTGGAGCTAAACATATCTAAATAGGTTTGTTTACAGCCGGCAAGTAATGCATTGAACCATGATTTTACAACTGCTATGATGTTACTCTACAATAGGAATTTTTCAACTCTAATATCATCTCATGTGGACCACCATGGTATATGACAGAAACATCATTACTCAGCACACAATGGTCATTTAGTCGCTAAGTAAATAATTCAAAAAGAAATAATTCAAAAGAAAAAAAAAACAGGAAAATACATGTGTCCCATGGGGGGGAAAAATGTGTTTGTGTCTAAAAGAAAATGCTAAGCAAATCTTAGAACCTCCTTAAGATTCTTAAATATATAAGGAAACACAGATTTGGGAAAACTGACAAACACATGATGACACTAGGAGGCATCTTCGCTCTCACTTTAGGCTTCCCCAGTTGACATAGGGGTCCCCAGGAGCACCAGGCCCTCTGCCAAAGTAAAGCCACCCCATAAACATGGGGCTTCTTCCTGGAAATAGTATGAAAGCCAGATACATCATGGGGTAGAAAGAAAAAACCAGATCATATCTTCCAATGAAACAAGGCCCTCTTAGGCAACGTGATCTGCAGAAGGTCATGCAGGGTTGCCAGCATCCTAGACTCCCTAGGGTACGTGGCCACTCCCTCCAGTCAGGCAACCTTTGTTGGAAAGTTTAGGAAGTCCCTTTATCTGATGCCAGTTTTATCCTCACATGGTGTGTGTTTCATTTAGGGGGCCCAAGGAAAAAGAAATCTCAACCACACAGTTTGGATTTTGCCCAGGCAATTCTTTTACACAAGGGGATGATGCTATTAGTGTGGATTATATCATTCTTAGTTGTTCTCAATATCTGAAATGAATCATTTGTAGGAATTGGGGGGGAGTGCAGTATTTAGCTTGGTGGTAAAGACACCACCATGTCCTGTATCACAGTGCCTGGGTTCAATACCTTGCTCCAGCTCCTGCTAATGCAGACCTTAGAAGGCAGCAGTGATGGCTAAAGGGACTGGATTCCTGTCACCTACATGAGATACCAGGGTTGAGTTCCCAGCTCCCAACTTTGGTCCCTAGTCTGGAGAGATGATGGGCATTGAAGAGTAGACCAATGGATGAGAGTATTCTCTCTCACTCGCTCACTTGCTCACTCTCCACACACACACACCCCCAAGTAATAAGTGTGGGTAGTAGGGATACATATTTGTCACAGTTTCCATGGAAGAAGCAGACATCTCTGTTGGGTAATTCCAGGGGACTCTTCATCAAGACATGGCAAGGTATAGAGTCAATGCAAGAAATCTGCTGTGACCTGGAGGGGAATAATGGAATGCTCTGCTCTTCCCACCCTAATTCTGAGAGTAGGAGAAGGCAGTAGCTTGCAAAGGTTGGACAGAGCTCTTCCTTTCCAACTAGGGCCAGGCAGAATAGTTCTGAAAAAGGGGGCAAGAAGAGTGACCATTCTTCCATAAAAGAAGTGGCACCCTGAGAATACACCATCAACATTTACATGTACATCCATAGATGGAGCTTGGCATAGCATGCCCCTCCAGCACTCAAAGACACCCAGAAATGCAGCAAGGAGCTGGCAACTCCATGTGTGCACATTGATACCAGGCTCAGCTAAGCTGTGTGGGTCAAAGGAGTAAGTAACACCCACCCTGGCTCCTGCCTTCAAATTAGCACAGCTCCGGCTGTTGCAGCCAACTGGGGAGTGAACCAGCAAATGGAAGACCTCTCTCTCTCTCTGCCTCTCCTTCTCTCTGTGTGTAACTCTGACTTTCAAATAAATAAATAAAGGTTTGATTTTTTTTTAAAAAAGTGTTGGGTTTGAGTCCCAGCTCCGCTCCTGATTCCAGCTTCCCACTAATGCACACTCTTGGGGGCAGCAGTGATGGTTCCATAGTTGTGTCCTTGCCACCCACGGAGGAGACCTGAATTGAGTTCCTGGCTGCAAGCTTCACCCTGGCCCAGTCTCAGGTATTGCAGGTCTTTGGAGAGTGAACCAGCAGAGGGGGAGATATCTCTCTCTCTCTCTCTCTCTCTCTCTCTCTCTCTCTCTCTCTTGCTATCTTCCTCTCTTTGCCTCTTCCTTCGTCTCTCTCCCCTTTCCAAACCAATAAATAAATACACGCCTTCTTTTTTTTTAAGTCTGGTCACAGTGGCTAACCACTAACCACTGATTGTCAAAGTTATAAAACACAAAAATTTGGACAGAAAAGTCACACAATGGGAGCTGTGGCCGTCAGTAGAAGAACCAGTCAGCCCAAGTGACCCTGCAGGGAGAAACAGGGAGAATGAACGCAGTCTGGAGTCTTCACTCTCCTGTCTGCCTTCCATCTCCTGTCAGTTGTCTCTGCTGAGAGCTGAAGGCAAGGGATCCCGACGCGGCAGTCTGTCCAAAGAGGCTTTGGGGCATGGAGCAGACATCAGGGGACAGGAGAGTTGATCTGGAAGGAGAAACAAGATGCTAGCATGGGAAGGTTAAACAAGGCAGACAGTGTTAAAGGACTGAAAATGTTCAAACAGTTGGAAGAGCTTGGGTTCTGTTCTCAAAGACAAAAGTTTTGCTGTGAAAAAAGATTTAGAAAATATGTTCAGAGAGCCTCCAAGTAAAGCACAGATGAATGCTACAGATACTGGAGCCGAAGAACGTGGACATGAGCTACCCTTTGAGACAGGGTGCTTAGCTCTCTGGGTGACAGCTGCTGGCATCTGCCAGCATTCTGTCTCCAACCTCCTTCCACTCCCAGCAGCACACCTGTTCCAACGGCCAGAGAAGCAGTCCTACATGATGATCACATTCTCCTAACCCTGTTGGCTATTGCATGAATAGGTGTGGGACCAGTAGGGTAACCAGAATCTTTCCCTGGCCTTGTATATGTTGAAGCTGAGAGACCTTTCCTTTGGCATCCCTCAGCTGGGCTGTTGAAAGCCCTGCACTGCCTGAACCATGCTCCAGAGCACAGGGAAAATGCCCGTCTGCAGTGGTGGAGACTGAGTGTGAGCCCATGCACAATGAACAGTGGTGGCCAGAGAGTCTCAGCAGGAACAACGGAAGCCCTCCTTTGAGTTGTCCTTGGGTTAGTGCGCTCTGTCCTTTCCTTCATGTGAATCAATATTTTACCCATGTGCTAGACTGATTTAAATTTAGTTTCTGTCACTTGCAACCCAAAGACTCCTGACAAACCCACTCCCAGACATTGCAGGTGGAATTGTGTCCCACCAAAAGAGATACATTGAATTCCTAATACCCAGTAACTCACAATGGGCCCTCATTTCAAAATAAAGTCTTTACAGAAGCAATAAAATTGAATGAGGTCAGCAGGTGAGCCCTAATGCTATGTGACTGATGTCCTTACAAAAAGGTGACATTTAGAGACAGACAGGCATGGGGGGACAACAGCACAGGATGAGTGGACTCATGCTACCACATGCCAAGGAACACCAAAAGCTAGGAAGGAGACCTGAAATAGATTCTTCCCCTGCAGCTCTCAGAAGAAGCCGCCAGCACTATCAACACCCTGATTCAGACTTCTGGTCTCTGGGACTTTGGGACAATAAATCCCTGTGGCTTCTGCTTCTCTGTTTGGGTGTTTTGTTATAGCAACCCTGGCAGACTAACCCACCCCATAACTAGAGTATAGTAAGAAGGATTCTGACCAACAGCTAGACAAGGTAATTTCCAAAGTCTTCCAGCTCATAATCATGTCAATCCTATCATATATGAATATTGATTCCAGGGGCTGGCACTGTGGTATAACAGGTTAAAGCTCCAGCCTGCAGCATTGACATCCCCTGTGGGTGTCAGTTCGAGTCCTGGTTGCTCCACTTCCAGTCCAGCTCCCAGCTAATGCACATAGGAAGGCAACAGAGGATGGCCCAAATCCTTGGGCACCTGCACCCATGTGGGAGACCCAGAAAAAGCTCCTGACTTCTGGCTTCAGGTCAGCTCAGCTCTGGCCATTGCTGCCAACTGAGGAGTGAACCAGCAGATGGAAGACCTCTCTCTCTCTTTCTCTCTCCCTCTCTCTCTCCCTCTTCCTCTCCCTCTCTCTGTAACTCTTTCAAATAAATAAAATAAATCTTAAAAGAATAATAATAGTACTAATTCCACAATCACCAGAAGTTGAGTCTCCTCTAATCGGAAAAGACATGGATCTAGCTGCAAATTCAGAGACTGTGCTTATAATCCTCCAAAGGATCCCATACCTTAACCCTATCAGTCAGCCTAGCAGCATATGATTTCTGTTCCTACACATAAAGTACAAATGCTAAATAAGAAGCCAAAATACTAATAGAAAGAGATTTGGGGGTGTTTTTATGCTACATGGGAAAAAATAAGATATGCAGAAATCAACTTGGTCACAGAGTACAAATTAATACTTATGATTCAGCACTCCCATGCGGTATTTTTAGTGACTCCCATACCCCAGTACTCCACTAGGACAGAGTCAATAAGGACTGCATTCTCAAGCATTTTGTATAATAAAACAAATTATTCTAAAGGATGCTAAAGTTTTCTTTAAAATGTTTCTGAGACCTACGTAGATTCCCAAATATGAAGTGTATTATTAAAAACCAGAAATAAGGGCCAGGTAATGAGTTAAACTGCCATTTGAGATACCCACACTCTGTATAAGAATGCTTGGGATTGAGTACTGCCTCCCCTTCCAATCCAGCTTCCTGCTAATGCACATGGAAGACTGCAAATGATAGCAGAACTACTTGGGTTCCTGTCACCCACTTGAAAGACCCAAATGGAGTTCATGGCTCCTGGCTTCAGCTTGCCCCAGCCTGGCTATTGTGAACATTTGTGGAGTGAACCAGTGGATAGAAGATCTCTCTTCCACTATCTCTTAACCCTTCCCCCTTCCCCCTTCTTTCTCTCTCTCTCTCTTTCCCACCTTTCAAGCAGACAAACTATGAAGGAAAATGAACTAACAGAAAATTCATTTTTTCAAGAGAGCATGTGTTTCAAAGTTTTTCGCTTGTGAGACTCCACACTTATTCCAATAATGAGTCCATTGCTCATTTGTAATTCATTTTAGTCAAACAACCAAATATACTTAGCTAGTTTAAGTAGCAAGGAGTTTATCAGATATTAGCCTTCTCATGAATCTCCAGGAAGGCCAGACAGGCAGAATTGGGTATTGCACAGCCAGAAACAGTATTTGGAAGCAGGTCTATAGGAGTGTCCTGGATAGAACCCAAGTGCTACCACGTCAATCAACTTGGCAACTCTAATGTTAGAGACCAGAACCTTAAACCTCAGGCAGAACTTTCCAAGAAGAACCTAATGCCTACTTCCCTGTCCCCTGCTGGAAGAACTAACTCCCTACCTGGCCACTGATCTCCTGGTCCACTTGTACCTCCAAGTCCCTTGCCAAGGTCACTGTCCAATAAAACCAGCCACATCTGGGCTTCTGACTGTAAAGGATCCAGGAAATGTAAATCACAGCTTCCTAGTCTAGGAAATGGTTCAAAAACCATGGGCAGATTTACAGTATCTGTCACAACACTGCCCTCAGAAGAAGTTTGTCAACCATAAGAAAAAATTGTATTTCAATATTTTATAATCATACTTTGTTTTGACAAGGCAAACTACAGTTTACTTGCATTTCTGGCTCTGAAAATCTTTTTAATCTCTGAAGAATATAATCTAATTCCAAACTCTGATACTTTCTACCATAGATAGCACTCTGAACCTTTCTCTAAACAGTTTGGGCAAGAGCAGGAGTATTGAAAGTGACATTTGCATCCCAAATATCCTACTTTGAGAGGGACAAAACAGTAAGAGTAAAGATGTTCTGAAATGTTTGCTTTTTTATCAACCCATTTAATCTTACTAATCATAGACCTACATCATTAGAGCTGCCCACCTGCTTCCTCCAAGAAGATTGCCAAAACACCTGACAGTGAGCAGAGTATCACCATTTTGGCTTTTTGCCAAAATTCTTATACCCATCAACCTTTCAAAAGGTTGAGGCCACTGCTTAATGAATTTGGTAAGCAACAGCACTGCAATGACACAATATCTAGACAGAAGACCTTCCATAAATGAAGCATATGTCAAAAAATTGTAATCTCTTAACCATTTGTCCTTTTGGTTGAATTGATTTCTTCTTAAAATTCTAATGACCTCAGGTTAGGTTTTAATTTGTATATCCCAGAGCATGTTCTTGGACAGTCTTTAGAGCTTGTGCAATTTTGCTCTGCCAACACAAAGTTCTGGACAAGATCCAAAACCTTACTCAAAGTTCAGACTTAGTTCTTTAAGGCAATGAAATTCTCTTTATAGGTACTCAGGCAAGCAATCTTAGTTTCCAGCCTTAATGAGCACATATTCATTCTTGTAGGCAGCCATCAGATTGATATTTGGGATAGGGAGTATTAGAAGGAATGAGGGGCTGGCGCCATGGCTCAACAGGCTAATCCTCCGCCTAGCGGCGCCGGCACACCAGGTTCTAGTCCCGGTCGGGGCGCCGGATTCTGTCCCGGTTGCCCCTCTTCCAGGCCAGCTCTCTGCTGTGGCCCGGGAGTGCAGTGGAGGATGGCCCAAGTGCTTGGGCCCTGCACCCCATGGGAGACCAGGAGAAGCACCTGGCTCCTGCCTTCGGATCAGCGCGGTGCGCCGGCTGCAGTGCGCCAGCCGTGGCGGCCATTGGAGGGTGAACCAATGGCAAAGGAAGACCTTTCTCTCTCTCACTGTCCACTCTGCCTGTCAAAAATAAAAAAAAATAAATAAAGAAGGAATGAGAGCCAGTGTTGTGGTTAATTCCTGCAACACCAGGATCCCATTTCAAAGTGCCCAGTTCAAGTCCCAGAGACTCTTTCTGATCAAGCTTCCTGTCAATGCTCCTGGGAAAACAATGTATCATGGTCCAGCTTTGTGGGCCCCTACCACCTTCATGGGAGCCACTGATGGAGTTCCGGGTTCCTGGCTTCCATCTGGCCCTACCTAGCCATTGTAGCCCTTTGGGGAATGAACCAGGACACAGAAGATCTCTATCTCTTCTTCCCTCTCCCTATTCCTCTGCCTTTCATGTAAATAAAGTTTTCAAAAAAAAAAAAATAGGGGCTGGTACTGTGGTGTAGGAGGTAAAGCTACCACCTGTAGCTCCAGCATCCCATATGGGCTCTGGTTCGAGCTCTGGCTGCTCCACTTCTGATCCAGCTCCCTGATAATGCATCTGAGAAAGCAGTAGAACATGGTCCAAGTCCTTGGGCCCCTGCACCCACGTGGGAGGTCCGGAGGAAGCTCCTGGCTTCTGGCTTCAAATTGGCCCAGTTCTGGCCATTGCAGCCATTTGGAGAGTGAACCAGTGGACAGAAGCGTGTGCGCATGCTCTCTCTCTCTCTCTCTCTCTCTCTCTCTCTCCCTGCTTCTCTGTAATTCTGCCTTTCAAATAAATAAACAAATCTTTTAAAATAAATAAATAAATAAATAAAGTGGAGGGTCGGCATAGTGGCACAATGGGTAAAGCTGCCACCTGTAATACTGGCATCTCAATATGAGTTCCAGAGGCTCCACTTCTGATCCAGTTCCCTGCTAATGCATCTGGGAAAGCAATGGAAGATGGCTCAAGTTCTTGGACCCCTGCCACCCACGTGGAAGATCCATGGAGTTCCTGGCTCCTGGCTTCTGCCTAGCCTTTCCTCAGCTGTTGCAGCCATTGGGGAGTGAACCAGAGGATGGAAGATCTCAATACCTCTCTCTCTCTCCCTCTCCCTCTGTCTCTCTCTCTACCTTCCCTCCCTCTCTCTCTTAACACAGTCTTTCAAATAAAAAAATAGATAAACCTTCTTAATAAAATAAAATCACTAATTTAACTGACTTAGGAGCCACTTTGCAAGTGTGATTTCATTTGCAAATGACAATGAACATGACCACCAAGATGGTGCCAAATCATATAGGACCAAGATAGGTGAGGATGGATGAATCACAACTCCTGGCTGGCTACTGTATGGGTTCACCCCAGTCATTTCATTCACTTCTCAATAACACAATGCTGTTTCATCTTTTGAACTCTTTGAATCCCACTTCACACAACATGGCAGGGTTACTCTGCACCTACAATGCCCTACCCATTGTATAATCTCAATATATACCAGGTCAGGGTAGGGGTTGGCACAGTGGTAAGGATGCCTACATCCTGTTATCAGAGTGACTGATTCAAGTCCCAGCTCCTCTGCTTCTGAACCAGCTTGCTGCTAATGTGCATCCTGGGAAGGCCCTAGGTGATGGCTTCAGTACTTGGGCCCCTGCCATCCACGTGGGAGACCTGAATTTAGTTCAAGGCTTCTGGCTTTGACCTGGCCCTGGCTGTTGTGGCCATCTAAAGAATGAACCAAAAGGTAAAAATTTCTCTCTCTTTCTCTCTCTCTCTCTCTCTGCCCTCTGTTTCTCTGCCTTTCAAGTAAAATTAAAATAGATTTAAAAAAATTTTTTTAGGAAAGAAATGAAGTTTCTTAGGGTTATTTAGAGAAACAGAAGCAATAGGATATAGATATAGACACACATATATATATACATAAAATATATAAATGTGTAAAATTACATAAATGTGTAAATTACATGTATATGTAAAATTTATTATAATGAGTTTTTATAATAGAGAATTGAATCACATGATTACAGATACTGAGAAGTTCCAAGATCTACTGCCAGTGAACTGGAGACCTGGGAAGGCAGCAGAAGATCGCTCAAGTATTTTTGTCCCTGCCTCCCACATGGGGAGTCCATTGCTGGGCTCCTGGCTTTGGCCTGGCCTAGGCCTGGGTGTTTTCTGGCATTTGAGGATTGAACCAGCAGATGAAAGATATATCTCTGTCTCTCAAGAAACGTAGAAGAAATAAATGTCAAAGACATAAGTGTGGTAGTTAATTAATTTAAAAAAAAACATTTTTCTTACTTATTTTTTAACCTCTGACATATTTATTGGCTTTTTAAAATGAAAAATTCTTTTTCATTCCAAATAAATTTTCTTTTAGTATCTATTTTGTTTGCGATTTTGTATTTTTTTATTAAAGATGGTCTTCAGGTGCAGGTGTCTAACCTCATAGTTAAGACACTTATATTCCACATGGGAGTGTTTGGGTTTGATTCCCATTTCCTGCTCCTGATGCCAGTTTCCTGCTAATGCAGCAGAGAAGGTTTAAGTGGTTGGGTTTCAGTCACCCACATGGAAGACCTGGATTGAGTTAGGGGCTCCTAGCTATGGTCCTGGCTCAGCTCCCACCATTGCAGATATTTGGGGATGGAACCAGCAGATGGGAGTATGCTCTCTCCCCTCACCAAATTAATAAAAATAAAATTAAAAGGCTGGACCCTGACATTGCTTAAGGTCCATAAAGTCTGTACCTGAACAGGCCTACATCATTTCATAGAAAGGCTTTCTAGCCATTAAGACCCTTGGAGATCTGTCTGGTCCAATTGTCTCAACCCTGACTGCACACCAGAACCAACCAGAGAACTTTACAAAAATACCAATACCAGACCTCAACACAGACCAATTCAGATAGACTCCCTGGAAATGTGGCCTGCCATGGTGTTTTCTAAAAGTTCAGCAGTTGACTGTACTGTACAACCATGGCTGCCAAAGAAAGTTCTAGCCGATCTCTTCATCTCACAGATGATGAGCTACAGGCTCAGGGAGAGGATGGAGCTTGCTATGAGGCACTCAGCTCATCAGTGGCAGAACTGACCTTAGACCAGGAATCTCAACAATGGTGCATTCTCTACTTAATCTTAGGAGTTATCAGAAATAATACTAAAATAGATTATCAATGTTATACACTCACAAAGGATTGCTGGCCAGCCACACCAAGAGATGGACATTTTAAAATCCTGAGGTAGAGAATATACTGTTTACATTCAATTTTCATCCTGCTGAAGCAGAGCGTTTAAGCCCCTGAAGAGGTTTAAAGAGAAAAGGTAGAATGTGGGGGTTTATAATCAGACCTCAAACTACTGTGTTGACTTAAATGTCAAGGTCATGCCAGACTAAAAGCTCCTAAATATAGGTGTTCTATTTTAAGCCAAATTGGCCATTCTGTTTCCATAGCTTCATGTAAAGTTTGTCCTACATTTTTATTATTTTAAGGTCTTGTTTAGACCCTATTATTTAGATGAGGCAAAGTCACTGGAATATCCTAGGGCTTTAATTTCCATTTCAGTGTTCAAATGCCAAGTCCTAACAACCTCTCCTTCTTTGGATTCCCATGGATGGGATTTACCAGACCCCAAAGATCTTTAATGACCTTTCCCACATATGAACCATTTTATTCTACAAAATAGTGCATGCCAATCATTTGCTTACTGTTATTATTATGACTTAGTAGTTACTGGAAGTCTACAATGAGTGGGGCAGTGTTGGATCTCTTTTCAACAGCTGGTATTTTTTAAATGGCTCCTTTATTGTACATAGCAATATTTGAAAAATATTTTCATATATAGTCATCCCTCAGTATCCACAAGCGATTTGTTCCAGGATCCCTGCTGAGGATACCATAATGCACTGATGCTCAAGTCCTTTATATAAGGTGGCGTAGTATTTGCATAAAACCATTGCTCATCCTCCTATATACCATAAATCAACGAGAGAGAGAGAGAGAGCTCTTCCAACCACTGGTTCACTCCCCAAATGGCTGCAATGGCCAGAGCTGGGCTGATCCAAAGCCAGGAGTCAGGAGCTTCTTCTGGGTCTCCCATATGGATGCAGGAGACCAAGGACTTGGGAAATCTTCCACTGCTTTTCCAAGCACATTAGCAGGGAGCTGGATCAGAAGTGGAGCAGCTAGGACTTGAACCTGTGCCCACATGGGATGCCAGTGCCACAGTTGGCAGCTTTACCCCCTAGCTACAGTGCTGGCCCTCTTCATATATTCATATACTTTTATTTTGTGGTTGGTTGAATCTCATGATGCAGAACCCAGATACAAATTTCACGGTGCATTTTGATAATTAATCCTCTATGTGGTCTCATGTCACAATCTGCTTTAGAACCTTATGTTTGTATATCTTGTTTCCATAATGAAATTGTAAACCTTCAACTTCAAGTGCTTATACTCTATTAAATTTTGTCAGATTGAAAGAATAAAAGCCATAATTTTACCAAAAAAAAAGCTATTTATAAAATTCTTTCTGCAAACAACTTTATTTTCTATTTATTCATTTTAGAGACAGGGAGAGAGAAATGGATATACAGGGAGAGCTCCCATCACTGCTTCACTCCCCAGATGCCTGCAATAGCCAGGGCTGAGCCAGGCCAAAGTCAAGAGACAGGAACTCAATCCAAGTTTCCCAAGTGATTGGCAGGAACCCAAGTATTTGAGCCATGACTGCTGCTTCCTAGGGAATATACTAGCAGGAAGCTGGAATTGGAAGCAGATGTGGGACCTGAACCCAGGCACTCCAACTTGGAATGCAGGAGCCTTAACCAGTCTCTTAACCACTACAACCAAATGCCTACCCCTGCAAGTCACATGTTCTTTCTCTCATTTAAAATGAAAAAAAGCATTTATTTACTCTTATTTATCTGCAAGACAGAGAGAGAATCTTCCACCCCCCACCCCATGCCCAAATGCCTATAACAGTCAGGGCTAGGGCTAGGTCAGGCAGAAGCCAGCTCAGAATTCCATCCTGGTCTCCCACCTGGGTAGGAGGCACCCAAGCACTCAAACCACCATCTTCCTCCTCCCACGATATGCATTAACAGGCAACTGGATCAGAAGCAGAGTAGTAGCCAGAACATGAACCAGGCACTTTGATATGGGATGAGGGTGTTCCATGGTTTAACCCTTACTTTCCTGTCCTACCACTGCTGCCTTATCTAAGCCCTCAACATCTCTCTCCTGGACCAATCACCTCCTAAATTCTCCCTTCTCCTGTGTTCCCCTCCAACCTCCCCACTATCTTCTCCTCTGCTTCCTCAAGAACTCTCTTGGTCAATGGGCCAGCATATCAAGTTATGTACCACGTGGTCTCCTCCTTCTGCACCAACTGCCACTCTGACCATTCCTTTTTTTTTTTTTTTTTTTTTTTTGACAGGCAGAGTGGACAGTGAGAGAGAGAGAGAGAGAGAGAGAGAGAGAGAGAGAAAGGTCTTCCTTTTGCCATTGGTTCACCCTCCAATGGCCGCCGCGGCTGGCGCGCTGCGGCCAGTGCACCGTGCTGATCCGAAGGCAGGAGCCAGGTGCTTATCCTGGTCTCCCATGGGGTGCAGGGCCCAAGCACTTGGGTCATCCTCCACTGCACTCCCAGGCCATAGCAGAGAGCTGGCTTGGAAGAGGGGCAACCGGGACAGAATCTGGCGCCCCGACCTGGACTAGAACCTGGTGTGCTGGCACCGCAAGGCGGAGGATTAGCCTATTGAGCCACGGCGCCGGCCCACTCTGACCATTCCTTACATACATAACGCCTGTGTCCCCACCATACTACACCACTCACAGGTCCTAAAACTCCTGTATAAGCATTGTTCTGCCTAGTGCAGCCTTCCTCCTACTGACCACTTCACTACCCTACTCATGTCCATTAAGACACTGTTCACGGCCGGCGCCGTGGCTTAACAGGCTAATCCTCCACCTTGCGGCGCCGGCACACCAGGTTCTAGTCCCGGTCGGGGCGCCGGATTCTATCCCGGTTGCCCCTCTTCCAGGCCAGCTCTCTGCTATGGCCCGGCAAGGCAGTGGAGGATGGCCCAAGTCCTTGGGCCCTGCACCCGCATGGGAGACCAGGAGAAGCACCTGGCTCCTGGCTTCGGATCAGCGAGATGCGCCGGCCACAGCGGCCATTGGAGGTTGAACCAATGGCAAAAGGAAGACCTTTCTCTATGTCTCTCTCTCACTATCCACTCTGCCTGTCAAAAAAAAAAAAAAAAAAGACACTGTTCAGCAGTTACTTCCTTCTGAAACTTTTTCTAACCACAGCCCTCCCCAAGTGTCCAGAGGTGACTGCACCCTCCTTGTCCCCCCAACAAGTACTACACATAGCATGATTTTCTCATTTGTTGTGGGTCCATTTGTACTCCCTAGAGGGAAACCTGTTCGAAGACAAAGACAGCATCTGATTCGTCTTCATGTCTGTTCAGCACGCAGCAGGCATGGTGGCCTGGTGAGAAATTACCTTGGCCCTTGAGAGAGCAAGGCCCCAGGGAAGATTTCAATTAGAGAAAAGAAGGGTTGGGTAATGGTCTTCCTGGGCACCACAATCTGTGGCCTGGACAACCAGGAGCCAAGCCTGAAGGTGCTGAATGAGATAAGAATGAGCCTTAGGAGTAGGTATCTGACCTAATGGTTAAGATGTCTGGGTCCCACAAGAGTGCCTGGCTTCAAACCCCAGCTCTTGCTCCTGATTCCAGCTTCCCACCAATGCAAACCCTGGGAAGCAATGGTGATGGCCAAGATGGATATCCTTGCTTCGGCTTTGGTTCCACCCAGGCACTAGCCATTGCAGGCATTTGGGGGAATGAACTAGCAGATAGGAGTGCTGCTCTCTCTCTCTCCTCCTCTTTCCCTTTCTCTGTCTCTCCCTCTCTCCTTTTCCCCCCTCTCCCCCCCTCAAATAAATGTATTAATGTATTAAAAGAGTGATCTTTGGGGCCAGTACTCTGGCGTGGTGGGTTAGGTCACCACCTGCAGCACTGGCATCTCTTATGGGCACTGGTTCAAATACCAGCTACTCCACCTCTGATCCAGCTCCCTGCTAATGTGCCTGGGGAAGCAGTGGAAGATGGTCCAAGTCCTTGGGCCCCTGCACCCATGTGGGAGACCCAGATGAAGCTCCTGGCTCCTCACTTTGGCCTGGCCCAGGTCCAGCCATTGCTACCATTTGGGGAGTGAACCTTCTCTCTCTCTGTGACTCTACCTTTCAAATAAATAAATAAATCCTTTAAAGAAAGAAAAGATAGTCAACTTTTTAAAATTTTATTTATTCGAGAAGCAGATTTACAACAGAGAGAGGAAAAGACAGAGAGAAAGGTCTTTTGTCCTCTGGTTCACTCCCCAAATGGCCACAACAGCTGGAGCTGGGCCAATCTGAAGCCAGGAGCCAATAGCTCCCTCCAGGTCTCCCGTGCAGGTGCAGGTGCCCGAGCACTTGGGCCATTTACAGCTTTTCCAGGCCACAACAGAGAGCTGGATCTGAGGAGGAACAGCCAGGATACAAACCGGCACCCATATGGGATGCTGGCACTGCAGGCGGAGGCTTAGCCCTCTATGCCACAGCACCAGCCCCAATTCAGCATTAAACAAAAACAGTGAGCTTCACTTAAATCAAAGAGGTACACAAGTGGAAGACAAATGCAGGCGAACCAATTTGATCATCATAGATTGATCCTAAGTCCACAGCACCCAACTCTGTTGTCTAAACAGAAAAGCGAGAAGATTAAGGAGCTCCTGGGATTTTTTTAACCATTCATAAGTATGGATCAAGAAGACATTGATAAAGCAGATGATGTTGCAATGGCCAGAAGGATATTTGAGAATTTGTTGATGAACAAACCCAAAGCACCAGAGCAAAGAGGGGGAGGCTTTTGCAAGAAACCCCCCCCCCATATTTTTAAGTAGGTTGGGGATGGATAAAAACATGAGAATTTGGGGGCTGGTGCTGTGGTGCAGCAGGTTAAAGCCCTGGCCTGAAGCGCCGGCATCGCATATGGGTGCAAGTTCTAGTCCTGGCTGCTCCTCTTCCTATCCAGCTCTCTGCTATGGCCTGGGAAAGCAGTAGAAGATGGCCCAGGTCCTTGGGTCCCTGCACCTGCGTGGGAGACCCAGAAGGAGCTCCTGGCTCCTGGCTTCATTTTGGCGCAGCTCCAGCCGTTGCGGCCATCTGGGGAGTGAACCATCGGATGGAAGACCTCTCTGTCTCTACCTGTCTCTGTAACTCTAACTTTCAAATAAATAAATCTTAAAAAAAGAAAACAAAACATGAGAATTTGGCAGTTAAGAGTGAGGGCAGGAGAAATGAAAGATTAAACTCATCACCACTCATTGTGTTCCCTTCTCATGAACTGTACTCACAAGAGCTTGATGGAGAAAAAGGCTAAAACTCACAGCTAAAATGGATGCCAGAGGATTATTGGTAACATTCATTAGCATGCATAATAAGCAGTGGACTCGGGCATGGTCTCAGAATCACTTCCCTGTGGCAGGTGGACTGTCTGGCCTCAGGGAAGATCCGCTTCTGAGTTGTGCGAGGAGAGAATGTCACGACCCCACAGTAATAACAGAGCAACAAAGGGACACCGCCTCTCTGGGCTGTTTTCAAGGGGCTGAGAGTGCCCTATGGCTCCGTCTAGTTCCAGAAATTATACACTCGTGATAAGTGCTAAGCAGCCCCAAACAAAGCAGCTCTAGTTTCCATTCCTCATTTATTCTCACTTCAACCAGCAGAGGCAAAAGCAGATGTTACAATCCTGATCCTAAGACGAAAGGGTATGCTTCAGGCAAGACCAGATCACTGGAAAAAATATACCACATTTAGGTTATAAAATCACAGGCAGCCGTCTAATGAGCATAGGCAGAAATGAAATGGACAGCATAGCAATTTGGCCAGCGGGCCTCACCATTTTTCAATTTGCTTAATGGTCTTAATGAATGAGCCTTCATTAAGGTGGAAATACCCCCCCACACACATTACCCTTCATTTTAATTGAGTGCACTGCAAGCAGGTTAGAAGGAAAGTCTGCACAGATCTTTCAGGATCATGATTATGGTTACTGCATTGCCATAGTCAAATCCCAATTAACATACTGCACAGTGAGAAGCAAAAGTCGTGAAAAGATTTTGAAAATTCTTCAAGCCCTATCTAAGAGTTCCTATACATGTAGAATTATGGATAACTGGTAAGAGCTATAAGGGCAGAAATCTCCTAGATTTCTGAGTGAAAGTTTAAACCAAAAGTCTTCACTAAGACTTTAGACAAATTCTTCAGAGTTTGAACAGTTTGACAAACTCTCTTAAGATCTCAGAGAAATAACGGACTGCAGCCCAACAAGATAACATATGAAAAAGCATTTATGATCAATAACATGGGCATAAAGGCCCACCGTTATTACTACCACAGGTTTAAAAGTTCCCCCAGGGGTGGGCATTTAGCCTAGCAGTTAAAACACTGTTTCCCATATCATAGTTCCTAAGATAAATTCCCAGTTCCAGTTCCTGGATTTAGCATTCCTTCTAATGCAGATCCTGGAAGACAGCAATGATGGCTCACATAGCTGGATCCTTGCCACCCATATGGGAGACCTGGATTGAGTTCCTGGCTCCCAGCTTCAGTCCAGCCTAGCCCTCGCAACTGCAGGCATTTGGAGAGTGAAATGCGGAGGAAAGCTCTTGCTCTTTTTCTGTCTCTCAAATACATTTTTTAAAAAATAAAATACAGAAATGATTCTAGAATACTGAATTAAAGAAGAAATAGACACGGGGGGGAGGGAGGGGGTCGGCGCCGTGGTGTAACCGGTAAAGCCGCCGTCTGCAGTGCCTGGCATCCCATATGGGCACCGGTTTGAGACCCGGCTGCTCCACTTCCCTTCTAGCTCTCTGCTATGGCCTGGGAAAGCAGTCGAAGATGGCCTAAGTCCTTGGGCCCCTGCATCCACGTGGGAGACCCAAAAGAAGGTCCTGACTCCTGGCTTCTGATCGGTGCAGCTCCAGCCATTGAGGCCGTCTGGGGAGTGAACCAGAAGATGAAAGACCTCTCTCTCTTTCTCTGCCTCTCCTTCTCTCTCAAGTAACTTTGACTTTCAAGTAAATAAATATTGCAAAAAAAAAAAAATAGACACAGGAAAACATTTGTCAAGTTTAAAGACCTATATTGTCATCTTCAAATAGCTACCCTCCCAAGTATAAATATGTATATTCATATATGTTGAGGACAATAAGAAGTACACTCAAACTAGGATGTTGTCAGAATCATTCTGTAACTGGCCAGCGCCATGGCTCAATAGGCTAATCCTCTGCCTAGCGGCACCAGCACACCAGGTTCTAGTCCCGGTCGGGGCGCCAGATTCTGTCCCAGTTGCCGCTCTTCCAGGCCAGCTCTCTGCTGTGGCCCGGGAGTGCAGTGGAGGATGGCCCAAGTGCTTGGGCCCTGCACCCCACGGGAGACCAGGATAAGCACCTGGCTCCTGGCTTCAGATCAGTGCAGTGCACCGGCCGCGGCAGCCATTGGAGGGTGAACCAATGGCAAAGGAAGACCTTTCTCTCTGTCTCTCTCTCACTGTCCACTCTGCCTGTAAAAAAAAAAAAAAAAAAAAAAAGAATCATTCTGTAACTGCCTTTCTAAAAATAAGAAGTTGGGGCTGGTGTTGTGGTGTAGGGGGCTAAGCCTCTGCTTGAGACACCAGCATCCCGTATGGGCACCGGTTCTAGTCCCACTGCTCCACTTCTGATCCAGCTCTCTGCTGTGGCCTGGAAAAGCAGTAGAAGATGGCCCAAGTCCTTGGGCCCCTGCACCTGCATGGAAGACCCAGAAGAAGCTTCTGGCTCCTGGCTTTGGATTGATCCAGCTCTGGCCATTTCAGACATTTGGGGAGTGAACCAGCGGATGGAAGACCTTTCTCTCTGTTTGTAACTCTACCTCTCAATTAAATAAATAAAACTTAAAAAAGAAGAAGAAGAAGAAGTAAGGGCATTTGGTGTAAGAGTTAAGATGCTGCTTGGAACACCTGCATTCCATATCTGAATGTCTGCGTTCAAGTCCCTGATCTGATTCTGAAACAGATTCCTGCTAATGTAGCTGATGGCTCAAGTGCTTGGATTCCTGACACTCACATAGGAGACCCCATCTGAGTCTTCAACCTGGCCCTATCCTAGCTGCTGCAAACATTTGGGAAGTAAACCAACCATCTCTCTCTCTCTCTCTCTCTCTCTCACTCTGCCTTTCAAATAATTAAAAATAAATGTTTAAAGAGCCTCGGGTAATTACTGACATCATAAATAAGAATGTCAATTGTTAAATCAACAACGGAAGTCACTGTGCACTTAACTCCCCATGTAGGATCTCTGTCCTTAATGTGTTGTACTATGCGAATTAATGGTAAAACTACTACTCAAACAGTACTTTACACTTTCTGTGTCTGTGTGGGTGCAATCTGTGGAAATCTTTATAGAGTAAGTTGATCTGTATATAAAGATAATTAAAAATGAATCTTAATGAAGAATGGGATGGGAGAGGGAGTAGGAGATGGGATGGTTTGCGTGTGGGAGGTTGGTTATAGGGGGGAAAACCGCTATAATCCAAAAGTTGTACTTTTCAAATTTATATTTATTAAATAAGTTTTCTAAAAAATGTTTAAAATACAATGCAAAAAAGAACTCAGTATATTTTCCATAGAATATTTAGATGCCTATGGTGTTCATGTTACATTAAAAAAAAGCATTAAGCTTTTTTTTAATTAGGAACTTGTGCTTTCAGTTATTTAAAATTATGAATCTGTTCATCTTGCACTTGCCAAAGAAAAATAGTTAAAGCAAGATTCAACATGGAGGGGACTATCAGGGGAAGCACAAATCTCCTCCACCATCAACAAAATAATCATTAGACACATTTAGACATTTAGTAAATTACCTCCACCCTGTTCACAACTCTAAACTGATGGTCATTATAAAAGGCTATGGCTCAGAGAGGAGAGGCAGAAACAGAGGGAGAGAGTGAATCACTGTGTACGGAGCACACGCCATGCTGAAAGGAGACAACAAGAAAGGACACAGAAAGTCTTCCAACCTCGGCACTTGTGAGTGCTGGGGACAGGCAGAAAAGCCATGCGATTAACAACGCCCCAGCTCCAAATGGAAGGCTGGCATACAGTTGTCGTTGGCTGCAGACCGACTCAGTCTTCCAAGTCCTGGGGAAGATTTGATTTCCACCAGCTAACAATTGCCAGTGACCTTGGGAAGTGTGGAAATGAATCCAGATTCCTGACACCTGACATGCTGATTTCAAGTTAATTCTGTGTGGCCAATGAATTGGTTAGAAGGTGACCCAGCCAACAGGGGACCTTCTAATCTTAAGTGACCAAAACAGAGTACAAAACATGTGGCCAGGAATTAGAATTGGTTATCGCTACACATGAATGTGGACACATCTAGGAGAGGATCTGCAAAATTAAAATAGGTGTCTTGAGGCAATACAGTAATATAAATGATTGCTTTCCTTGACTTTATTGTATTGTTTTTGCCATTTTAAAAGCAACAAGGAAACTCAAGAGATAAACTATAATCTATGAGAAAAAAATTTACAACTTATATCACAAAGAATACATAAAGTCTTAAAATTTGAGGGGAAAAAAGATGTCTAAAGAAAAAAAGACTTATAAACAAATAGTTTTTATATAAAGGAAAGGCCATTTTTGGGGTGAAAAAGATGTTTTATGGCCAGGCATTGTAGTGTAGTGGGTTAAGCTACAACTTGGAAAGCCCACATTCCATATTGGAGTGCCTGGAATTGAGTCCCACCTCCGAGTCTCATCCAGCTTCCTGCTAATGCACACCCTGGGAGGCAGCAGATGATGGCTCAGTTACTTCTCTCTCATCTCTGTCCCTGGGACAACAGAGTGCCTGTTTGTAGGCTTCAGACTCCAGAACATGTGGCACTGCCTCCATGTCCCAATTCTCGGGCCTTCAACCCCAACCGAGAGGTCTACCATGGGCTCCTCTGGTCTCAAGTTTTCAGACTCAGACTAAATTACACCTCTGGCTGTCCCGATTCTCCAGGGACTTAGCCTACACAATCATGTCAGCCAATAGCCATAACAAATTCCTCTTACACGCAGGGTGTATATTGATATTGTATATTCTATTGGTTCTGTCTCTCTGGAGAATTCTGACACATCCACCTAGCACCTAGATTCTAGTTTCCAAAAACGTTTCCTCAAGACTCCTCAAGAGAGCGGCAAGATGGCGGAATAGGAAAGGCGCACATTGGTAGTTCGGCAAGACACAGATTAATAAAAGTGGAGATACTGCAGGGTCAAGGAAGAGTAGGGGAAGAAACAGCAGAGGAAACTCTTCTGGAACTAGTGATTCACAGTGGACCTGCGTGGAGAGCGTGGAAGCCCAAGTTCGGGACACCAGTGGAAGACTCAACACACCAGTGCTGGAACGCGAGGTGAGCCGAACCTCAACAGCCTGAGACACCAGCGGGCAAGCGGAAAGAGGAGGCCAGAGGGAACGAGGCTTGAAACTCCGTGGGGAAAAGTTCACCAGGCTAACTAGAAGAGAGAGAGGAAAAAAAAAAGTGACTGATACGGACACGAGTTTCTCTCTCTCTGCTCACCCCTCAAAGGCAAGCAAGACAAAGAGCAGGCGCCATTTTGGACATACGTCATAAGCAGGGCAACCTCAGGTCTGCACCAGCCCTGAGCCTAGCAGAAAAACCTGACTCTGGGGGGAGGGGTGAAATAACAGGAGATTAGGATCTAACTTGGCAACCCAGTGGAAGACTGCAGGAGAATTGGAGCCCACACTGAGGGCAGCACAGATTCCCTGTGTGGTCCTTGGGAAAGAGCTTCGGATCTCTGGCTCCTGTGGGTATATCATTCGCCTGCTAACTACCTCCAATTACGTTCAGCTGTGCGGAATTACTTCCCTTTTGAATAAAAAAGAGAGAGAGAGAGAGAGAGAGAGAGAGAGAGAGATTTACCACGCCTAACCTGGGAGTGTCATCTTTGACACACCCTCAACCCTGAGGAACCAAACACAGCTCTCAGGCCACACTCATCTCAAGCCTCTAAGGCTCCACCAAAAGCAGACAGTCCACTTAATATAGAGCCATAGTGTAACAAGAAAAAACACCACAGTGAAGAAACCAAATATCTCCAACATGCCAAACAACAAACGCAAAAACCGAGGTAACAAGAATAAGGAAGACACTATGACGCCCCCAAATGAAAAAGACACCCCAATTCAAGATTATGAAGATGATGAGATAGAAGAAATGCAAGAAGCGGATCTCAAAACATTGATAAGAACATTAAGAAGTTCTCAAAAACAAATTCTTGAACTACAGAAATCCTTCATGGACAAGATAGAAAATCTCTCTCATGAAAATGAAATATTAAGGAGGAATCAAAATGAAATGAAACAACTAGTAGAACAAGAAACTGTGATAGTGACAAGAAATCATAATGAAATGAAGAATTCAATAGATCAAATGACAAACACATTAGAGAGCCTTAAAAACAGAATGGGCGAAGCAGCAGAGAGAATATCAGACTTAGAAGACAGAGAACAGGAAAGGAAACAGGCAAACCAAAGAAAAGAAGAAGAAATTAGAAATCTAAAAAATATTGTCGGGAATCAACAGGATACTATTAAAAAACCTAACATTCGGGTTCTAGGAGTTCCTGAAGGCATGGAGAGGGAGAAAGGATTAGAAGGCATTTTCAGTGAGATACTAGCAGAAAATTTCCCAGGTTTGGAGAAGGACAGAGGCATCTTAGTACAGGAAGCTTATAGAACCCCTAATAAACATGACCAAAAGAGATCCTCACCACGACATGTTGTAATCAATCTCACCACAGTGAAACATAAAGAAAAGATTCTAAAATGTGCAAGAGAGAAACGTCAGATTACTCTTAGAGGATCTCCAATTAGACTCACAGCAGACTTCTCATCAGAAACCCTACAAGCTAGAAGGGAATGGCGAGACATAGCCCAGGTACTAAGAGAGAAAAACTGCCAGCCCAGAATATTATATCCTGCAAAGCTCTCATTTGTGAATGAAGGTGAAATAAAGACTTTTCATAGCAAACAGAAACTGAAAGAATTTGTTGCCACTCATCCTGCCCTGCAAAAGATGCTTAAAGATGTGTTACACGCAGAAACACAGAAACATGGTCACCAATATGCAAGAAGGTAAAGGAAGGAAACCTCACAGCAAAAGATCACAGGAAGCTCAATTTCTCTTTGACATAGAATTAAACTCTGATGCTCTGTTAAAGCAATGTGTTAAAGTAATCTATTATGTTCTCTTGATGTCTGGTAAATTCTAATTGTTCAAAAACAGCTGAATTTTTATTAAGAGCTATGGGTTATTTAAATATGTGCTTATTTTCAAATATTTGAATAATCACCTTGTAACAATGATCAAATTTGGTCTATGTTATGTCATGATTTTAAGGAATCTTATTTCAACCAGATATTTTGGATTTTGAGCCTTCTTGGCATTCTTGACAGGCATTCAAAAAATCAAAGTTTCAAACAATCTGGTCTCTAAAATTTCCAGTAAATCCTGGACTTTGGTTTTTCCAGTTTGGGCCCAAATGAAAAAATCGAAGGACCTATGTCTCTCATCTTATAGAGACACCGACTAATCAGGCTATTTGGATTATATTTGAAGTACTGTCAAGATGTGATGTGGTACCAAACTTTAAGTTTCTATAATGGAAAATGCTATTAATACAAATGTTTGAGAATTAAAAAGTCTAATGGTTTTGTGTTACTAGACATGATAGTTATCTTAATGAGAAAGCCCCAGAGGCCTAAAGGGTTAAATACTTGTAAAATCCTACAGGTGCTTTCAAAAATACTGTGAAGTAAGCAAGTGCCTCTTGTTGGTTGATGAGTTTATAATTTTAAACATGGCAACTTAAAGTCTTTTGTCATCCACAGTCATATGTGATTTGCTGCTCATAAAACTAAAGCATTGTTGGTTCTGTGTTTAGCTGTCCTCCTATAGGTTCCTATGGACTTTTTCCAACCACTTCTATTGTATTCAGTACTTTGGGATGGATCTGTAAACAGATGAAGCCAATAATGTATTAACAGTGCCAACTGAGAGAAAGTATGGTTAACTGAGGTTACTAAAAACAAAAAGCAATTCAAATCAATTGGCAATCTACAAAAAGAGTTAAAGATTTTAAAAGCTATTATTAAAATTGCTATATTGGTCTATTATGCTATGTTATATGTGTGTACATATTGTATGTCCACATGGGGAAACTTTATGAAGAGTTTTATTTTAAATGGCTTATAGATAAGATTGTCCATAAATTTAAGCTGCTAAAATCAATCAAAGATACATTTTAATTTGTGTGACTTGAATCTGTATATCATATGTTTTAAACTTGTTGGTAGAAAGAAACTAAAAACATTTTATATGGTTGTGCTTAAGTTCACTGGTTAAACAAACTACACCATGTTAGATATTTAAGAGGTGTTTCCAAATATATGATTCTTAAAATTTATAGAAGGCATTGGACCTTCTGGTAAATGTTTTCTTAAGTTGTTATCTAATGGTTGAAACGGTTTGCTAAGTATTCATGTAATATTGCTATTGTTAGCAAGTGATCTAGGACTTGCTCCCTCAATTCTCTATTCTAAGCCCAACTTGTTCTTTCATTTCTCTATTCTCTTCAAGGTAGGAAACTAATTCTATTAGGAAGGAATCTGTAGGATGCACAATTTAATCTTTAGACCTTATAAAAGAGATGGCTAACATTTTTCTGTAATAGCATAGCCAAAATAAGAATTAAATAATAATCTCATAGCTAGATTCACTTCGCCATCAGCGAAGTATACAGTAAGTAGAAAAAACCTCCCTTTCAGACCAAAGGGAAAGGAAGTTTTAAAGTGAGAATATAATTTTCCTCATGGGCATTGTCTACCTTAGAAAAACTACTACAGAACATGCCTGTGACTATAGACTTGTAGTTCAGGCCACCGAAGCTTAGAGATGGGACACGGGCACTCCCTTGACTTGCATCCTCTGGTCTGCTTTAACACAAACCAGGAGGAAAAGAAAGCTCGGCATCAGAAGCAATGGGTGGCAGGCCTATTAATGGCTGATCTGCACAGTGATCTGCCCTCAAGGAGACCCAACAGGCCAGTCCACTGCAGTGGCTTTCAATGTGGTAAGCCTGGGCTTCAGCAGAAGTCAGCTTGTGAAGAGCCCTGGCAGCTCTGCCAAGAGTTGGATCACTGGAAATGGACCTGCCCTGGAGTCGAAGGATGCCCAGGTCAGAGCCACAGATCTTATTGGCTCTAAGCTGAAAAGCCCTTCACTCAGCCCAACTTCCAAAGTGACCACTGCAGCTGAGGGGATGGCCAATTAGGGTCAGCAACACTGCAGGCAGAACTGTAAATTTCTTGTTAGAGATGCCCCCTGCCTTTACCTGGCCAGCTCTCCTCTCAGGCCAGCTAAGTAATGAAAGTCAACAGAGTGCCTTCCCCTAGGAGGTTCACACCTCCCTTAGGATATACCCCATGTGAAGAGATAGATAGGTCTGGGCCTCCTAACTTACAAGGCCTAAAGCCCAACAGATTATAATCAAGCCCCTTCTGTGAGGTTCTATTTGCCTCTCAATCAGAAAACTTAATTGTAGCTTAGACAGCACCTTTCTTAGCTCCTCTAATAAAGACTCTGTCCTTTGTTCTAGACCCTGTCTAGCACACTTGGGCCTCATTCCTTTGTAATCATAACCTCTACTCTACCACCAATGGCTCTACTCCCAACATGTGTACTGATGGTCCTCTTCCCCACTTAATGCCGTATAATTGTTCAAACCTGGTAAATGCCACTCTTAGGATCATTGGTTACTATCCTCACTCTGTCTTTTATGACCTTGTCTAAATATGATCAGAGTCGGCAAACTTGGAAGGCTTCCATAGCCTTGGCAACTCATGACGACAGCCTAGGGTGGTTACTGGCGCCATAAACTAGAGTGTCAATGTGTTGGGTCAACAACAGGAGTCACTGTGCACTTGCTCCTCATGTGGGATCTCTGTCCTTAATGTGCTATACATTGTGATTTAATGCTATAACTAGTACTGAAACAGTATGTTTCACTTTGTGTTTCTGTGTGGGTGCAAACTGTTGAAATCTTTATACTAAATTGATCTTCTGTATATAAAGAGAATTGAAAATGAATCTTGATGTGAATGGAAGGGGAGAGGGAGCGGGAGAGGGGAGGGTTGCGGGTGGGAGGGAAGTTATGGGAGGGGGAAGCCATTGTAATCCATAAGCTGTACACTGGAAATTTATATTCATTAAATAAAAGTTAAAAAAAAAAGACTCCTCAAAATACTAATTGCAGGTGTAGGTCAAGGAGTGGGGGGAAAAAAGTGAGCAAAGAATCCTGGAAAGCAAAGAAGCTAATAAAGACTAATGGGGGGAGGAGGGGTGGCACTGCGGCATAGAAGGTGGGGCCAACCGCGTGCAGTGCCGCCATCCCATGTGGGCGCTGGTTCAAGTCCCAGCTGCTCTGCTTCTGATCCAGCTCTCTACTAGAGCCTAGGAAAGCAGTAGAAGATGACCCAAGTCCTTGGGCCCCTGCACCCACCTGGGAGACCCAGAAGAAGCTCCTGGCTCCTACCTTTGAATGGGCGTAGATCTGGCTGTCGCAGCCATCTTGAGAGTGAGCCAGCCTCTCTCTCTGCCTCTGCCTCTCTGGAACTCTGCCTTTCAAATAAATAAATAAATCTTTAAAAGAGAGAGAGACTAATGGGGTGGTGACAAAGGGGCAAGTTTAAAGGATCAAAGCCAAATTGGAGGCATTTCTGAGGCCACATTGAACAATTAAGGCGTTTTCAAAATTTTAACTATAGTTGATTATAAGTACTGGGTAAATGGAGTTTAAAATTATTCCATAGTAATATTACAAGTATGAGGGAAAGAAGAAAAGTCATTCATGACTATGAAGTTGACTATTTAACTAACTACCCTCTAAAATTAATAATTAAAGGGGGGAAATAAGTGTTTAACTTACTTTTTAAGTTCTCTTTTACAGAAAGATGCCAGATAAAAAAAATTTAAGAGGAGCAGTACTATGGGAAATTCCCTTATCCAAACCCTAATGAAGACAGTATTCAGGAAAGAATCATCATTGCATGCTTTAAAAAAAATACAGAAGATATTTGTGCAAATAGTCACAAGGTGCAAGTGTTACCCCACATCTTTTTTCGTTAACTGTGAAGGTGAAAGTAATGGCAAGATCTGGTAATCATCACCTTTACTAGGGGTTAAATGTCATTTGAGGGGGCAGGCATTGTGGCACAGCAGGTTAAGCTGTTGCTTGGGATGTCCATAGCCCATATCAGAGTGCCTGAGTTCAAGTCCCACCTCTGCTTCCAACTTCCAATGCAGCTTCCAGCTCATGTACACCCCAGGAGCCAGGTGATGGCTCAAGTACTTGAGCTCTGCCAACCATGTGAAAGACCCAGATTGAATTCCTGGCTCCTGGCTTTGGTCTAAGCCAGCCCAGATATTGGGGAGTTAACCATTGGATAGAAGATATCTCTCTCTCTCTCTCTCTCTCTCTCTCTCTTTTCTTCCCTACCTCCCTCGTCCCTTCTCTTTCTCGCTGTCAGTATGCTTTTCACATAAACAAAAATACAAAATAAACTATTTTTAAAATGTGGTAAAAAGGGGTACTTCTACTTCTAGCCAAGGAGCACCAAACACCAGATTTACTCTCCTGGCTGAAATAACCATCGCAGACAAAATATATGAAGCAACAGTTTGCAAGATACTAGATAGCAGGTAACAAAGGCCAATAATCCTTGATTAATCCTTGCTGGTTACCAATTTATTGCCTCTTAACTCCAATTTTACCCTTCCCTGCCTAATCTACAAAAATGGAGACAGCTTGAGTATTCTCCCTTTGTCATCATGCACAATGTTAAGTTTTATCAGCAGAGGGCACAGGAGAGACCCTGCAGGAAGGCATTTTGCTTGCTGACTCAGGTGTGCTTGCTGATCAGAACCCTACAACATATGCAGCTCCCCACGGGCCCGAGCAGCACAGCTAAACCGCACTTACAAAGTGGGAATCAGGGAGCAGGCATATAGCCCAACAGTTAAGATGCCCGCAGCCCACATCACAGTGCCTGAGCATAATTCCTGGTTCCCGCTCCTGACTCCAGCTTCTCACCAATGCAGACTCCAGGAGGCAGCAATGATGACTCCAGCAGGTGGATTCTGCTACTCACATGGGAGATGAGAATTGCGTTCCCAGCCCCTGGCTCCTGGCTTTATCACCAGCCCAGCCCAGCATTTATTTATTTTTATTCATTTAAAAAGCAGAGAGACAGAGACAGGTAGAAAAAGATCTTCCATCCTCTGGTTCATTCCCCAAGTGGTGTCAACAGTCAGGCCAGCCAGGAGCCTGGAACTCAATCCAGGTCTATTAAACAGTTCTTCCAATCCAGCTCCCTGCTAATAGCACCAGGGAAAGCAGCAGAGGATGGCCCAAGAGCAAGGGCCCCTGCCATCCACATGGGAGGCCTAGAAGGAGTTCAAGGCTCAGACTACAGCTTGGACCAGCCTCCACAAATGTGGACATTTTGGGAGCGAACCAGCAGGTGTAAAATCTCAATCTCTCTCTCTCTCTCTTTCTTCCCCTCTCAGTTTCTCTGCCTTTCATACAAATAAATCTTTTTTAAAATTGTTAATGTAGCAAAATTTAAGTTATGTATATTTTATAGTTCTTAAAATCAAGATACATGCAAAACAAATGTGACAAAATAATAACAAAATTTTAAAGCTTACTTACTTATTTTCACTTAATTGAAAGGCACAGTGACAGAGGCAGAGACAGGGAGAACTTCCGTCTGCTGGTTTAATCCTGAAATGCCTGCCACAACCAGGGCTGGGTCAGGCTGAAGCCAAGAGCCAGGGACTCCATCCAGGTTTCCTACACGGGTGGTAGGAGGACCCAAGCGCTTGAGCTATCACCCGCTGCCTCCCAGGGTTCACATTAGCAGGAAGCTGGAACGGAAGCAGAGGTGGGATCCGATCCCAGGCACTTTAAAATGGGATACAGGCATCCCAAGCGGCAGCTTAACCTGCAGCACCACAGGTTGAAGTCTGCCCCCAAACTAGTGACAACTGTTAAAAAGCTAGAGGATACATAGTTGGCGGGTATTACATTCTTTTAACTGTTTATTGTTTCAATTTTTGTATATTAGAAAAGCCTCATGGCAAGTAATTTTTGAGTTACCTAAAAAGTAAAATGGTACAAGGGGAAAAGAGAGAAGAAAGTAAGAAAATCCCCTCTGTTAATGATACAAATTATTGCAAGGCTAAGCTTACCAATACAGACTTCCTCACACGTGGTAAAGAGCAGCTCACACCTGTGGAAGCAGCATCTCTACAGATCTCCACAGCCAGAATGCTGTGGGGTTTTGTCCTACATAAGTGTGACATGTAATAGACCTTGAAGATTGATATATATAAATATATATATATGCTATAAACACATATATACTCATACTCACACACACATTTTCCCCACAAGGATGAATCCATGGAACCCTGTACATTAGGTTGGCATTTAAAAAAGATTAAATGAGGGCAAGCACTTGGCATAGTAGTTAAGACGCCACAAGGCACATCCACAGCCCATATCAGAGGGCTGGAACTAGAGTCCCAGCTCTTCTCCTGAGTCCAGCCTCCCTCCTTCTGGTGTGCACCCTGGAAGGCAGCAGATGATAGCTCAAGTGGCAGAGTCCCTGCCTCCCACCTGGGAGACTTGGGTTGGGTTTCTGGGAGACTTGGGCTGGCTTCAGCCTGGCCCCACCCTGACCATTGTGAGCATTTCTGAAACGAGCCAGTGGATGGGAGAGCTCCCTGTGCCTGTTTCATTCTCTCTTCCTGCCTGTCTGCCTATCAAATAAATAAAACTCTTCAAAGGAAGTCTTGAAAAAAAAGAACAAATATTAAAATCCTAAAGGATTGAAAGTTGAAATTAAATATCATATAGCATTGTTTTAGCTAACAAAGCCATGTGATATTTAACAATAAAATGATATTTCATACTGAAGCATTTGGTAGATTTCCTGTTGCTTGTATTCTTTTTTGGTTTTTTTGCTTCTATTCTTTTTAAAAAAAAAGAAAATAATATTTCAAAGAATTTGATTTCATGAATAATTGGTGGCTTCATCTTATCACTAATGTTGAAAATTACAAATAGACCAAGCATGATTTAAGTTAGTTTTTTTTTTTTTGATGTCCTAACATGCCTACCTTCCAAAAAACAGTAACCATTTTGAAGAATACATGATGCTCCTGAGATTAAATTTATCATTTGTTAAAGTGACGCTGACTCAGCATGGGCTTAGCGGAGTTGATGACATTTTCTCTTTCCAACTCCCACACCTCTAATCTGGGAGCTGACCTGATTTTTGGCAGGAACATTTCAGAAAGCAAGGCAAAACAAAAGGAAGAGGGGGCTAAAAAAGAGCGGAAAAAATCACTAACAACCTACATTCCTGTTAAAACTACAGCACCAGTCAGTCACAAGATGATTTGGGAATACCAAGTGCCTGCATGTGAATAGTAGTCTATGCATTTCATCAAAATAAACCTCACTTTCTGACTTCACTAAATCTTGCTATGCTTAAAAAATAAATAAATAAACCTCACTAATAATAAATGATATTCCCAAGGAGTTTATCGGCTTAAGGGATTTTTTTTAATGAGAGAAATCATTTCAAGTTTGATTAAACCATGTAATAGATAAAAATTCTGTTTGCTTTAAACAAGCTCCCTCTTGTTACCAGAGTTTAGAATTATATGAGTCAATCTAAAAAAGGAAAGGCTCCAATTCACTCACCATACATCTGATCCTGGAACTTTTGGCAAAAGATTCCCAGAAAATCATTCATCTGACCCAGGGATTACTCCATGTATAAATGTGTCTGGTAATGTTTTTCATATCACTACTAATGAGTATGCCAGATTTTTATTCATTGAATGACTACTGGTCTAATGCAAATGTGTACATAGTTAAAAATAAAGAGCCCCATTTAACCCTACTCAAGACTTTTTGTTTTGCTTCTCAGTATAAGACTGCTGTACCTACGTCAATGTTACTTCCAGAATGATAGCTACCTATAGAATATTCACACATCCTAATGATGATAGGAGGAGGACAAAGAACTCCATGTGCATTGCTCAGACGCTATTCATTAAAGCTCTTAAGGTTTTGAAAAAAAAGAAAAGAAATGAAAGATGCAGTCTGCATACACAATCAACTATGGTCAAAAACATGCAGCTCCAAGCCAGCCAATTAAGAAACAAAAGCTAACACTGAACTGCAGTGATTCAAAGACCACAAAAGCTGGAGAAACCATTGCGAGCCACCAAAAATATAAGACCCTAGACTTGAATTCCTCTGGGAAATGTACCGCATTGTATCCACTTTAGATGCCCAATATTTAGCAGGGTGCCTGGTACGTGGTAGGAGGCTGAACAAATAGTTTGTACTACGAGGCATATTCTAATATCCAGTCTCCATGGTGATAGAATGTCTTCTTTTTAGCTGTGTATTCTACAGGAATACACATAATCCAGACTATATTTCCCAGGCTCCCTTGCAGCTAGCTGTGACCATGTGATTAAGCTGACCAATAGGATAAGCTTAGAAGTCCAATGCTCCATTTTCCTCTCTGCTTCCTCCTTCCTTCTGGCTGGATTGTAAATACAAAGAAGGGAGTTACCACAACCTTCTTGTAAAGCAAGTGCTACCTTGGGAACGTAAGTAGCCCATGGTGGAGCCACAAGAGGGACTGAGCCTGGATCTCTGGCCTTTGGAATTTCCCAGCATTCCAGAAATGATTGCCTTTCAAATTTTTGAATATGAAACCAAGTTACATTTTCCTAAAGTTACTGACATTTGGGGGTTTCCTTTATTTACTGCTGTTTTCTAATCCTAAGTAACATGCACACCTAGCTCATTTCCCTACTATATGTTTATCACTTCCTAAAAATTAGTTATTAACTTATTTGAGAGACAGAGACAGATAAGAATGATAGAGTTCCCTTCCACTGGTCCACTTCTTAAAAGCTTGAAGAGACTGGGGCTGAGCCGCGCCAAAGCTAAGAACTGAGAAGGTAATCCAAGTTGCCCATGTGGGTGGCAGGAACCCAAGTACTTGAGACTTAACCTTCTGCTCCCAGGATCTGCCTTAGCAGGAAGCTGAAATTAGCATCACAGCCAGGATTCAAACATAGGCACTCCCATATGGAACATGGATGCAGTCACCCATGTCTTAGCCTGTAGGTTAAATGTCCACCCAGCCCTTCCTTTTAGGAAGATTTTTTATTTATTTGAAAAACAAAGTGACAAAGATAGAAGGAGACAGAGAGAGAGATAGGAGAGAAAGAGAGAGGGAGAGAGAGAGAGAGAGAGAGTCTATCCATTTGGTTCACTTCCCAAATGGCCACAACAGCTGGAGCTAGGTCATTCAGAAGCCAGGAGCCAAGAATTTCATCTGGGTGTCTCACAGAGATGGGAGGAACCCAAGTACTTCAGCCATCATCTACTTGCCTCCCAGGTGCTTCAGCTAGAAACTGGATCAGAAGCATGGAGTAGCTGAGACTGGAACAAGGCACTCAGAGGCGGAACGTGGGCAGGCCAAGAGGTGGCTTAACTTGCTATGCCACAACACCTGCCACAGTTTTTCACTTGTAGCCTCTACAGCTATTGCCACAGTCATGTTCCACAGCAAAGGCTGATACCCTTTTCCTGAATAGGGCCAGACAGTAAAAATTTTATGCTTTGCAGGTCACATCTGGTCTCTCTCTCTCTCTCTCTCCCCCCACCCCCCTCTCTCTCTCTGTTAATCTCCTTGTTTTCTTTTTTTCAACTCCTTAAAATTTTAAGAACCATTCCTAGATCATAGGCTATACAAAATCAAACCATATAAGGGCCAGATTTGCAGTTTGCAGGCCTATATTTTATGACAATAACTTTTAAACTTTGTTCTAGATTTCTGTTATCGTTTGAACAGGATTTGACTCACCAAAACTCATGCAGATATTTAAACTGTAATGTCTTATGTGGAAGGTTAATGGATCAATGTTAGTAGATTAAGACTGGATACTTAACCTAAGTATGGGATCTGGGAGATGGACCTAGGGAAAGTCTTTATGTCAGCGGAGACTTGCCCATGTATAAATGTGTCTGGTAAGATAGTTCTGACATGAGGATTGGTTATATAGGCAGAGTGTGTACTTCCTGTGCCTCTCTGCTTCCTGGCTCACCAATGTGATCATTTCTCCTGCCTCACCAGATGCCTGAACCAATAAGAGTACCTGAACATGGACTGTGAATCTCCAAACAGTAAATCAAATCAACCTTCCTCTCTGTCTCTCTCTCACTGTCTATAACTCTCTCTCTCTCTGTCTCTTTCACTAACTCTGCCTGTCAAAAAAAAAAAAAAGTAAAAAAAAAAAATCAAGCTTCCTCCTCTAAAGTCACTCTTCTCAAGCATTTTAGTTCAGGTTAACAAAAAAAAGTGACTATCACACCTTTGAACGTATTATTCACACAAAATTTGATTGGCATCTAAATGTTTAAAAGAGGGAAAGGCTATTGAGAAAGCAGCGTGAAAGCTTGAATGCTGCCCATTAAGCTGATTTCTTCCCTCTTCTTTCCTCATCTGTCACTCCATATCCCAATTCAATAACGGGCTTCACCAACCCTAGAGTATGTAGTTTGAAAACTACTGATCCACGATTTAGGATTAGCAGTCTCTTCCACCTTCTTATTCACATGTTGTAGTCAGTCTAGGCCAGTAGTTAGAGGGAAATCTCAAGCATATCATTAGGTCCTCTAAGTTGTGTGCATAAGGTTTTGCATATACAAGATAGATGAGAGGTCTTTAAAAAGTTCTTGGAGGGGCCGGCGCCGTGGTATAGTAGATTAATCCTCCACCTGCAGTGCCAGCATCCCATATGGGCATCGGTCCTAGTCCCAGCCACTCCTCTTCCAATCCAGCTCTCTGCTGTGGTCTGGGAAAGCAGTAGAAGATGGCCCAAGTGCTTGGGCCCCTGCACCTGCATGGGAGCCCAGGAAGAAGCACCTGGCTCCTGGCTTTGGATTGGCAGAGCTCCAGTCTTGTGGCCATTTGGGGAGTAAACCAACAGAAGGAAGACATTTCTCTCTCTCTCTCTCCTTCTCATTGTCTGTAACTCTACCTCCCAAATAAATAAATAAAAATATTTATTTAAAAAAAGTTCTTGGAAAGCATGTGTTACAAAAAAAATTGTAAAAGATTCATTTATTTATTTGGGAGGCAGAGTTACAGAGAGAGGGAGAGGCAGAGAGTAGGTCTTCCACCTGCTGGTTCACTCCCCAAATGGACACAACAGCCGGAGCTGGGCCAACCTGAAGCCAGGAGCCAAGAGTTTCTTCCAGGTCTCCCACATGGATACAGGGGCCCAAGCACTTGGGCCATCTTCCACTGCTTTCCTAGGCCATCAGCATGGAGGTGGATTGGAAGTGAAGCAGCCAGGATGGGAACCATCACCCATATGGGATGCTGGCACTGCAGGCAGAGGCTTAACCTATTACACCATAGCATCAGTCCTCAAAATTTCTTTGCACCAAATTAACTTACTTTTTAATTTCTTTTCTCCATGAACTTTCTGAAGTCACCTCATGTACAATCATGAACACAAAACTATGTATCTAGTACATTTATTTCTAGCAAGAGGGGAAAATATGTTAGTTAAGCAATCTAATGCTCAGTAATTCTCCCTAAAAGGGAAAGTGAGTCCCACCCCAGTCCCATCAGTGGGGAGAAAAATTTCATACTGGTTTGCTCACAAAAGCTAGTGTGGGAGGGAAGGCACACTTAAAACTCTGATTCTATTAAAGAAGAGATTGAAGACTGTATTTGAAAACTCTATCCCACGTTTTGCTAAAGGTTGACACCCAGAAGAATTGACTCAGCCCACAGAACAGCTTAATGAGGTCTCAAATATTTGAAGACAATAGTGGAAGTGGTATTAGTGAGGGCTGGAGACAAAAAACTTCACTGTGTGAGAAATAAACATGAATTTTAAGGGTAGGGGTCTCTTCATGTAAAAGAGGGGCAAAAAGACATGGAAAAAAGTTGAAAAGAAAAGACAGCTACTGAGAAATTGCCAGTTGCTGGGTTGCTTTGTTGTTGTTAATTACTTGAGAAACAGAGAGAGAGAGAAGAAAAGAGAGCTCCCATCCACTGGTTCACTCTTCAAATGCCAATAACATCTGGGGTACCAAAGCCAGGAACACAACCCAGGTCACCCACACAGGTAGCAGAACCCAACTACCTGAAGCATCACTACTGCCTCCCTAGGTCAACATTAGCAGGAAGTTGGAATCAGGAGCCAGAGCTGGGAATTGAACCCACGTAGTCTGATGTAGGATGCAGGTGTCTTAACCTGCAAACTAACCACTAAGGCAAACATTAGCCCCTGCATGAAATCTAACAGTGATTGACAATGAGTACTAATTACGACAGGCACTGGGTTAAATGCCTTTGGAGAACTATCTCATCTAGCCAAGTAGTGGCAGCTTTGGCATAAATGATATCCACTCCAGGGCTCTGGATTCCAATCCCGGAATATCTCCAGTCTTCAGTGGTGGAACAATTGTGCACAAGATTGCACACACACACACACTTTCCATAGACTTCTTAACAAAATGAGTCCATGAATTTTATATAATTATACACACATTTTATGCTGGGTAAGTACACTTGGAAATGAAACATAGATAAAAAACAAAAGTGTTCCAGATAAACTAGATGAATAATTTCATGTAGGAGGGAAATCTCTTTTAGTTTAATTTCCTAACTCTCCTTTAATTAAAGTTGCTGCAGGAATGCAAAGACGGTGTGCATAAAGTTTTTGCATAAAAGTCCAATGGGTAAGTTAATACCTAAAGACAAGAGAGGGCCTCCTTTAAGAGACCCTTTCCTCCTTGCTTGATGGCAACACACACTCTGCTGCCTATGACAGTGAACTCTAGAGTTTGTCTAACATCCCACTATATTTTATGGTTTCTGGCTTACACATACATCATACAATGTAAACAATTTAAAGTCATATTTTAGAATGCACACAGAATGTATTACTTCATAACTTCCATCTTCATATTTGAAACTATTTTAGGGGCTGGCACTATAGAGCAGTGGGTTAACGCCCTTGCCTGAAGCGCCGGCATCCCATATGGGCACCAGTTTGAGTCCTGGCTGCTCCACTTCCCATCCAGCTCTCTGCTAGGCCCTGGGAAAGCAGTAGAAGATGGCCCAATTCCTTGGGACCCTGCACCCATGTGGGAGACCCGGAAGAAGCTCCTGGCTCCTGGCTCCTGGCTTCGGATCGGCGCAGTTCCAGCCACAGTGGCCAATTGGGGAGTGAACCATCAGATGAAAGACCTCTCTCTCTCTCTCTCTCTGCCTCTCCTCTCTCTGTGTAACTCTGACCTTGAAATAAATAAATAAATATTTTTAAAAAAAAGAAACTATTTGAACTCTGAGCTTAACCATAATAATTATTTAAAAGATCAAAACAGGGGCCAGCACTATGGTACAATGGGTAAAGCTGCCATCTGCAACACCAGCATCCCATATGGGCAGCGATTCAATTCTCAGCTGTTACATTTCCAATCCAGCTCCCTGCCAACGCACCTAAGAAAGTAGCAGAAGATGGCCCAAATACTTGAACCCCTGTACCCATATGGGAGACCTGGAAGAAGCTCCTGGCTCCTGGCTTGGGATCAATCCAGCTCTGACCATTGCAGCTGATTGGAGAGTGAACCAGTGGATGGAAGATTTTCCTCTGTCTCTCCCCCTCTCTTCCTGTAACTCTGTCTTTCAAATAGAAAAATAAAAAAATTTTTAAGGAAGGGTCAAAACAAAAGGTTTGGAGGTCTATTCAAGAGGTTTAAGATTATTAAGACTAAAGAAGAAATGGTTAAAGCCATCTCCAAACAGAAATTGTTCTCTCCTTAGGGCTCCCTACAAGGTACTCTCCCACCTCGGTCACACTTCTGTGTGTCCCTGAAGATGTGGACACAATTTCTAGAGCAGATCTAAACACAAGCCGTAGTAAGACACACAGGCAGAAGCAGGTGGTTGTCTATGGTGACAGTCATGTCCTCTCCTTCTTCCTGGCCACTGGTCTTGATTTGGTTCAATAGCACACAGCCATTTATTCCAAGGGAGTTTAGACTCATCCCTATCATAGAGGGCTTAATCACACACTTGATTCTCTCAAATACTACTTGCATTAGATATGAGCATGTGGCAAGATTCAGATCATTGAAACTTGAGGAGAAGTCTATCCAAGGAGAGAAAATGGTGTCTGGGGAAAATGGTGTACTGGCAGAAAGAATGAGACACTAAGGGCCGGCGCTGTGGCATAGTGGATAAAGCCGCCACCTGCAGTGCCAGCATCCCATATCGGTGCCGGTTCAAGCCCCCACTGCTCTACTTCTGATCCAGCTCTCTGCTATGGCCTGGGAAAGCAATAGAGGATGGCCCAAGTCCTTGGGCCCTTGTACCTGCGTGGGAGACCCAGGGGAAGCCCTTGGCTCCTGGCTTCAGAACGGTTCAGCTCCAGTTGTTGCAGCCACTTGGGGAATGAACCAGCAGGATGGAAGACCTCTCTCTCTCTCTCTCTGTGTGTGTGTGTGTGTGTGTGTTTATGTAACTCTGACTTTCAAATAAATAAACAAATCTAAAAAAAATTTTAAAAAAAGAATAAGAAACTAGAGCAGCCATCTTGGACCATGAAGAAAGCCAACCAATGCCATAACTACCATGCCAACTCACTGAATATTGAAGAGAATGAGGTTTTTTTTTAAGATTTATTTATTTGAAAGCCAGAGTTACACAGAGAGAGGAGAGGCAGAGAGAGAGAGAGAGAGAGAGAGAGAGGTCTTCCATCTGCTGGTTCACTCCCCAATTGGCTGCCAACAGCCAGAGCTGCGCCAATCCGAAACTAGGAGCCAGGAGTCTTTTCTGGGTCTCCCATGTGGGTGCAGAGGCCCAAAGACTTGGGCCATCTTCCACTGCTTTCCTAGGCTATAGCAGAGAAGTGCATCAGAAGTAGAGCAGCCGGGACTTGATCCGGCACCCATATGGGATGCTGGCACTGCAGGTGGTGGCTTTACCCACGATGCCACAGCAGCAGCCCTCAGCTACTCTTATTGGTTTATCTCTCAACTTAATTTTGCTCACCTTTTGGGTTTCTTGCTCCCACCTTTGTCTTTCTTTTCTTTTGTTTTAAATGTTTGTTTCCTCTTTTTTGAGGACTTTCTTAAAGTTTCTTTGACAATCTTTCAAAAAACTATTTTCATTCTCAATTCTAGCTTTATTCTTAACATATTTTATATCTTTCTCACTTTAACACTTACCTTTTCATTTCAGTAGTTCTAACTTCTCACATCTTTTATTTTACATCTCTTATGTCACCTCTCCTTTTCAAAATATCTTTTACCTGTCTTCAACATTTAGCCACTAATCGCATTCCTTTCTTATTTTTTTAGATGATTCTCAATTTTAAGTCTTTAACCTCTTATCTTTCCTTGTTTTACTCCCCCTCCTTCTTTAACTTTCCTAATATGCAAGGGTACATAAAAAAGGTCATGGGAAAACTGAATTAAAATGTGAGTTTATTTTGGAGCAAAGAAGTTTTGAACTCCATGCATAGTTTTTCATAATACCTATTCCATGAATTTTTGAAGTCTTACCTCAGATGTTTCTTTCATTTCATTGGTTTTTCTTGAGACTACCAAGAAGTGTGACTAGTGGGATGTAATTGTATAAACCCCACGGGCACAAACAGGGAAGAATAGAGGTCTTTGCCCTTCTCTCCATGGTTCCTATACCCACATGAAGTCTTGAACTACAGCTCACCTTGTATTTCCACACTGGTCACCTCCCTTCTTGGCAGGCTCAACTTAATAAGGTTCCTACCATTGCTCCACCTCATTTCTTTTCTTTCCTAATTCAGAAAAGTATGGTAAAGGTGTGGTCAGACACAGACTCACACCTCACTGAGCCCTGAGTGGTTATCCCAACTAAGTTACCGTGTCAGCTGGCTTGTGGTCAGTTGATATTTCATACTTAAAATATCAGAACCTAAGAAGAAAAAGGAGACTTGCTTCATTCTACATCATTCAGAAGTACTCTAGGCACTGAGAAGTGATTTTTTTAAGACTTAGTTATTTATTTGAAAGTCAGAGTTACAGAGGGGGGAGGCAAACAGATCTTCCATCCACTGATTCACTCTCCAGATGGCTACAAGAGTTTCGACCCAGTCTCCCATGCGTGTGGCAGGGGCCCAAGCACTCGAGCCACTTTTCCCAGCTACATCAGCAGTGAGTTGAATGGGAGATGGAGCGGCCAGGACCTGAGCCAGCCCCCATAGGGAATGTCAGCATCGCAGGCAGTGGCTTAACTGACTGGGTCACAATGCCAGCCCCTGAGAAGTAATTAAAGTTAAAGCCTCTCTTGCCTCTCTTCCAAAAGTGCAACTGGACACTATTCTAGAGAGATTCATCTCCCAAGAAGCTCATTCTCATCCAGGTGACCATCCATTATTCAACAAATGTCTTGAGCATCTTTTTTTATTTATTTATTTATTTGACAAAGTTAAACAGTGAGAAAGACAGACAGAGAGAAAGGTCTTCCTTCCGTTGGTTCACCCCCCAAATGGCCGCTATGGCCAGAGCTACGCCGATCCAAAGCCAGGAGCCAGGTGCCTCCTCCTGGTCTTCCACGCGGGCGCAGGGGCCCAAGCACCCGGGCCATCCTCCAACACCTTCCCGGGCCACAGCAGAGAGCTGGAGCAGAAGAGAAGCAACCAGGACCAGAACCTGGTGCCCACATGGAATGCCAGTGCCGCAGGCGGAGGACCAACCAAGTGAGCCACGGCGCCGGCCCCTTGAGCATCTTTTTGTGTGCTAGGTACTAGGGATGCAGCACTGACAAAGACAGGCATGGTCTCTGCTCTTCTGATGTACAGTCATTAGCCTCTTAACATGTGACAAATACCTCAGAAAAGCTACTTATGAAGGAAGGAGGTTTATTTAGGCTCACAGTTGTGAAATTTTTCAGTCCAAGACTGAGCAGACCCATGGGTCATGCATCTGATGAGGTGGTGAATGAAAAAATGCATGCAGAGGGAGGGCCACGTGGTGAGCCAGGAAGCAACGAGAGAGACAGAGAACACATAGGACCATTTCTATGTGCTCTATCTTTATAAAGCATCCATGATTAAATCGTGAGAATTCCTGGCTAACAACCTAATCCAACATAATCATTGCCCACAGACCCCTACCTTCAGGCACCATAATTGGATTTTTCCACCCTTAACTTATTATCATTAACATAAGAATTTGGAGAGGGGCGGGCGCTGAGTGGCGTAGTACGTTAATGCTCCACCTGCAGTGCCAGCATCCCATATGGGCACTGGTTCTAGTCCTGGCTGCTCCTCTTCTGATCCAGCTTTCTGCTCTGACCTGGGAAAGCAATGGAAGATGGCCCAAGCACTGGGGTCCCTGCACCTGCATGGGAGACCTGGAGGAAGCTCCTGGCTCCTGGCTCCTGGCTTCAGATTGGTGTAGCTCTGGGCATTGTAGCCATTTGGGGAGTGAACAAGCAGATGGAAGACATTTATCTCTGTCTGTCACTGTCTGTAACTTTACCTCTCAAATAAATAAATAAAATCTTTAAAAAAAGAAAAAGAAAAAGAACTTGGAGAAAAATCCTTTAACATATGGTCTTTTGGGAGACACCTAAACTTGTATTCAAAGTATAGCATGGTGCTTATGCTTTAGTGGAGAAAGAGACAACAAGGAAATAAATGTACAAAGTGTTTTCAAGACAAGAGAAAAAACATTGTGCCTAAACACTACTGTAAAGGTCTGATGGGAGATGTCAAGGTAGATTGTCTGAGGAAGTGATATTGAGGTTAAGACTCCAGGGGCAGGGCAGGTGTTGTGGCTCAGCAGGTTAAACCATTGCTGGGGATGCCCACATCCTTCATCAGAGTACCAGTTCAAGTCCTGGCTCCTCCACTTCTGACCCAGCTCCCTGCTAATGCGCCTGGGAAGCAGTGGATGATGTCTTAAGTACTTGAATCCCTGCCACCCACATGGTCTAGCCCAGCTATCGCAACCATTTGGGGAATGAACCAATAGATAGAAGACCTCTCTCTCTCTCTCCCTCTCTCTCTCTCTCTCTCTCTCTCTCTCTCTCTCTCTCTCTTTCTCTCCACTCCTCCTGCCCTGCAGCTTTTCACATACATAAAAATAAGTATATTAGTTACTCCAAACAAAAAGAAAAAATAAAAAAAGGCAAAAAGTGTTTAAGGAATTATAATCCAGTTCTGGGATTTTTCTCCCAAGCATCCAAAATGACTGAATCTAAACCTAAGGCTATATTGTGCTCATTGTGGATTTAGTAACCCCACACTAATAAGATTCCCTAAAGAATGAATAATGTCTGCAAAACAAGACAACCAGACATCCTTGCAAAGAATGAATAATATTCTCCAGCTATGTACTCAGACACCCTCCGTGAACTCACAGGATATTTTAAACTTTCGAGAGGCACTTGATACCCGTCAGACACCAGGCAAACTGTTAAGGTAAACTGCTAACTTGAGGCTGTTCACAGTTTCAACATTAAACAGCTACATTCCTTTCAACGATGTCATACCTTTACAAAGCTAGGTGTTTGTGCTTTGATAAAAAGCAAGCAACACATAAAAATAAACATTAAACAGGAAATGAAGGTGGCTGTCCTGGGAAGCAGCAGGAGATGGCTTGGTGTTTGGGTCCCTGACAATCACGTGGGAGACCCAGATAGAATTTCATGCTCTTGGCTTAGGCCTGGCCCAACCCTGGCTGTTGCAGGCATTCAGGGAGAGAAGCAGTGAGTGGAAGGTTGATCTCTCTGTCTCTCTCTGTAATTCTGCCTTTCAAATAAATAAATAAATCTTTAAAAAAAAAAAAAAAGAACAGGAAAGAAAAGCTGAAACAAAAAACTCAATGACGTGGCTTTCAAAGATAAAAAGCAATGGAATAGAAGGGAAAGTTAAGCTCCACCTCTACCTTATGGAGTCTGTCTGTGCCTCCCAGGAATTTTTTTTATCGTCTGCCTGTAACAGTTGATTCTTGCGTACAAATATCCAAACCAGCAGAGCCCTACCTGTTCCATTTAGGACTCTTGATGTCCGCTATGTGGGAAACAGCATTCTTGGGAAGCCATCTGAATGTGTTTGTTTTTGGTTTTGGTTTTTTGGTTTTTTTGTTTGTTTGTTTGTTTGTTTTTTGGTCATTATGTACATAAGAGTCAAGGGACAATCAAGTTAGAAGCAGACATCCACAAACTCGACTTGCACTTTGGTAACTTGGAAACACACAATAAGCCCTAGCAGTGTCTAATTGATTCAAGTAGGAGGAGGACAGGAGTGATGAAGGGGGCAAGGAAAAGAAAAAAAAATAATAATAATGATAACCTTTACAAATAGCCAGATACTTTGGGAAGTGCTTTCTCAAATACTAGTTCTAAATTACATGCCTGTTAAGTCAGAAATTATCTCTCTGACATTAATCACAAGCAGCAGGGTCAAATTTTTTTAAAGCCCTAAAGCTTTGAACATGAATTAATTTGTCCTCTAAATCCAGGACTCAAACAAATGATGTTAATGCATGACAGGGTTATGAGATCCAGCTGTGGGTATGCATTTCAATTCCTTATCCTGCCTCAGTTCCAAAATTGCTATCTAGCTATCTCGCTTTTGAATCCGCTTACCAGGAGTTGCTTTATCTCCAACTTTCTCTCTCCTGTGAGACGAGGGAGCAGAATGGATGCCAAACACCCACTGGAGGCCTACTGTGTAACAATGAGCAGCACTCACTTGGAATCTTTATTGCCTGCGTCATGTTTTGCATGCTATGAATTTGTGTCAAAGGAGAATTAGGAGCTAGAAACGTCTGCCCCCTGATCAAGGTGGACATGACATATCTTCGCATGTTTTGAAAGACCATGATGCTTCCAGGAGATCGGCTTTACGCTCAGAGCTAGGACGTGAAGGTGATAGGGAGGTCATCTAGCCACTGGAACTCTTCCACAGTGAGAGGGGCCTCCTGGGGGATGATGGCCACCGCTCCGTGGGGAGTATCTATGCAGAATCTATCTGTCAGGATCGCTGTACCTGGGATTTCTTCCTAAATCAGAAAGCTGAACTAGACCAATAATGGGAGGCTGCAGTGAGGTCTCAAGGGGTTGGGTCCCTGCCACCCACACAGAAGACCTGGACTGAGTTCCCAGCTCCCAGGGGGAGACAGTGGTTGGGAACACTCTCCCACTCTTTCTCTCTAATAAATAATTAAGTTTAAAAATTTTAAAAATATATATACAGGGCACACTTGGCCTAGCAAAAGTTAAGGCATTGGTTAAGATGTCTTAACTCTCAACCCATGTCCCACATGGGAGTGCCTGAGTTCAATTCCCAGCTCTGCTTCTTGACTCTAGCTTCCTGATAACGCATAATCTGAGAGGCAGCTCAAGAGACTGGATTCCTGCCACTCACATGGGATACATGAAATGAGTTCCTAGCTTGTGGCCACTGTAGGCATTGGGAAGTGAACCAGCACATGAGAGCTTGTTTCTCTCTCTCTCTCTCTCTCTCTCTCTCTCTCTCTCTCTCTCTCACCTCTATATCACTCTGCCTCTCAAATAAATAAAGACACTAATGACACTCAAATGCCTGTTCAGGTATAGTAAAGTTCCTACTGATATATAACTAAGCAATCAAAAAATAAGAACAATGTCAGGTTGTTTCCCTTTATTGAATTAAAAGAATTTCTCAAGGCTGGCATTTGGCCTCATGGTTGGGCTATCTACAGCCCACATCAGAGTGCCTGGGTTTGCGTCCCAGCTATGCTCGCAACTTCAGCTGCCTACTGACACACACCCTGGGAAGCTGCAGGTGGTGACTCGAGTACTTAGATCCCTCCCATCCATGTGGGAAAATCAGATTGAGTTCCCAGCTCATGACTTTGACCTGGCTGAGGACGAGCTGTTGTGGGCATTTAGGGAGTAAGCCAGCCAATGAGCAAGCGAGCTCTGTCTGTCTCTCTGTGAGTCTCTATGACTATGCCTTTCACAAAAGTTAAGTAATTTTTAAAGTGAGTTTTTAAAAAAATAATAAAATATGATTTACCTTAATTTTCAGATCAATCAAAATTAACCCTTCCTAATTTCCTATTGGTAGAGTTTCTTCTCTTCTGTGAAATGGTGTGGTAGAAGGTTGGTAGTTGTTGTTTCTATAATAAAATAAAATCACTATGCTGACTTCCCTGTGTTTTTCCATGTTAATGGTTCATATGGTTCAAATTAGGAGGTCTACTGGATTAGATGAACTCAAATTTCATCCATTTATTCAAGCCAAAAGGGTGGGGGTCATCCTTGAATCTTCTCCTTCCCTCAAACCCCCACATCCAACCATCAGCATGTCATGTTGATTCTATGTGCACACATCCCCAGAGTCACCCTCCTCTCCTGCACAATGACCCTAGTTCAAGCTTCCAGGATCTCTCCCCAGACTCTTTGCATCCAGTTCATAAACGAGGTTCCCTGATTCCAGTCTTTGCCTCTCACTTCAACTCATTCTCAGGATCAGCAATTATAGCAATTAAAAATGCAAATTAGCAGGGCAGGCATTTATCCAAGCTGTGAAGATGCCTCTGGAGAGATTGGATTTGATTCCTGGCTATGACTCCAGCTTTCTGCTAATGCACACCCTGGGACGTGATAGCCAAGTCTGGGTTCCTGCCACCCACATGGGAGACCTGGATTGCATTCCCAGCTCCTGGCTTCAGCACCAGCCCTGCCTCAGTCATTGCAAACATTTGAGAAACTAACCAGTGCATGGAAGAGTTTCTCTCTCTTTCTCGCTCTTGCTCTCTCTCTTTTCTTACTCTCTCTCTCTCTCCTTTTCAAATAAACACAAAAATTATTTTAAGTAAATTTGTTTTGGTGCAAAAAACACTTGAAATTCATGCATATTTTCATAAAACACATACTCCATGAGTTTTTTAAGAACTGCTTTAATTCTAATACCTATAACAATTGTTAGCATTTAGATTATTGGGCGCTAGACCCTATTCTGAGTACTACTAACCTGTTTAATCTTCATCACAATCCTATAAAAAAGATTCTGTTATTATTTTTATTTTACAGAGGGGAAAAGCTGACCAATTTAAGACACCTACAGAAAAAAAAAAAATGACCAAGATTCTTGCAATGCTTCTCCCATGTAATGATTTTCATTGGTTGGGTCAGTGTTTGTTTTAATTTCCTTCTAATTTTTATTTATTTATTTGAGGGACAGAGACACATAAAGAGAGAACTCCCATCTGCTGGTTCACTCCCAGTGCCTGTAATGGCCAGGCTGCTGGGGCTGAAGCCAGAAGCCAGGAATGCTATCCAAGTCTCCCTGGTGGGTGGTAAGAACTCAATTACTTTAACCATCACCTCTGCCTCCCAAGCTCTGCATTAACAGGACACTGGAGTCAGGAGCCAGAGCCAGGTATCCAACCCAGCTACTCTGGTGTAGCATCTTAACCTCCAGACTAAATACCAGTTCCTTATCAGAAATGTTTTCTTTCTAGTTTCTCTGAGCATAATGGAGAGAGTGGAAAGAGGGGATATCTTCATTTCTTTCTGATGCAAAGATTATTTCCAGTAACACAGATAATCTGTCATGTCCTATAAATTTTCTAGAATGAGCTGTCAATTTTTAACTTTTGTGACAAGTTAGGCAAATAAGCATAGCCTAACAGAATGCACAAAAAATGATGCAATAGCAGCAGGAAAACAGAACAATAGCACCACTTACATTTTTTCTTCTAGCAGCAGTCTGATGAAAAGTAGCCTTGTCAACGTGTGGAGCATCAGGAGTTTGTAGAGAAAGAACTGCACAGCTCCCAGCAAGCACCACCTGAGAGCCAGCCCCGCAGGAAGAGACCAAGAGTCTCCTTTCACTGCCTCTCCCCTGCCCTCTCCCCTGCTGCTTTCCCAGGCCATTAGCAGAGAGCTGGACCAGGAGTGGAGCAGCTGGGACGCGAACTGACATCCATATGGGATGCATCTCCCCTGCATGAGTCCCTGCACAAGACAGAAGGAAGCACCCTTTGAAATGTGCCACTCCACTCGGAACCATGGCCCTTCCAGTCTCCCTGGACAACACTTTTTTGTATGTCAGGGCAATGCGATATGGCTTGTTGGCACTTTTTTGCATTCAGAGTTCCACTGGCATATGTCCACGTGCAAAAGAAATGATTTGTGGGTGATTCCGAAAGTTTGCAGGAAACACACTAAAAACAAGAAAATGTTGAAATCTTTTCATAGTCTCTACATAATACGCATTTTATGCAAACTTTCTGAATTATGCACATAGTCCCAAATTAATTGGCTCATCCACTGGGAGTGACACCTGCAACAAGGCTTGGGACAAATTCTCAGGAGGTGTGAAAGAGACATTTCTTTTTTTATTTTTTAAGATTTATTTATTTATTTTTTTGAGAAACAGAGTTATAGACAGAGAGAGGGGGAGACAGAGAGAAAGGTCTTCCACCTGCTCTCCCTAAATGGCCACAGTGGGCCAGGCCAAAGCCAGGACACAATAGCTTCCTCTAGGTCACCCACGTGGGTGCAGGGACTCAAGGACTTGGACCATTTTCTGCTGCTTTCCCAGGCCATTAGCAGAGAGCTGGATCATAAGTGGAGCAGCTGGGACACAAACTGGCGCCCACATGGGATGCCAGCACCACAGGCAGAGGCTTAGCCCACTATGCCACAGTGCAGGCCCTGAAAGGGGCATTTCTCTGTCTAAATAACATTAAGAGAATCTCATCAAAGGGCCGGGTATTTGGTACAGCAGTGAAGATACCTCTTGGGATGCGAGTATCCCATATCAGAGTGCCAGCCATTCAGATCAATTTCTAAATGGCCAGGTTCAATGTATTGGCATTTAGAGCCAAGAAACAAATCTGTTTCACAGAATGCATTTGTGTTGCAGAGAGATGCCATGTGTGTTGGCTTCAAATTACTGACTGGCTTTGCTTCTCAAGGATCTGAGACACATTTTTAAGCTGATCTCTGTGTTTTTAAAGACAAGCTGTAAATTTCTTTTAAAAAGTGACTGGTTGGGGGGGCCAAACTGTGATGCAATGGGTTAAGCCACTGCTTCCAACGCCAGAATCCCATACCAGAGCAATGGTTAGAGTCCTGGCGGCTATTCCCATCCAGCTCCCTGCTAATGTGCATGGGAAAGCAGCAAAACACGGCCCAAGTACCTAGGTCCCTGCCACCCACATGGGAGACCCGGAAGAAGCTACTGGGCCCAGAGGAGGCCTGATCCTGGCTTCGGATCAGCCTAGCTCTGGCCATTGCAGCCATGTGGAGAGTGAACCAGCAGATGGAAGACTTTCTCTCTCCCTCCCTCTCTCTCTCCTTCCCTCTCTCCCCGTGTGTGTGTGTGTGTGTGTACCTTTGCCTCTCTATAACTCTCTGCCTCTTGAACAAATAAATCTTTTTTTTAAAAAAAGGCAATCAAATAAATATCTTAAATCCAGTAGATATAAATAGTTGAATTGACATTCTAAGAAAAGACATTAAATTCCTGCCCCTCATCCACACCACCAATATTATATAAGAGCAATGAAAAGTGTTTCATTAAGAGTCAGGAAACCTTGCTTTTTAGTGAGCAAAGACAAGTAAGGAAAATTAGATTCTTCTTTTGTCTGTTATCAAAATATGCCAAATGTTGAGATAGTCTTTGGAGTGGGAGGCAAAGCAGCAATCATCCATATTTAGGACATGAGGTAGAGGTCAGTTTATGTAGATTTGAAACAACTCTCAGGGTCCCCTCCCCACCAACCCCTGAGCCACCACCCCCAGTTTAAAGACACCAGAACTTCATTCTAGTCCCGGGAATGCACAGCTTGCAAGAATCAGAACTTGCTCTCTCAAACAATAGGCTGTGTGACAAGTAGCTAACAACCTTTGCAAGTTGGCCACTGGGGATTTTAGTTTTGCTTTATTGTTTACAGGAAATGTTTACAACACAGCGCAGCATCTGTAATAGAAACCTGGCGGCCAGACCTCTGTGCTGTTTCCCAGAAAATTACGGGTCCCCCTGCTGGATCCACTGAGAGAGAGGCTACCATGCCAGGCAAACACTCACAGTGCAGGCCTGTGGGCCCTCCACCTCTCAACAAGGAACAGGCACAAAACAGGTGGGAAGGAAGTGTGTCGCTGAGAGAGCAACAGAGAACAGTTGACGCAGTTCAGACCCAAAGACAAAAACTATCTGAGAAAAAAATTTCTGTTCTCGGAACACTCTTGAGAGATGAGCGTGCTATCATTATTGACACTGCATTACTGTTAAGTCCATTTCTATGACTTTTTAAAATTATTTATTTGAAAGGCAGAGTGACAAAGAGAAAAAGAGAGAGAGAGCTTCCATCTGCTGGTTCACTCCTCAAGTGCCCGCCACAGGCAGGGTTGGGCCAGCTGGAAGCCAGGAGCTGGGAACTTCATCCGGGTCTCCCAAATGGGTGCCAGGAACCCAAGTATTTGGGTCATCATTCACTGCCTTTCCAGGTGCATTAGCAGGGAACTGGATTTGAAGCAGAGCAGCAGAGATCAGTGGAGTGCTGAGAACAGCCAGCACTGCAAGACGGGTTGTGGGCATCCCAGGAGGCACTTTAACCTGCTGTGTCCCCGTTTATATGACTTTTTTTTTGGCAAGCATGAACTTCTGGTAAACAAAAGTGGCAACCACAAGGTAACAAGGTCTTTCCCCAACCTCCCTCTCCAGTCTTCCCTCCCTATTCCCCGGCAACATTTTGCATCGTCTTGCTTCCTCATCCTTGTGCACCATGTCCTGTTCCCTGCCCCTAGTAAGATCCATTTCCTGCCCACCCATGAAATCCTTCTTACCCCTCAAGACTCATTTCAAATCCCAGCTCTTTCCCCAAACTTCCTCTGTTCATCCAAGTCTATGAATTCAAAGACATTTAACTATATAAACAGATGAAATGATAGAGATAGAGATAGAGATAGAGATAGAGATAGAGATAGAGATAGAGAGATAGAGACAGGGATAGAGATACACAATCGGACCTCCATATTCACAGGTTGCACAGCATGGATTCAACCAACCACAGATTAAAAATACCTGGAAGGGCCCAGCATTGTGGAGTTGCAGGTTAAAGCACCACTTGCAATGACCATAGCCTATACTGGAGCACTGGTTTAAGTCCCAGCTGCTCTGCTTCCGATCCAGCTTCCTGTGATGCTCCTTGGAAAGCAGCAGTTGATGGTTCAAGTACCTGGGTCTCTGCCACCCACACGGGAGACCCAGACAGATATTCAGGTCCCTGGCTTTAGCCTGACCCAGCTCTGGCTGTTGCTGCCATTTGGAGAGTGAACCAGCAGATAGAACAGATAGAAGAGATCTCTCTCTCTCTCTCTCTCTCTCTCTCTCTTCCTCTCTCGCTCCCCCTCCCTGTTTCTTCATCTCCTTCTTTGTCTCTCACTCTGCTTTAAAATTAATTAATTAATTAATAATTTAAGAATATTTGGGGAAAAATCCATCTGTACTGAACATGTGCAGACTTTTTTCTTGCATTTTCTCTAAATAATACAACTATTTATGTAATATTTACGTTGTGTTAGGTATAAGTCATCTAGAAATTATTTAAAGTATACAGTAGTATGTCTGTAGGTCATCTGCAAACATCTACAGATTTTGGTATCTGAGAGGGGTCCTGGAATCAATCTCCTACAGGTACTGTGGAACAAGTGGATGTACACCTCCACCCACACATATACGTGTATGCATACGCAACTTAAGGAAGCAATGTAACCTAACAAGCAACTGAACATAACAGTTAAGATCACCAGCCCTGGCCTCTGGGATTTGGAATCACCACTTCATTTACTGTGTGACCTTGAACATCTACTTAACCTCTACCTTTGTTATAAGACCCAAGTTTAACTACTCATCCTGTCATCCACTTCGTTCATCAAACATTTACCAAGACTCAGTTCTGTGCCAGTCTCCAAAGAAAAAGATGAGTTCCCACCTCCATAGGAATCTAAAGTATAGACAAAATGTGGATGTTTGACATAGCAGTTAAGATGCCACTAGGGACCCCTGCATCCCATATTGTAGGGCATGGGTTGGAGTGCTAGCTATGCTCTGATTCCAGTTTCCTGCTAATGCACACCCTGAGAAACAGCAGGTGATAGATCAAGAGTTGGGTACCTGCCCACACATGGAAAAAGGGACTGAATTCTCAGATTCTGGCTTTGGTCTGGCCCAGCCTCAGCTGTTTTGGACATTTGGGGAGTTAAAGTGAACCAGGAGATAGGACAGGAGATATATCTCTCTCTATCTCCCACTCTGTATCTCTCTGTCTCTGTGTCTCGCTTCCTTTTCCTATCATTCTCTCTGCCTGTCAAATAAATAATTCTTAAAATCCAAAGCACAATGAGAGTGAATGAAATATATGTATAATCAATCAAATAACAAATAAACAATTCCAATAGGACATGACTTTAGTGGGTGTTTTAAGAGAACATTTTTATCATGGAAATGGGAATTAGTTAGTAAATGCTACCTAACATACAGTAACACTATGCTTTTGAAGAATATTTTGTGAGATCAATTATTAAAATTGAATTTTGGCGAAATAAGACTGTATCTTTTTTTTAACTTTTATTTAATGAATATAAATTTCCAAAGTACAACTTATGGATTACAATGGCTTCCCCCCCATAAATTCCCTCCCACCCACAACCCTCCCCTCTCCCGCTCCCTCTCCCCTTCCATTCACATCAAGATCCATTTTCGGGGAGAGCGGCAAGATGGCGGAATAGGAAGGGAGCACACGATTAGTCCGGGGGACAGACAGGTTAATAAAAGTGGAGATACTGCATGGTCAAGGAAGAGTAGGGGAAGAAACAGCAGAGGAAACTCTTCTGGAACTAGTGATTCACAGTGGACCTGCGTGGAGAGCGTGGGAGCCCAAGTTCGGGACACCAGCAGCAGACTCAACACACCAGCGCTGGAACGCGAGCTGTGCGGAATTACTTCCCTTTTGAATCAAAAAAAGGAAGAAAGAAAGAGAGATTTACCACACCTAACCTGGGAGTGTCATCTTTGACACACCCTCAACCCTGAGGAACCAAACACAGCTCTCAGGCCACACTTATCTCAAGCCTCTAAGGCTCCACCGAAAGCAGACAATCCACTTAATATAGAGCCATAGTGTAACAAGAAAAAACACCACAGTGAAGAAACCAAATATCTCCAACATGCCATACAACAAACACAAAAACCGAGGTAACAAGAACAAGGAAGACACTATGACGCCCCCAAATGAAAAAGACACCCCAATTCAAGATTATGAAGATGATGAGATTGAAGAAATGCAAGAAGCGGATCTCAAAAAATTGATAAGAACTTAAGAAGTTCTCAAAAACAAATTCTTGAACTACAGAAATCCTTAATGGACAAGATAGAAAATCTCTCTCGTGAAAATGAAATATTAAGGAGGAATCAAAATGAAATGAAACAACTAGTAGAACAAGAAACTGTGATAGTGACGAGAAATCGTAATGAAATGAAGAATTCAATAGATCAAATGACAAACACATTAGAGAGCCTTAAAAACAGAATGGGCGAAGCAGAAGAGAGAATATCAGACTTAGAAGACAGAGAACAGGAAAGGAAACAGGCAAACCAAAGAAAAGAAGAAGAAATTAGAAATCTAAAAAATACTGTCGGGAATCTATAGGATACTATTAAAAAACCCAACATTCGGGTTCTAGGAGTTCCTGAAGGCATGGAGAGGGAGAAAGGATTAGAAGGCATTTTCAGTGAGATACTAGCAGAAAATATCCCAGGTTTGGAGAAGGACAGAGGCATCTTAGTACAGGAAGCTTATAGAACCCCTAATAAACATGACCAAAAGAGATCCTCACCACGACACGTTGTAATCAAACTCACTACAGTGAAACATAAAGAAAAGATTCTAAAATGTGCAAGAGAGAAACGTCAGATTACTCTCAGAGGATCTCCAATTAGACTCACAGCAGACTTCTCATCAGAAACCCTACAAGCTAGAAGGGAATGGCGAGACATAGCCCAGGTACTAAGAGAGAAAAACTGCCAGCCCAGAATACTATATCCTGCAAAGCTCTCATTTGTGAATGAAGGTGAAATTAAGACTTTTCATAGCAAACAGAAACTGAAAGAATTTGTTGCCACTCATCCTGCCCTGCAAAAGATGCTTAAAGATGTCTTACACACAGAAACACAGAAACATGGTCACCAATATGAAAGAAGGTAAAGGAAGGAAACCTCACAGCAAAAGATCACAGGAAGCTCAATTTCTCTTTGACATAGAATTAAACTCTGATGCTCTGTTAAAGCAATGTGTTAAAGTAATCCACTATGTTCTCTTGATGTCTGTTAAATTCTAATTGTTCAAAAACAGCTGAATTTTTATTAAGAGCTATGGGTTATTTAAATATGTGCTTATTTTCAAAGATTTGAATAATCACCTTGTAACAATGATTAAATTTGGTCTATGTTATGTCATGATTTTAAGGAATCTTATTTCAACCAGATATTTTGGATTTTGAGCCTTCTTGGCATTCTTGACAGGCATTCAAAAAATCAAAGTTTCAAACAATCTGGTCTCTAAAATTTCCAGTAAATCCTGGACTTTGGTTTTTCCAGTTTGGGCCCAACTGAAAAAATCGAAGGACCTATGTCTCTCATCTTATAGAGACACAGACTAATCAGGCTATTCGGATTATATTTGAAGTACTGTCAAGATGTGATGTGGTACCAAACTTTAAGTTTCTATAATGGAAAATGCTATTAATACAAATGTTTGAGAATTAAAAAGTCTAATGGTTTTGTGTTACTAGACATGATAGTTATCTTAATGAGAAAGCCCCAGAGGCCTAAAGGGTTAAATACTTGTAAAATCCTACAGGTGCTTTCAAAAATACTGTGAAGTAAGCAAGTGCCTCTTGTTGGTTGATGAGTTTATAATTTTAAACATGGCGACTTAAAGTCTTTTGTCATCCACAGTTATATATGATGTGCTGCTCATAAAACTAAAGCGTTGTTGGTTCTGTGTTTAGCTATCCTCCTATAGGTTCCTATGGACTTTTCCCAACCACTTCTATTGTATTCAGTACTTTGGGATGGATCTGTAAACAGATGAAGCCAATAATGTATTAACAGTACCAACTGAGAGAAAGTATGGTTAACTGAGGTTACTAAAAACAAAAAGCAATTCAAGTCAATTGGCAATTTACAAAAAGAGTTTAAAGACTTTAAAAGCTATTATTAAAATTGCTATATTGGTCTATTATGCTATGTTATATGTGTGTACATATTGTATGTCCACATGGGGAAATTTTATTAAGAATTTTATTTTAAATGGCTTATAGATAAGATCGTCCATAAATTTAAGCTGCTAAAATTAATCAAAGATACATTTTAATTTGTGTGACCTGAATCTGTGTATCATATGTTTTAGACTTGTTGGTAGAAAAAAACTAAAAACATTTTATATGGTTGTGCTTAAGTTTACTGGTTAAACAAACTACACCATGTTAGATATTTAAGAGGTGTTTTGAAATACATGATTCTTAAAATTTATAGAAGGCATTGGACCTTCTGGTAAATGTTTTCTTAAGTTGTTACCTAATGGTTGAAACTGTTTGCTAAGTTTTCATGTGATATTGCTATTGTCAGCAAGCGATCTAGGACTTGCTCCCTCATTTCTCTATTCTAAACCCAACTTGTTCTTTCATTTCTCTATTCTCTTCAAGGTAGGAAACTAATTCTATTAGGAAGGAATCTGTAGGATGCACAATTTAATCTTTGGACCTTATAAAAGAGATGGCTAACATTTTTCTGTAGTAGCATAGCCAAAATAAGAGCTTAAATTATAATCTCATAGCTAGATTCACTTCGCCATCAGCAAAGTATACAGTAAGTAGAAAAAACCTCCCTTTCAGACCAAAGGGAAAGAAAGTTTTAAAGTGAGAATATAATTTTCCTCATGGGCATTGTCTACCTTAGAAAAACTACTACAGAACATGCCTGTGACTATAGACTTGTAGTTCAGGCCACCGAAGATTAGAGATGGGACTTGGGCACTCCCTTGACTTGCATCCTCTGGTCTGCTTTAACACAAACCAGGAGGAAAAGAAAGCTAGGCATCAGAAGCAATGGGTGGCAGGCCTATTAATGGCTGATCTGTACAGTGATCTGCCCCCAAGGAGACCCAACAGGCCAGTCCACTGCAGTGGCTTTCAATGTGGTAAGCCTGGGCTTCAGCAGAAGTCAGCTTGTGAAGAGCCCTGGCAGCTCTGCCAACAGTTGGATCACTGGAAATGGACCTGCCCTGGAGTCGAAGGATGCCCAGGTCAGAGCCACAGATCTTATTGGCTCTAAGCTGAAAAGCCCTTCACTCAGCCCAACTTCCAAAGTGACCTCTGCAGCTGAGGGTATGGTCAAGTAGGGTCAGCAACATTGCAGGCAGAACTGTAAATTTCTTGTTAGAGACGCCCCCTGCCTTTACCTGGCCAGCTCTCCTCCCAGGCCAGCCAAGTAATGAAAGTCAACAGAGTGCCTTCCCCTAGGAGGTTCACACCTCCCTTAGGATATACCCCATGTGAAGAGATAGATAGGTCTGGGCCTCTTAACTTACAAGGCCTAAAGCCCACCAGATTATTATCAAGCCCCTACTGTCAGGTTCTATTTGCCTCTCAATCAGAAAACTTAATTGTAGCTTAGACAGCACCTTTCTTAGCTCCTCTAATAATGACTCTGTCCTTTGTTCTAGACCCTGTCTAGCGTACTTGGGCCTCATTCCTTTGTAATCATAACCTCTACTCTACCACCAATGGCTCTACTCCCAACATGTGTGTACTGATGGTCCTCTTCCCCACTTAATGCTGTATAATTGTTCAAACCTGGTAAATGCCACTCTTAGGATCATTGGTTACTATCCTCACTCTGTCTTTTATGACCTTGTCTAAATATGATCAGAGTCGGCAAACTTGGAAGGCTTCCATAGCCTTGGCAACTCATGACGACAGCCTAGGGTGGTTACTGGCGCCATAAACTAGAGTGTCAATTTGTTGGGTCAACAACAGGAGCCACTGTGCACTTGCTCCTCATGTGGGATCTCTGTCCTTAATGTGCTGTACATTTTGATTTAATGCTATAACTAGTACTCCAACAGTATGTTTCACTTTGTGTTTCTATGTGGATGCAAACTGTTGCAATCTTTATACTAAATTGATCTTCTGTATATAAAGAGAATTGAAAATGAATCTTGATGTGAATGGAAGGGGAGAGGGAGCGGGAGAGGGGAGGGTTGCGGGTGGGAGGGAAGTTATGGGAGGGGGAAGCCATTGTAATCCATAAGCTGTACACTGGAATTTATATTCATTAAATAAAAGTTAAAAAAAAAAAAGAACTGAAACAGAGGAGCCGGTAGGCGCCAAAGAAAGAAAAATGCTAATTGCCTGATTTGATCGTTTATGCTGTGTGCATGTCATCCCAGAAAATGGTACAAGTATTACCTAAAATTCATTTTTTAAAAAATCGTACTTAAAAAAATTTTTTAAGTTTGTAAGAAAAGGCCCTGGGGTGTCTTTTGTTAATTAGGCTCAGAATTAGACAAAAGTAGGGACAGGCATGTGGTACAGCAATTAAGAGGCTGTACACATCCACACCCCATATTTGAGGGCCTGGTTCTAGTACCAGGTCCTCTGCTTCCAGCTCCAGCTTCCTGGGAGGCAACAGGTGATGGGTCTAGTACTGGAGTGCCTGCCACCCACGCTGGTGATCTAGATTGAGTTCCAGGCTCCTGGCCCTGCCCTGGCTCTTGTGGACGTTGGGGGAGTGAATAGGTGAATGGGAAATCTCTCTCTTTCTTTCTCAATCTCTTTCTCCTTGCAGATAAAATGAAAACCAATAAATTAAATTTTTTTTAACAGAACAGGAGGGAAGTAGCATCTGGACTTTAACTCTCCCTCTCCAGGTCCCAAGTGCACAATTTCCGGGGTCGTTTTATTCTTCTCATAGCCATCCTTCCAACAGCTCTGTGCCAGACTAGTGCGACTCACAAAAGAAACTTGCCACAGAGGAACCTACTGACTTGTCCAAGGTCAAATGGAGCTTTCAACAAGTCCAGGAATCAAGTCCAGGTTTCCAGTCCCTTCTGGCTGATGCTCCTTCACATGTCGGGAAACATTCCTTCCCTCACCCATCTTTGCCCTATTCTATTCTCAGCCTGTGTGGATGCCTGCACTGAAAATAAACTTCCCCTACTGTTGCCAGAAGCTCTTCCATCTGGCACCAGGCTGAGGGAGAGGTACAGAAAGGTGGAAGTGCCCATTCAGGCTTACTCCAGAAGTCCCTGCATGAGCAGGGAACTGGATTGGAAGTGGAGCAGCCAGGACTCGAACTGGTGCCCTTATGGGACGCTGGCACTGCAGGCTGCGGCTTAACCCACTACACCGCAGTGCCAGCCCCTCCCCCAAGTTTTAAAAGCAATTGCCTTTTCATGTAGAATTACAGGTGACTACTCTCTTTTTTTATTTTTCTGCAATGAGCAGGTATTATGTTTTCACTATTATTGCTGGACAACAGACTATTGAAAATGTGGTGTTATAAAGCAGTCATTATTTTATTATGCTGACAAGTTCTAGGGGCCAGGAATTGAGGTCAGAGCAGAGATGATTTGTCTCTGCCTCATTGCTTCTCAGACCTCAGCTGGGAAGTGATGCAACAGCGGAGGGCTGGAGTCATCTGAAGATGCCTTTGCTCACATGTCTGACACCTGGGCTAGGGGTTGAAGACCAGATCAGCCTGTTGCGGTGCCTCTATGTGACCTTTCCACGTGGCTTGGCTTTCAACCAACATGGCAGGCTCTGTGCAGCCCGGCTCTTAGGATAGCTCAGAGCTCCACATGCAAGTGTTCCAGTGAGCAAGCAGAGGTTGCACAGACTCTTCAAATTTAACCTTGGAAGGTTTTTTGTTGTTGTTGTTGTTTTCTGGAGATATATATATATATAGATCTGAAAGTCCAAGTTACAGAGAGAGAAAGAGAGAGCAAGAGAGATCTTCCATCTGCTAGTTCACTCCCCAGATAGCTGCAGCAGCCAGTGTTAGGCCAAGCCAAAGTCAGGAACTAAACAAGTCACCTGAGTCTCCTATACGGGTGATAGGGGTCCAGGTACTTGGGCCATCTCTTCTGTTGCTTTACCCAGGCTATTCGTAGGGAGTTGAATTGGAACTGGAGCAGCCTGGATATGAACCAGAGTCCATATGGGATGCTGGTTTTGCAGGTGCTAGCTTAACCTGCTGTGCTACAATGTTGGCACCAGCCTTAGAAGTTTTGTGGTGTCCCTTCTGCTATTTCTGTTGAGTATAGGTTGTAAGCCTATACACATTCAAAGGGAAAGGGACATAGACACCACTTCTCAGTCATACAGTAGAAAAATGAGATGGGAGATATGGTGACAGCCATCACTGTAAACTATACACATATTACTTTTGCAATTGGAAAAAAGTCCCACAACAATCCATAAATATCACTGCAATTTTCTAAAATTTTATTTATTTTCATTTTATTTGAAATGCAGAGACAGAAATAGAGAAAAAGAAAGAGAACTCTCCCATCTGCTGGTTCACTCCCCTAAATGACCGCAACAGCCAGGGCTAGGCCAGGCAATAGCTGGGCACCTAGAACTCAATCCAGGACTCCCAGGTGCATGGCAGTGACCCAAGCAATTGAGCCATCATTGGCTGCCTCTCAGATGCATTAGCAGGAAGCCAGATCAGAAGCCAAGTAGTTAGGACTCAGGCTGGCATTCCAATATGGTAAATGGGCTTCCCAAGTGGCAGCTTAACCTGCTGTGCCCCAATGTACACCTTTGGCCCCTGCCATCCACGTGGAAGACCCAGAAGAAGCTCCAAGCTCCTGACTTCAACCCAGCCCTAGCAGCTATTTGGGGAGTGACCTGGCAGATGGAAGATCTCTCTCTGTCCCTCCTTCTCCATCTCTGTAACTCTGCCTTTCAAATTAAAAACAAACTTGGGCAAATGTATGGAACAGGTTTTGTGGCACAGCAGGATTAAGTTGCTGCATGTGTCACCCATATCCCACGTTGGAGTGCTTGGTTCAAGTTCGGACTACTCCACTTCCAATCCAGCTTCCTGCTAACTTGTACCCCAGGAGGCAGCAGTTGAGTCCTTACCACCGACATGGGGGACTCAGATGGAATTCCTGGCTCTTGCCTTTGGCCTGGCTTAGCCCCAACTATCGTAGCATTTGGAGAGTGAATCCATGGACAGAAGATCAATCTCTCTCTCCCCCTCCCTTTCAAATAAATCAATCTGTTTTTTAAAGAATTGAGGTATGTGTTTCTAATATTTAATCTATGACTAAATGCATTCTTGTTTCTACCTAGACAAATATGATGTAGCACAGGTTACATTTTAGGGTCTGATTTTGGACTCAACAATCTTTTTTTTTTTCATTTATTAAACTTTTATTTAATGAATATAAATTTCCAAAGTACAGCTTATGGGTTACAATGGCTTCCCCCCTCCCATAACTTCCCTCCCACCCGCAACCCTCCCCTTTCCTGCTCCCTCTCCCCTTCCATTCACATCAAGATTCATTTTCAATTCTCTTTATATATAGAAGATCAGTTTAGTATATATTAGGTAAAGATTTCAACAGTTTGCCCCCATATAGCAACACAAAGTGAAAAAAATACCGTTGGAGTACTAGCTATAGCATTAAATAGCAGTGTACAGCACATTAAAGACAGATATCCTACATAATATTTTTTTAATTAATTAATTTTCTATGCCATTTCCAATTTAACACCAGGTTTTTTTTTTTCATTTCCAATTATCTTTATATACAGAAGATCGATTCAGTATATAATTAGTAATGGTGGAGTTAGAAATGTGCCAGGGGATTCAAATACAATCCCATCAAGGTGGCATGTACCAATGCCATCTCACTAGTCCAAGTGATCAATTTCAGTTCACAATTGATGGCTCTGATAGGTCTAAGAGTCAAAGGGATCACACAAACAAGACAAGTGTCTGCTAATACTAACTGATAGAATCAAAAAGGGAGAGAAGGATCCAACATGGGAAGCGGGATACACAGCAGACTCATAGAATGGCAGATGTCCTAAACAACACTCTGGCCTCAGAATCAGCCCTTAAGGCATTCGGATCTGGCTGAAGAGCCCATGAGAGTATTGTAGGCATGGAAAGCCAAGATATCATGGAAAAAAAAAAAAACCTAAATGAAAGATCTCTGTGAGTGAGATCCCAGTGGAAAGAACGGGGCCATCAAAGAAGGAGGTACCTTTCTCTGAAGGGAGGAGAGAACTTCCACTTTGACTATGACCCTATCGGAATAAGATCAAAGTCAGCGAACTCTAAAGGCTTCCATAGCCCTGACAACTCATGACTAGAGCTTAAGGAGATTACTGACGCCATGAACAGGAGTGTCAAATTGTTAAGTCAGCAGCAGGAGTCACTGTGTACTTACATCCCATGTGGGATCTGTCCTTAATGTGTTGTCTAATGTGAAGTGATGCTATAACTAGTACTAAAACAGTATTTTCACACTTTGTTTCTGTGTGGGTACAAACTGATGAGGTCTTTACTAATTATATACTGAATCGGACTCAACAATCTTAATTGAAAACTCTTTCCATCTCATTGACCGGTAGCATCTTTGACAATAATAGCTATAACAGCTATTACTGAACCTTAGGCTGTTTCCAATTTCTTATTATTATAAACAGCTGCAGTGAACACCCTCCTACAAATCTTTGTATTCATCTGACTTTTTTTAAGGTAAACTCCTGGAAACGGAATTGTTGAGTCAAACAGCCTGTGTATTCCTCCAGAAGTAGCTATCCTTCTTATTAATAGGTTAAGTCGTTGTGTGCTACCAACATCATTGTATGACTGCTGTCATTTTCACACTTCACTAGTGACAGATATTCTGATTACTTAAAAATTTGCCAATTTTATAAGTAAAAATTACCATTCATTATTACAGTACAGGATGAGCACTGCTGATGTGTGTTCTAGCCATTTGTATTTCTTCTTTGGCATGATTTGCCCCATCAAGCAGTTGTCTCATTTTTCTATTGGAATAATTGTCATCTCTTAGTGATATTCAAAATTCTTTGAATATTAATTATGCAAAAAAATTCCAGTTGGTCATTTGCCTTGTATTAAATAAGCATTTCAAAAATGAAATGTCTGAAAGATAAGATAGTATCTATGAAATTGAATATTGTTATATGACTAGATCTTGAACTATCAGCTGATTATTCCTAATGGCACTGATGTTTACCAAGTATAGGGAAAGAAACTAAATTCCATAAGTGGAGACAAGCAAAACACACACACACATTGAAACCAAGTGCATAGAGCCGGCGCTGTGCTGTAGTGAGTAAAGCTGCCGCCTGCAGTGCCAGCATCTTATATGGGCACCAGTTCAAGTCCTGGCTGCTCCACTTCTGATTCAGCTCTCTGCTATGGCCTGGGAGGGCAGTGGAAGATAGCCCAGGTCCATGGGCCCCTGCACCCACATAGGAGACCTGGAAGAAGCTCCTGGCTCCTGGCTTCGGATAGGCCCAGCTCCGACCATTGAAGCCATTTGGGGAGTGAACCAGCAGATGGAAGATATCTCTCTCTCTCTCCCTCTCTTTCTCTCTGTGTGTAACTCTGACTTTCAAATAAATAAATATTTAAAAGAAAATAAAAAGAAAGAAAAATAAACCAAGTGCAGCATCCCAGTTGAAACAAAAAGAAAAATGGACAAAAGCACTGACCCTGCTCGTCATAGCTCTTTATATATTGTAACTGCTATATTTATATATTTCAAATATAATTATTAAATGTTTATATCATAAATACAACTTGCTATAATTATCACGTTTACATTACAAATGTTAAATTCATTATATTTAATATATTCATTAACTGTATTATAACAATACATTTCTTTACTATGCATTTTATATGCATTCTGTCATAGCATTCTCACAACAGCCCTTGAGAGAATCACTGTTAGTATTTCCAATTTAGATTTAAGGGAACAAGGCCTAGCAAGCGTCTGATGCCCCGTAAGTGCTGCCACCTGAGGCCAGCTTGGACTGGGGCCGGAGTTCTCCAACACTAAACAAGCATCGCCTCCCCTGGCCAACCTGCCCAACCACTCCAAACCTCACGTCCCATTCCTGGTCTTTTGAAGATTAAATGGCATCAGGCATGTATGATGCCTAGTGCCTGGCACACACTGCACCCTCAGTAAAAGGGGTGCCATCGCCCTCATCATCTTCATCAACATCGTGCAGCCTCTGCCACACCACAACAGCTGCACCTCCACATTCACAGATTTCCGCCTCTATGGACAGCTTTTCCTAATCACACCTCACTCACTCTGAAATTTTAATACTACATATATGAGACGTGTATGGGTAGGCAGATGTGCATTTACGGACTGCAGCCCTTTGGAAAGTCACACACCATGGTAATAGCTACGGAAGCATCTATAAAGGTTTGTTTGTTTGTTTCTCCCACCCCCAAGAATCAGTTCCCACACCCTTGGCAGTGATACTGGCCTCCCACGCTTCCCTCCTTGAGAATGCTTGGCCTATGTTGCTCTGGAAAGCTGGTGAGTGCTTGGGCCCCTGCACCTGCGTGAGAGACATGGAGGAGGCTCCTGGCTCTTGGCTTCGGATCAGTGCAGCTCCAGCTATTGCAGCCACTTGGGGAGTGAACCAGAGGATGGAAGACCTCTCTCTCTCTCTCTGCCTCTGCCTCTCTTTAATTCTGCCTTTCAAATAAATAAATGAATCTTAAAAAGTAAAGTAAAATAAAACCATGCTCCAACATGGGATATCAGGGTAGCAGGTGGCAGCTTAACCTGCCGTGCCATACAAGAATAAAATATTTTAAAAGTGTTGTGTAAAAATAGTGACCTGTAATATTACTAGTAAGAAGGACTAGCATTGTGGTGTAGCAGGTAAAACTGCCGCCTTCCATGCCAGCATCCCATGTGAGTGCTGGTTCAAGTCCCAGCTACTCTACTTCTCCATTTTCAACCCAGCCCCCTGCTAATGTGCCTAGGAAGGCAGCAGAGGATGGCCCAAGTACTTGGCCCCTGCACCCATGTGGGAGACCTGGAAGAGGCTCCTGGCTTCTGGCTTTGGCCTGGCCCAGCTCCAGACGCTGTGGCCATTTGGAGAGTGAACTAGAGGATGGAGGATCTCTTTGTCTCTCCCTCTCTCTATAAACCTGCCTTTCAAATAAATAAATGCCTTTAAGGAAAAAAAAATAGATATGTATGAAGTTTGTATACCTTAAAAATTTCTTGGTTAAAAAAAGATTCGTAAATAAAAATAATATTATAAATAAAAGACATGAAAGAAAAGAAAGAAAGAGAGGGAGGGAGGGAGGGAGGGAGGGAGGGAAGGAAGTTAGTTGCTGGGAGGCGTTATCTCCCAGGCCTTTAAGACCCAGAGCCAGATGTGGTTCCTCTGCACAATATTGCCACTGCCAGCTGTAAGCAGGTAGACAACAGTCCTCTTAAAACTCCGCCCCAGGGGCAGGCATTTGGCCTTCGGGTTAAAACGAGAGTTCAGACACTACGTTCTACATTGGAATACCAAGATTCAAGTCCCATCTCTGCTCCTCCCTGCGAATGTGTATCCTGAGTGGCAGCAGGTGTCTCTGCCACCCACTTAGAGGACCTCGATTGCATTCTCAGCTCCCAGCTTTAACTTGGCCCAATCCTGGCTACTGAGGATATCTGTGGAGTGAGCCTGTGGATAGCAGCTCTCTCCTCTCTCTCTCTCTCTCTCTCTCTCTCTCTCTCTCTCTCTCTCTCTCTCTCTTTCTCTCCCTGTGTGTGTATGTGTGTGTGTGTCTGTCTCTCGAATTAAAACAATTTGTTTAACTCAGCCCCAATTCTGACATTTAAAACCTTCATGAAAACAAATATGCCAATTAAGCAAACATATTGATCACCTGTTTTTTCCTCCACTTTTAAAGAGGAAATAATTATCACTGATGACTTTTGCAAAGTTGAGCCTGCATAAATTATGTTGTCTGAACTAAATCAATATGATCTTAGGTGGGTTTCGCTCATCATTGTCTGATACACAATTGATCTAGTGATGAAAACTGGTGAAGAAGTGATGCTCAAAATACCTTGAAGTCATTAAATCATTGGCCAACAAGCCTTCTACATTACACTGGAAGACCATGGATCTTTATCAATTTAGCTAGTTAATTTTCTGCTCAAGGTCAAAAAAATCTTATCTTCATTAATCAGAGTACAGTGGGTCTTTGCTGAATATTAAGAAATAAAGATGATCATTTAACCAGAAGAACAGAGGGTAATCTGTTCCTGAAAATAGCAACCTCAATCAGCTGTGAAAGTGTACTATGGAAAAAAAAAATGTACTCAGGACAGTGCCCAGCTACGGTCACTGTGCCAGAATATTCCTCCTCCCAGTGAGAGCCTTGGATCGCATTCTTTATATATCAAACACAGCCCCACCCCATCCTCAAATTCTTTCTGGTGAATTACACTTCTGTATTATGACTTCTGTGTACCATGAGGCAATAGTAAAAGAAGGAGCTACGTGATATGCGTAGTCCCTGCAAGAACGCTGTTGAGAATATTGGTTGGCACCTGTTCATACACTGTGCCCTAGAAGACAGTGGAAAGGCACCTTTGTTTTCAGCCCCCAGGAATAGCTGTTCTCCTCTGAGCAGCCAGTGTATTTTCAGATGGCAACCAGGAACGGAAGCCTTGTGGGCCTTGGCAGACTTGAGCTTTGCATTTTCAACCACTCACAAGGCACACTCCGGTTTAACCACAGCCACTACAAAGCTGGGGTGTGGTGCCAAGCCCTCGCTGTGGAGTGAGTCTGGCGCCCAGTGGGCACTTAGCATAGCTTTGTTGTTCAGGTACCCCGAGTGACCTGCGCTGTTCCTCACACACTGTCCTGTCTGGACATGCGCTCCTCTCTACGCTGGCTGCGGAAGCACAAAGAATTGTACACCCCTTCCAAAGTGAGTGGCTCCAACCCCATTCTTCTTAACAATTCCGGCGTATCGCGGATACATCCGAAGTGTCCAGGTGCCCCTTCCAAGGGTCGCGGGATCTGCACAGCTCTCTGAGCAAGCTCAGAGAGCCCAGGTCCCCGGACACCTCTCAGCTGGGCTCTGCAACACAGAACTGTCTGTCATTCCCTAGAGCCACCTGACGACCGGAAACGCTTGCTTACCTGGTAGGGTTCCGTCTTCACAGAGGAGAGGGAAGTGGGAAATCAAAAAGGGAACGGAAATGTTCTTCTTTCCCCCCACAGTGAGAAAAAGGAGGCATCTTTCCCGGCTGTTGGGGGTGGGGAGGGTGTGAGTGGATGGTAATGCCAATTCTCCAAGCCCTATTTTGATAACTGCTTCTAGGTACTTCCAGCAGAGGGCGCTCTGGTAAAGGTAAAAAGAAAGTACTCCAGTTCCCAGGGGAAACCAGGAGACTGAGAGATGATGTTTTTGAGGAGGTAATTATTTAAGAGCCAAAGGAGCAAAGTCTTGGAAAAAGGTGGAGCTTTGGGGGAAGAAAGGAGGGATTTTTTTTCCGGGGGCCCCAACCAGTTCCCAGGGAAATCAGGCTTATGGTGGTTGCCAAGCCAGTATGGGGAGCTTGGGATACATTCTGGGTGAAAGTCGGGGTGAATTCAAAGGTGTCCTTACGGAGAAGGGGAAGATGGAGTGGGATAGAAGTCCTTGGAGCTAACAACTCTTTATGCAAAATAAAACCATCCCCCCAAATAGGTAAAATATTAGCAGCCATAAAGACCTATTTTAGCCACAGTTTCTCCTAATATGTCCATCCTAGCATCTTTCTGTGCTTGGGACATCCCCTCAATATGTTCATTTTATGGGTGGACAGGATAGCAGATGCCGGGGAGATATAAAAAGTGCAAATCCACCTTTGTCTTCAGTGAGTTTGTCATCTAAAAGTGAAATCGAAGGCTCACAATTGTGGCACATGCGCTAAGCCACGGCTTGCAGCACCAGCATCCCATACCAGAATGCCTTTTTGGAGTCCTGGCTGCTCAGCTTCTGATCCAACTCCATGTTAATGTGCCTGAGAAGGCAGTAGACAATGGCCCACATATGTGGCTCCCGCCACCTACACGGGAGACCCAGATGGAGTTCCTGGCTCCTGGCTTATGCCTGACCCAGCCCTGGCTGGTACAGCCACTTGGGGAATGATCCTCTTCCTCTCTCCCTCTCTTTGTCTGTCTATCTCTTCCCTCCTCTGCCATCCTGTCTTTCAAGTAAATAAATAATTTTTTTATAAATGGAGATTGAACAAATGCACAAATTATCATATTCCCCAAGCATTAGAAAGACAGAAATGGTCTATAGCAGAAACTGGAATCTCATGTGAGCTGAGAAGTACAAAGACATCATTTGTGGTTAGGGGCTGTTTAGGGTTAGCCCTCAAGTGTAACCCTTCCTCGTACTTGCATTTTTACTGAGAGATGATGTTTTTGAGGAGGTAATTATTTAAGAGCCAAAGGAGCAAAGTCTTGGAAAAAGGTGGAGCTTTGGGGGAAGAAAGGAGGGATTTTTTTTCCGGGGGCCCCAACATCACATCCCAGGGGCACAACGCCTTCTCTGTCACTCCTAGATCCCCAGCTATGCTTTTCCCTCATCAAAGCCACTCGTTATCTGTAGCTTATGAATACTAATGTAACTACCATGGCCTTATCGTGAGTATCTAGCACCTTTGTGTGTAAGCCGAGGATGTATTAGGGAAATGTTGCGCGTTTCTTCCACAAATCCTGTAGGTGGCGCCCATGCGCTGGTTTCGATTGAAGAAAGCCAGCTCTGCCCCTTCCAGAATACTGATACGCATCTCCCCATCTTGGGCCTCGGGGAGAGAGAACAGAGAAGTGCAGCCTCGATCCCGTGCCCTCCCCTGAAAGTTCTCCTTTTTAACAAAGCTTACGCTCACCTGGAGAAGACGTAGCTCCTGCCACTGAAGGAGAAATACCAGCTTCCCGGTACCGCTCAGGACAACCAGCCTTGGGAGCTGGAGCCTAGCTGGAGCCTAGCCTCGTAGGGGCCCTGTCTCCTCACCTAGAAAACAAGGCCTAGCTGGTCTCTATAACTAATTCCCTTAATTATAAATATACTTTATCTCCCCCTGAAAAATCCTAAATGGACCGTGAGCAAAAAGGGAGGAATTTGTAAAACCAGAGCTTGAAAGGACTTTGAGGGCAACCTAGCTAAAAAGCCATCCTGTCTTGGGAATCTGCTACCATATCTCCCCAAAAGATTTTTTTTCAAGATTTTTATTGTTTATTTTGAAAGGCAGAATGTCAGAGAGAGAAAGAGATCTTCCATCCTCTGCTTCACTCCCCCAATGCCTGCAACAGCCAAGGCTAGGCCACACTGAAGCCTGGGACTCCATCCAGGTCTCCCACCTGGGTGGCAAGGGCCCACGGGCTTGAGCTGTCATCTGCTGCCTCCCAAGGGTGCACATCCGCAGGAAGATGGCTGAGAAGCAGAGCAGCTGGGACTTGAACCTGCGGTCCAGTCTGGGGTGCGGGCATCCCAAGCAGCAGCTTAACCCTACTCTGCCGCAATACCTGCTCCACTGGACACCTTTACATGTGCTTGAAAGAACTTGGATACACGAGTCTGCTTTTTCAACTATAAATGTTATGAAATCCAAGTGTAAACCAAGTAGTCCCAATGACATGTAATTTTTTTATTTAAAAATGATTTTTAGCAGATACATGAAAATTTAAAATTGGACACATTGATGGGGTACTATGTGGTATTTCAGTGCAGGCACACATTGTGTAATGTCCAGCTTCCAAATTGAGATGTGCTATAGTGTAAAATAGGATCAGATTTCAAAGTCTTCCTGTAAAAAACTGTGAATATTTCAGTAGCGGTTATATTGATTACATGTAAAAATAATATTTGGGATACGCTGAATTCAATTAAAATATAATTAATTTTATCTGCTAATTTTTGCTTTTTTTCAGGTAGACCTGCCAGAGAATATAAAACATCTTTTATTGCTTGGGTTATTCTATTTCTATCAGATCATGCAGTTGACAGTCCATTATTTCTGTACAAATTTGTCTGGCTGGGTTTTTAGATTCCGTTATAGAGTCTTCTATTAATCCCCTCACGTTCCTGTTTCTTGGATCTGACATGCCATTCCAGTCAGGCAGTGGGAT